>NC_072017.1:30964199-31264199 GCF_027791375.1 Indicator indicator | reverse complement strand
ACAAGATAAAACACACAAAGACATGGTATAATGGTATTAAAAAAAAACTCCTGCTGGCAGATAAAACACACAAAGACATGGTATAATGGTATAAAAATAATTCCTGCTGGCAGATACCAGAGTCTTACAAAAGATCTCAAGGCCTGTCCACCCTTTCTGAGTGTGCCTGGTATACAAAGATGAAGCTCTTCAGTGTTTGAATCAAACACCCACAGCAGAGCCATCTACACAACCCATACTCAGCATCACTGTGGCTCCTATCCTGCAATAAACATTCTCACCCATCTTGGCTGACAAGAGATCTTTAAGTGCTCTAACTGCTCTGCCAGCATGTGCTCATCTTCTCAAAACACACATTCCCACCCTGACCAAGGCTAACTTCCTCCCCTGCTTTGTACTCCAAGTCTAATACTAAGAGTAGAGGCTTTTCCACTGATGCTTGCTGCAAGATGCATCTAATCTAGCATCAATTTATTATTGGCTTCATGCAATAACCCTTCCTATATCACAGGCTCACAGGATGCTAGGGGCTGGAAGGGACCTCTGCAGAACTTCAAGTCCAACTCCCCCTGCCAGAGCAGGACCAGAGAATCCAGCACAGGGCACACAGGAACACATCCAGATGGGTCTGGAAAGTCTCCAGAGAAGGAGACTCCACAACCTCTATGGGCAGCCTGTTCCAGTGCTCTGTGAACCTTACAGTAAAGATGTTCCCTTTCGTGCTGAGGTGGCACCTCCTGTGCTGGAGTTTATATCCACTGGCCTTTGTCCTACCACAGGGTGCAACTGAGCAGAGCCTGTCCCCTCCCTCTTGACCTCCAGCCCTCAGATATTGATAGACACTGATTAAATCCCCTCTCAATCTTCTCCTCTCCACACTCACCAGCCCCAGGGCTCTCAGCCTCTCCTCACCAGGCAGTGCTCCAGTCCCTTCAGCATCCTTGCAGCCCTCCCTTGGACTCTCTCCAGCAGATTCCTGTCCCTCCTGAACTGGGGAGCCCAGAACTGGATGCAATACTCCAGGTGAGGTGATATCAATCATCAGCAAATGTTTGCTCCTCATAAGTCTCACGCTCCCAACCTTATGTCAAGCCACAAACCATGTGACACTGTCTTTAATTAAACCTTCATTTCTCATCATTTTTCCCCTTTCAAACTATAAAGCAGTATTAGTCTTCACACAGAAGCCTTGCTTCAATCATTCTTCCTCAAGTCTGCACTAGTTACTTCAGATTTCCTTTCTCTGAACGTCACATCTACATTACAATGTGAATTTTCTTTGGTTTAGAGCCAAGAAGCTTGAAGGTGTGTCAAAAGAGGACCTTGAGGCCCATCAGCTTCTCCTGGATTGCATGCACAGCCACCTGCAAGAAGTGCAAAACCTCCATGGGACAGCAATGTGCCCTTGTGGTCAAGGCCAACGGGGTCCTGGGGTGCATTCAGAGGAGTGTGTCCAGCAGAGCCAGGGAGGTTCTCCTCCCCCTCTGCTCTGCCCTGCTGAGACCTCACCTGGAATATTGCATCCAGTTCTGGGCTGCCCAGTTCAGGAGGGACAGGGATCTGCTGGAGAAAGTCCAAGGGAGGGCTGCAAGGATGCTGAAGGGACTGGAGCACTGCCTGGTGAGGAGAGGCTGAGAGCCCTGGAGCTGTTTATAGTGTGGAGAGGAGAAGACTGAGAGGGGATTTAATAAATGTCTATAAATATCTGAGGGCTGGGGGTCAGGAAGGAAAGGAGAGGCTCTGCTTACTTGTAACCAGTAATAAGACAAGGTTTTACCTCACCATGAGGAGGAACTTTACTGTGAGGGTCCCAGAGCACTGGAGCAGGCTGCCCAGAGAGCTTGTGGAGTCTCCTTCTCTGGAGACATTCCAGCCCTGTCTGGATGTGTTCCTGTGTGACCTGTGCTGGATTCTCTGGTCCTGCTCTGGCAGGGGGGTTGGACTTGAAGATCTCTAGAGGTTCCTTCCAACCCTTAATATCCTGTGAGCCTACAATAAATTTTATCTCTTCAGTAGCTGAGGTTGTCTTTGTTATCACAGCATTTCCATGCACATATATGCATATAGTTATTTCACTGAAAGAGCAGATAGCTTCCTTCTCCATTTATGAATTTAAAAAATAAGAGTACAAGATGCTTTGGATTTGTCACTTTTGTTCTTAAAACAGAAGTGATTCCCATATAGATTAATCTGGATTTTAAAGCAGGCACCTGCTAAAACCTAGCACAGGCATTTAACCTTCTAGAATTCATCCATTAAATGAAGAAGGGTTTGTTTGGTCTGGAGAAGAAAAGGCTGAGGAGAAACCTCATTGCTCTCTACAAGTCCCTAAAAGAAGGTTGGAACCAGGTGGAGAAAATGGCCTGAAACTGCACCAGAGAAGGTTGAGGTTGGATATTAGAAAAAACTTCTTCACTGAAGGCACTGGAACAGGCTGCAGAAGGAGGTGATTGAATCCCCATCTCTGGAGGCAGGTAAAAGCAGCAGAGATGTGGTGCTGAGGGCAACAGTTTAGCACTGGAGTTGGTAGAGCTAGAGAACAGTTGGACTGGATGATCTGAAAGGTCTTTTCCAACCAAAACAATCAGAATCATAGAATTGTCAGGGCTGGAAGGGACCTTCAGGGATCAGCCAGTTCCAACCCCCCCTGCCATGGGCAGGGACACCTCACACTACAGCAGGTTGCTCACAGCCACATCCAGCCTGGCTGCAAAAACCTCCAGGGATGAGGCTTCCACCACCTCCCTGGGCAACCTGTGCCAGTGTCTCACCATCCTCACGGGGAAGAGCTTCTTTCCTAGCATCCAATCTGAATCTCCCATCTTCTAGCTTGGATCCATTCCCCCCAGTCCTATCACTCCCTGACACCTTCAAAAGTCCCTCCCCAGCTTTCTTGCAGCCCCCTTCAGATACTGGAAGGCCACAAGAAGGTCTCCTCAGAGCCTTCTCTTCTCCTTACTGAACAGTCCCATCTCTCTCAGTCTGTCTCCACAGGAGAGGTTCTAAAGGGCTGTATGATCCATCTATGATGTGTTAAAAACCAGTCAATCTTGTCACACTGCAGAGTAGAACCAAGCTCTGTCGAGCTGAAGTCTACGAAGCAGGCTGCATTTTGACTCCAATGCCCTGCCTGACAGCCTCTTCTTGCACTTTGGGGGACTTGGTTGACTCATTTGTGGGTTTGTTCCATGTTAAACAAAGCCCAGAAAGTTTACCAACACTCCTAGGCTACACCAGGCTAAGGCACACGTGTCAACACTCCCTAAGAAGCTTTCTGAACAGACACCTGCATTTAGAAATCAAAAAAAAAAAAAAAAAGAGAGACATAAAGAACATGATTTTTCTACAAGGCAATCAAAATGTTTCAACATTTGTTTTTGATGCCTAAAGCTTCAGCTGGCACGAACAGAAGCAATCTATAACTAAAGATGTGGAGAAGGAAGCCAGCTGTTATGAACAGAGATGCTATTGTTTTGTGTCTGCACATTAATATTCATCTCCCAGTCGTAACAAGAAGAGCCCTCCTCACTGGTTTACACCTGAAGTACCCCGGGGATCACCCTGCCCTGCAGAACCACAAAGCAGATGCTCAGCTGGCTTTCAGCTTATCCAGAAGCACAGAATTGACCAGGATGGAAAAGACTTTCAACATCATCCAGTCTAACCTATCACCCAGCACCATCTAATCAACTAACCCATGGCACTGAGTGCCTCATCCAGGCTGGTTTTAAACACCTCCAGGGACAGTGACTCCACCACCTCCCTGGGCAGCACATCCCAATGGCCAATCTCTCTTTCTGGGCAGAATTTCTTCCTCACATCCAGCCCAAACTTCCCCTGGTGCAGCTTGAGGCTGTGTCCTCTCCTTCTGTCACTGCTTGCCTGGGAGAAGAGACCAACCCCCACCTGGCTACTGCCTCCTCTCAGGCAGCTGTAGACAGCAATGAGGTCTCCCCTGAGCACCTCCGGGTGCTCCAGGCCCTTCTCCAGCCTTGTTGCCCTTCTCTGGACACACTTCTAATCATCAACGTCCTTCCTGTAGTGAGGGGCCCAGAACTGAATGCCTATCACTCTCCCTGTGCATACACACATTCTCACCCTGAGCAGCACCGTATCTCCAAATGAGGAGACAGACATCTAAAGCCTCAAGGACATTCCCAAGCACTCTGTGCAACTTTGTGCCCAAGGAGGAGGTGCTTGCAGCTGGTTATCTCTAGCACTTCAGATCTGATGAAACTACCATCCTGCAAAATGGAGCTACAGTGTCAGCATTTCAAAACTGCCAAAGGAATTAATCAGAGAATTGTTAGGCTTGGAAGGGACCTCAAGGATCAGCCAGTTCCAACCCCCCTGCCATGGGCAGGGACACCTCACACTACAGCAGGTTGCTCACAGCCACATCCAGCCTGGCTGCAAAAACCTCCAGGGAGGAGGCTTCCACCACCTCCCTGGGCAACCTGTGCCAGTGTCTCACCACCCTCATGGGGAAGAATTTCTTCCTAACATCCAATCTGAATCTCCCCATTTCTAGTTTTGCTCCATTCCCCCCAGTCCTATCACTCCCTGACACCTTCAAAAGTCCCTCCCCAGCTTTCTTGCAGCCCCCTTCAGATACTGCAAGGCCACAAGAAGGTCTCCACAGAGCCTTCTCTTCTCCAGACTGAACAGCCCCAACTCTCTCAGTCTGTCTCCACAGCAGAGCAGCTCCAGCCCTCTGCTCATCCTCATGACCCTTCTCTGGACACCTTCCAGCACCTCCAGATCCTTCTTGTAACAGAGGCTCCAGAACTGGACACAGAGCTCCAGGTGTGGTCTCAGCAGAGTGGAGCAGAGGGGGAGAATCCCCTCCCTGGCCCTGCTGGCCACACTTGATACAGCCCAGGACACAGCTGACAGGGACATGAGCAAGGATGTTTTCAGCTCTCTCCATCTAAGTTTTGAGAGCCATGTTTGCTATTTTTTTCCCCCTGTGTATTTTAAGTGTTACCAGATCAAGTTGAACACCCATCTTAAATACCTGCCCCAAGGCATATTCTTAGTAACTTTACAAGTTTGAAATGTGTTTAAATCCATTTGAAAAAAAAAATAATCTTAGTCCAACTAAAACTGTCTAGATTTAATTTTAATTTAATTTAATTTTCCTGGAACAAGACATTCAATTTTCAAATAAGTAGGCTTTAGTCCTAATGTCAAGCTGAAAGCTTTGAGATCTTCCTCAATTCTAACACAACAAACAAATGGTAACAACTTCTAAGGCTTAACACTGTTACAAAAGATATTGCCACAGTAAAAAGAGACCTTCAAACTAAGCCAATTTCCTTAATGCTAAACCTGAATCAGCTCTCTCCATTATTCCACCACTCTCATTAATTGCTAGGAAAAACACTGCATCACAAGCCTAGTGAAGCTTTAGAAACAACTAAACCCACACTTGATATGAAACATCTGCTGAAATATGCTGCAAACTCCTTTCACTCTGGGCAAGCAGTCACAACCCTACATAAACATGTGGCTGCTGACAGCAGCAATCTTTTCAGACAGACAAATTTTGGAGGCAAACAGGCCCATGCAGCATTTTTTCCCCTTTTTTCTTTTTTTTTTCTTTTCCTCCTGTTAAATATTTCAAACAGAAAAGGAGAACAGCCCTGTAGCAAATATTTTCTGCAAAGAATGAAGCTCAGGCAAAATCCAACAAGTTTAGAAAGGAACAGCGGGATGCCAGATGTTGTGTGAGGAGCCAAAGGCTTGGGGCAAAACAGATTTTCTCATGCAGCATACCTGCACCTTGGCTATTTTTTTTTTCCCAAGTATCATCCTCTTGTCTCCCCACCTTGCAACATGGACAGAGATTATTTTGTTCTCCATACAAATCTGCTTAATACCTCTTACTGGGGTTTTGGTAAAACACTTCACACACCAGATAATAATAAACATTATTGTTTTACACACACACACACACACACACAGAAGTAGTTCTGCTCTGCTCTGAAAAAACCCCACAAGCAGAGCTTGCACACAGCAGTGCAGGAGGCTTCAGAACACAATAATGATGAGAAAACGTCCCAATTACTCTGTAAGAGGGCCTACATGCAGTTACTGCTTTAAAGTCCAAAGAGCTAATCAATTAAACCCACACCATCTGCCCTAGGACATTGCTCTTAGCAGGTCTGATGTCTTGCAGTTAACTGAAACAGCATTCAAGTCAAAAAGGCAACAAACAACCCATGGGGAACGTCTGACACACATCCCAGTGAGGGCAGATAATCTACTCACCAAGAGAGAGCCTTTTCCCTTCTGCTGTGGGTTGTGGTGTAGCCTTCTGATGCATTACCTTGCACTAAGAAAAATGCAGCAGCTTGCTCCACTCAAAAATGGCTGCATTGCTTAGCTAGCAAAACCATGCTCAAGACTAAGCTGCAGCAAATTAAAGAGGAAAAAAAGGGGGGAGAAAAAAAAAGGCAAAAGAAAGAAAGGGAAAAAAAAGATGACGACTGAACAACTGTTGCTGGTAGGAAGCTGAAAATATCCATGCTGGCACCTTCAGGAATGGAGCTACCCTGGAAGGTGGTGCTGCTGCTGCTGCTGTTCAAGTGTCTGCAGTAAAGGTCCTGCCACGCTCTCTCCTCCTGCATGGGTTTTCAGCTCCAAGAGCTCAGAAAAGGCTAGCAAACAACTCCTTCCCAAGTGAAAGCTCTAATTTCTTCTTCTGCAGTGAAATCAACCAACTTTCTATGCTAGAGAGTGACTGACTGTAATGTCAGCCAATCAGCTGGAGTTTTGCAGGAAAATCACCCCTTAATTCATTCAAAATCAGGTCATATGACACTATTTGAAATGCTATTGGCTTAGGAGGAACACAGTATTTTAGCCTAATCAGGGTAAGGCCACCCATCTAAGCCTCCCTAGGCTGAAGCCACCTTGACTGGAGGCAGGCTGAGGATAGGGAAAAGAAGAATGCAGACCTACCAGAGCCTCCCAGCTGTTAAAGGGCCGGAGCGCTATTATCTTCTGAGCCTTTTTCTGAGAACACTGGGGAATCAAAGCCAGTTCACTCAGGGAAGCATCCTGCAGGAAGCTGAGGATTTTGGCTTTGTAACCATCCTCCATCACTTCATCGCCACTGCCGTAGTCCTCATCCAGGGAGCTACCACCTTCAGAGGCTGCCTCCTCCTCCGAGTCTTCTGCTTCTCTTTTAGTACTCCAAAAGCTCCTTTTGACTTTGTCCTTTTTCTGAAAGCCATTCTGCCCTTTCCTGGGAGATTGCTGCTTCGGATTCTCTTTCCCCTTGTCGATTCTGCTCTTGGTGGAAGCTTCAGTCCAGTCAGAAGCTTTACTTTTGGGAGGAAATTCCATGCCTATGCACGCAATATATAAAGGCAACACGTCAGCATAGGGCAGATTAATCCTCACTGTTCCCTCCAAATAAAACCTACACACCAACCACAACTCTAGTATCACACAACAGCTCATCAGCAAGGTCACCCAGCAAACACCATGCAAGTCTGTTGCAACCCTGTAGACAGTAGCCACTGTGGGTGTAAGAGGAGTCATGGTGATTTGTACACTGCTGCAACAGCAGGAGCTATCCCAAAGTACAGATGGTCACTGCTATACAATCTGTGACAGGCAGAAGCTCTGAGGTCAGGGCACATAGGTAAGAACTCTGATGTGTGGCTGGGATGAGATCCTGGTTCCACTCCAGCTGACTGCAGTGATAGGCATTCTGCTGCTTCCAGAACACAGGCCTCCTCTCACCACAGAAATGACATAGTCCTTTCCATTTTAATGCACCTAGTGCTGGGCAACCAAAGCATGCGTTTGTTAAAGGAACTGGAAGAAGGAGGTATTTATTTCCAAATAATCCCACTGCCTTAAAGTAAAACAGAGATTTAAGAGAATGAGAGCAAACAATGCTCAGAAATCAGTTTTGTGGGGTTGAATTCCTTCTTTGAAAGAAAAGCACCTGCAACACTTTTCTCTTCTGCCCAATCCCAGCTTGCTGCAGATAGGCAATGGCTGAAGTCAACTCTCAGAAGCAGCAGTGAAGGCCCAACCTCTTTAAAAGAATACTTAAGTAGCTGACACAGCAAAACACATACACACACATTTCAGTGTTACACAGCTGTCAGAGAAGTAATCAACTCATTAAACAGTATTTAAGTTAGAACTTGGGGATTTACCTGGAACCACAGTCCTTGCTCTCTACCACATTTAATGCACTGATTACATCATTTAAGACCTATTTCTAGTGTTTTTTCCTCCTCTCCTATATTTGGAAATGCAAAAATAGCATATGCCACTTGTCACTTGTTATTTACAACCACTGAGTTACCAATTACTCAAGTTAAAAAAACCCTAACATTTATTATTAAACAAACAGGAGGGGAGCTACATGTCAGCTCTAACACATTTCCAAAGGTCTTCTATGATCTACCCATAGACAACCACAACTTCATGCAGGAATCTGTATTAACAAGGCAAAGATATTTACCTGGAACCACAGTCCTTGCTCTCTATCACATTTAATGCACTGACTACATAATTTAAGGCCTATTTCTAGTACTTTTTCCTTTCCTATAATATATTTGGAAAGGCTAAAATGGCATATGTCACTTATGACCTATGCAGTTATTTACAATCAACTGAGTTACCAATTACTCAGTCAAAAAAACCCTAAAAATTATTATTAAACAAACAGGAGAGAAGCTACATGTCAGCTCTGACACATTTCCAAAGGTCTTCTATGATATAACCATAGACAACCACAACTTCATGCAGAAATCTGTATTAACAAGGCAAAGATATTTACCTGGAACCACAGTCCTTGCTCTCTACTACATTTAATGCACTGATTACATAATTTAAGGCCTATTTCTAGTACTTTTTTATTTTCCTATAACATATTTGGAAAGGCTAAGCTAGCATTTGTCACCTATGCAGTTATGTACAACTATTGAGTTACCAATTAGTTAAACAAACAAGAACAAAACTTATTATTAAACAAACAGAGGAGGAGCTGCATGTCAGCTCTGACACATTTCCAAAGGTCTTCTATGACATACCCATGAATAACCACGACTTCATGTCTTAATAAGGCACAGACATTTACCTCTGCTTACAGAGCAGAAGACAAAATAATCAGAACACTTGAAAACACAGCAAAAGGCCTCCTCCCCAGAACACTATTTTCAAGTGTCTAGGCACAGGGCAATACAAAATATTTGTTATCACAAGTCTGCTTGTTTTATCCTGGGATAAAATAAATCATAAACACCCTCACCATCTTCTGCAAATACTGTCAGGGCCTCCAGGGCTTCATGAAACACCCAGTTATGCTCCTGAAGTACATCTCTCAGTTCCTAGTAAGAGGAGAAATTTGGTATTGCAGTTAAGAGAAGCAAACCCAACATTTTCTGTGCAGAACAACGTGAAGGCACTAACACACAAGGCAAAGCAAACCCCTGTAAATCAGATGCTTCCAAATCGAAAGGGGAACACCCTTCAGCTTCTCCACATACATAAAAATTTAGGCAGAGCTGCACTCTACCTTCCACAGAGGTAAGAACATAAACAAGCTTTGCTTCCAACAGTTTAAAGCACAGCAGTTCTTCACTAGGAGGCTGGCAAGACTGTGGAATGGATTGTCCAGAGAGGCTGTGGATGACCCCTCCCTGGAGATCTTGAAGACCAGGTTGGACAGGGCATTGAGTAAGCTGGGCCTGGTGAGAGATGTCCCGGCCCATGGCAGGAAGGTCAGATTGGATCATAGTTTCATAGAACCAGAGAATTGTCAGGCTTGGAAGGGACCACAAGGATCAGCCAGTTCCAATCCCCTGCCATGGGCAGGGACACCTCACACTACAGCAGGTTGCTCACAGCCACATCCAGCCTGGATGCAAAAACCTCCAGGGATGAGGCTTCTACCACCTCCCTGGGCAGCCTGTGCCAGTGTCTCACCACCCTCATGGGGAAGAACTTCTTCCTAACATCCAATCTGAATCTACACAGTTCTAGTTTTTTTCCATTCCCCCCAGTCCTATCATTACCTGACACCCTCAAAAGTCCCTCCCCAGCTTTCTTGTAGTCCCCTTGTAGGATGATCTCTAAGGTCTCTTCCAGCCCAGGCCGTTCTACAATTCTGTGATTAAACTGTCCCACTTAGTTGCTGAGCACTGCCAGGTACTAAGTTAGTACAAAGCACACAATATATCTACTCACCCAAGGGGACAAGAGTGGGGGAGAGAGAGAGGGATAAATTCCTCATGCATTTTTATAAGAAGACATCAAATTTCACTATGTCAAGCTTGTCACAGGACCAAAAAAGTAACATTAGACATTCCACGTAGTCCTGATTGCAGCCAACTGCTTTCAGCTGGGGCAACTTACCTTCCAAAAGCAGCAACATTCTACCCTGAGCTCTTTACAAGAGTCCTGCTTGACTAAAGCCTTTCATTTAGACTAATCAACAGCTGCAATGCTCTGAAGTTAAAATCTGATGTGCCATCAGAAGACCTGAGCTCACCTCCTTATCCAATCCAGGGAATGTACTTTGAAGCTTCTTCACCAGCGTCTCTTGCCTCTCCCATTGTCTTTGGGGGTCTGATTCATCCAACTGTATTAAACCCAGGAAAAAATATAGGAAAAAAAATTAAAAACAAAATCAAAATCAATCTATTATGTTCCAATATAAAACACAAACATGGAAACAAACAAACAAAGCCCCACAGCTGGAATACAATCCAACCTAATCAATATTGCTTAGCCTTAAAGAGGCACTCTAAGTAACACGAGATTAAGACGAATCCAAGTTGTAGAAGTCATTTCTCATACATAGGCAATGATAAAAGAGGACCAAAATGTTCCCAAGCATAGAAAATGCCTTCACTCAGGAAAAAGTGGCATTCTTTACTTGACAGGCATTCACAGTGCCTAAGTTACATACCAAAACACAAACAATTTAGCACTAGCTAGCTTGAGTTTACTTAAAATAAAAAGTAGTGCTTCTGGGTGGTATTTAGAGCAGAAGATCACAGTCTCACAGTACATTAGAGGTTGGAAGGGACCTCCAGAGATCATCCAGTCCAACCCCCCTGCCAGAGGAGCATCACCCAGGAGAGTCTGCACAGGAATATATCCAGGGGGGTTTGGAAAGTCTCCAGAGAAGGAGACTCCACAACCCCCCTGGGCAGCCTGCTCCAGGGCTCTGTCACCCTCACTGGAAAGAACTTTCTCCTCACGTTGAGCTGAAACCTTCCCTGGTCAAGTTTGTCTCCATTGTTCCTTGGCTTATCACTGTGCACCACCCAAAAGAGCCTGGCTCCCTCCCCTTGACCCCCAGCCCTCAGCTATTGAGAGACATTGATCAGATCCCTCTCAGCCTTCTCTTCTCCACACTAAACAGCCCCAGGGCTCTCAGGCTCTCTTCCCAGGGGAGATGCTCAAGTCCCCTAAGCATCCTCCTGGCTCTCCCTTGGACTCTCTCCAGCAGGTCTCTGTCTCTCTTGAACTGGGGAGCCCCAAACTGGACACAGGATTGCAGCTGTGGTCTCAGCAGGGCAGAGCAGAGGGGGAGCAGAACCTCCCTAGCCCTGCTGGCCACACTTTTCTTGCTGCCCCCCAGGATGCCATTGGCTCTCTTGGCCACAAGGGCACATTGCTGTCCCATGCAGAACTTGCTGCCCACCAGCACTCCAAGGTCTTTCTCTGTGGAGCTGCTGTCCAGCAGGGCAGTCCCTAACCTGTCCTGGAGCCTGCTGTTATTATATAAGATGGCAGAGATATGTCAGTCATTCAGGTTAGATTACCAAGCCCACATCATTTAACCCAACAGATCTTACAAACATGTCCAACAATGTGTTTGAATGAAGATTTACAGGGGAAAAAAAAAAAAATCCACAAATACTGTGTCACAGCCCCATGGAGTCACGTGAAAAGCTGGCAAAAGCTTTCATCAACAATAGATCCACTAACAGCTACTACCAGCCTGCAAAATGCGAGGTCTCTTCTGAACAAGTGCCTCAACAGCTCCTCTGTTATGTAGAATCATAGAATCAACCAGGTTGGAAGAGACCTCCAAGCTCATCCAGTCCAACCTAGCACCCAGCCCTATCCAATCAACCAGACCATGGCACTAAGTGCCTCATCCAGGCTTCTCTTGAACATCTCCAGGGATGGTGACTCCACCACCTCCCTGGGCAGCACATTCCAATAGCCAGTCTCTCTCTCTGTGAAGAACTTCCTCCTAACACCCAGCCTAGACCTCCCCTGGTGCAGCTTGAGACTGTGTCCCCTCCTTCTGTCACTGCTTGCCTGGGAGAAGAGCCCAACCCCCACCTGGCTACAACCTCCCTTCAGGGAGTTGTAGACAGCAATGAGGTCTGCCCTGAGCCTCCTCTTCTCCAGGCTAAACACCCCCAGCTCCCTCAGCCTCTCCTCACAGGGCTGTGCTCCAGACCCCTCCCCAGCTTCATTGCCCTTCTCTGGACACCTTCCAGTCCCTCAACATTTCTCTTGAATTGAGGAGCCCAGAACTGGACACAGCACTCAAGGTGTGGCCTGACCAGTGCTGAGTACAGGGGAAGAATAACCTCCCTGCTCCTGCTGGCCACACTATTGCTGATGCAGGCCAGGATGCCATTGGCTCTCCTGGCCCCCTGGGCACACTGCTGGCTCATGTTCAGCTACTATCAACCAGCACCCCCAGGTCACTCTCTGCCTGGCTGCTCTCAGCCACTCTGTCCCCAGCCTGTAGTGCTGCTTGGGGTTGTTGTGGCCAAAGTGTAGAACCCTGCACTTAGCCTTGTTCAGTCTCATCCCATTGGCCTCTGCCCACTCATCAACAGGCAGAATTACACAAGGCTCTTTGCAGAGCTTTGTGTTCAAAGTGGTTACATATCTGTTTATCTGCAGCTGAGATGCCAAAGAGCTTGATCAAGATTTACTTTGCTGAATGATGCTATCTGCAGAAAGAGCACAAACAGATCATTCAGAAGCACTCTGAGGAACAGAGCACACTGTTCCTTTCCACAGTGAGTCTATGGTATCACTGAGAACATCAAAAATACATACTCCTGGGCTGCATCCAAAGCAGCATTGCCAGCAGAGCCAGAGAGGTGATTCTGCCACTTTGCTCTGCTCTGCTGAGACCTCACCTGCAGTGCTGTGTGCAGCTCTGGAGCCCTCAATACAGGAAGGACATGAAGCTAATGGAGAGGGTCCAGAGGAGGACTATGAAAATGCTCAGGGGGTTGGAGCAGCTCTGCTACCAGGACAGGCTGAGGGAGCTGGGGGTGTTCAGCCTGCAGAAGAGAAGGCTCCAGGGAGACCTAAGAGCAGCCTGCCAGGACCTGAAGGGGCTCCAGGAAGGCTGCAGAGAGACTGTTTGCAAAGGGCTGCAGGGACAGGAGGAGGGACAATGGCTTCAAACTAGAGCAGAGCAGATTGAGATTGGATGTGAGGAACAAGTTTTGCACCATGAGGGTGGTGGAACAGTGGAAGAGGTTTCCCAGGGAGGTGGTTGAGGCTCCTTCCCTGGAGATATTCAAGGTGAGGCTGGACGAGGCCCTGGGCAACCTGATCTAGTTGGGGATGTCCCTGCTGACTGCAGGGAGGTCAGACTGGATGAGCTTTGGAGGTCCCTTCTGGCCTGGACCATTCTATGATACACCAGTTGGCCAACTATGATTTAGTTTCAGGAACCAAATTAGGACCAGAAAAACAGTAAGAGTTAGGAAACAACCAATCAACAAAACAACCCTGAAGTTTTCTCACTACAATCTCTATTGCAAATTCTTTCCCCTTTTCACTGCAATGGAACTGTTAACCACAGAAATGAAACCAGTTCCAGTACAGCAGTTTGCTGGGCTGGCTGGGTAATAATTCAGTAAAGTCTCCTTTGTAACCTAACTCAGAGGTTACAAAGGACAAATCCAAAGCCCAGCAAATGTTGCATAATGAAATTCACAGCTCTCCTCCAAGCAGCAAGATTATTTTTGTTTTCCTAGAAATCTCTGTGTTTTCTTCATTTTGTTCTGGCTGAGGACACTATTTGGTTAAGTTTAACACAGTCACCATCCTCCATCCAAGCTCCAGTATTCACTGTAGAAGTCCTCTTCTCTACCATAAGTGGTTTTCAAAGATGTCCACTGGGATGCCTGGGAGCTGGCATCACCATAGCACTGTAGCACCTCGCATAAGATCTGCCAGACACCCACCTAAGTACCCCAGGAAGGGTACAGAGGTCAAAGTAACCTTTTCTTTAATTGTAGCCAACTCATTCCTTTAAAAGAAACTCCCCGAGTCATCATTTCAAATGTGTGCATCACAACATCACTTCTGCAAGACAGAAGAGCAGCAGTAACAGAGCTTCAGCAGGCTGAGGAACCACCAAGAGCGACCTGATGAAGCAAACTGATCCACAGCTCCCACTGATGTTCACAAGAACTGAGTGGCACTCAGGGCCTCACCTGCTACTTGCCACCAACCACCACCAGAGCAAAGCAGTGAGCAGACTGCTGGGACACACCAACAGTGAAGAACAAAGCAGGCAACTCCAGGCAGAACTGGCAAGGAGGACTAAGCAGAGAAACCTCATTCAGATGCCAAAATCTGCAATTGATTGGATTGTCTGATAAAACATACCAAGTGCACAACGCCACTGCCATTGACCAAGTCAGGTAATGCCACTTATTTTACAATGCACAGGAAAAAAAAAAAAGATAATAATAATAAAAATAAATAAATCTGTACTTACATAATTAGTCCTTGGCTTTTTTCCAACATGCTCGTTCTGGTCTTTGCCGTTTGGGGGAGAATCTGTTAGTTTCCTTTTACATGAGACAGCTTTAAAAAGAATCAAGGCAGGAAAGAATTACTTCTACCATGCTCCCCCCAAAACAGGAGGATCACTCAAACCAACATGATAGTAGCTACTGAAGAAGGCTCTGAGGAGACCTTCTTGTGGCCTTCCAGGATCTGAAGGGGGTACAAGAAAGCTGGGCAGGGACTTTTGAGGGTGCCAGGGAGTGATAGGACTGGGGGGAATGGAGCAAAACTAGAAATGGGGAGATTCAGATTGGATGTTAGGAAGAAGTTGTTCCCCATGAGGGTGGTGAGAGACTGGCACAGGTTGCCCAGGGAGGTGGTGGAAGCCTCATCCCTGGAGGTTTTTGCAGCCAGGCTGGATGTGGCTGTGAGCAACCTGCTGTAGTGTGAGGTGTCCCTGCCCATGGCAGGAGGGTTGGAAGTGGCTGATCCTTGCGGTCCCTTCCAACCCTGACAATTCCATGATTCTATGATTAACTGCACAGGACATTCAACAAGTCTCCATCATCGTTTCCTACTGTAGTCCAGCTACTTCAAACCAAGCAGCTGCTTGAAACCAGTCTGGCAATTAACCATACAATTACCTCTCATACAAAGCAACTGAAATAGCATTTTATTTTATCTCATTTCATTTTTTCTTTTACACACACAAGTTGCACAAAGGTTTATTTTCAGTGAAGCTGACTGCCTTTGTGCAACGTTGGTATTTCACCAAGGCTGAACTCCAGCCCTTAGTTGAAATCTGTACATCACTGCCAACCTGCAACTGCTGATGACTGATTTCTGGCTCAGAGCTTACCACCAAACAGTTTGCAACACTGAATCCAAATGTCTGCAAGAAAACTATGCATATTAAGTTGAGGATAACTAAGTATCAGTGATTATTACTTAAGAATAGTTCTTCTGAGCCAGAACTTGGAGTATCTGTGGACCCTGTTGATTATCAAGAGATTATCATCTTGGCATTGAGGCCTGCCCAGTCAGATGCATTTTCTGACTGCCACTGTGCACAGCTGATGAAGGCAAGAACACATTAGCACTACTTCTGCACATCAGCTTTGCTTGAAGCAGCATCTGTTATCAGACCAAAACACTGTAAAAATTGATAGGCCATGCAAGTTAAATCTTTTATGGAAGAATAACTGCCTGCAGGACTTGGATGTCTAATACCAGCATAAGGGTCCAGAGGAGGGCCATGAAATGATCAGGGGGTTGGAGCACCTTTGCTACCAGGACAAGCTGGGAGTGTTCAGCCTGGAGAAGAGGAGGCTCCAGGAGACCTAATAGCAGCCTGCCAGGACCTGAAGGAGACTACAGGAAGGATAGAGAGAGACTGTTTACAGTCCTACTCTGGACTCTGCTCAATGATCTCCAGAAGTCCCTTCCAAACCCTAACTCCCTGTGATCAAAACTGCATTCTGAATGGACCTCTTTGCCCTAAGAAAAATATATGGGATTGATACAAGAATCTGTTGAAGATCATCCTGCTTTGAAGAGATAGGCTGAGCACTCAGTCTTTGAAGAAGGCCTGACGGTGAATAATTTTAGACAAAATAGGGAGCAAAGGACCTGGATAACCATGGTCTCAGGAAGGAATCATGGTCTCAAGGTGTCCTCTCCTCACAGGACTGATGCAACCTGATCTAATTGAGGACATCCCTGCTTACTGCAGAGAGGGCTGGACCAAATGGCCTTTGGAAGACCCTTTCGAGCCAGACTGTGATTTTGTTAGATCAGCCTGTGGTCTTCTGAAAGCCACCACCTCTGCAAATGACCAAAAAAATCCCAACTCCTGAAGATTTTAATTTCACAGAATCAACCAGGTTGGAAGAGACTTCCAACATCATTAACTCCAACCCTAACTAATCAAGTAGACCATGGCAGTAAGTGCCTCATCCAGGCTCTTCTTAAACACCTCCAAGGACATCGACTCCGCCACCTCCCTGGGCAGCCCCATCCCAATGGACAATCTCCCTTTCTGGGAAGAACTTCTTTCTAAGATCAAACCTAAACTTCCCCCTGAACAGCTTGAGACTGTGTCCTCTCCTTCTGTCACTGGTTGCCTGGGAGAAGAGACCAACCCCCACCTGGCTACAACCACCTCTGAGGTAGTTGTAGACAGCAATGAGGTCTGCCCTGAGCCTCCTCTTCTCCAGGCTAAACACCCCCAGCTCCTTCAGCCTCTCCTCACAGGGCTGTGCTCCAGACCCCTCCCCAGCCTTGTTGCCCTTAGCTGGACATGTTCAAGCAACTCAACATCTTTCTTGAATTGAGCAAGGTACACTTTATTATTCCTTCCTGTGCCAAGGGAACATAAAGCTAAGGGGATGCTCTCTTCCTGATAGACAGGAACCACCCTCCATTGGAAGCAAGACACACTGTGCCTTCTAGAGGAATCCTTCTTCTCTTAGTAAATGTTATGATTCATGAGAAAAGAGAAAGGCAGATCCAGGGTTTCAACACTGGAGAGGAGAGATTGAGGAAGCTGAGTGTGTTTAGCCTGAAGAAGAGGAGGCTCAGGGGAGACTTCATTGCTGTCTACAACTCCCTGAAGGGAGGTTGTAGCCAGGTGGGGGTTGGGCTCTTCTCCCAGGCAACCAGCACCAGAACAAGAGGACACAGTCTCAAGCTGTGCCAGGGGAAGTTAAGGCTGGAGGTGAGGAGAAAGTTCTTCACAGAAAGAATAATTGGCCATTGGAATGTGCCACAGGGAGGTGGTGGAGTCACCATCCCTGGAGGTGTTCAAAAAAAGCTTGAATGTGGGACTTGGAGCCATTGGTTAGTTGTCAGGAGGTGTTAGGTATTAGGTAATAGGTTGGAGTTGATGATCTCTGAGGTCTTTTCCAACCTGGTTGATTCTCTGATTCTGTAACACTTAGAGAAGCATCTGTATTCTTTCACTGTTACATGCTGCTACCACTACAAAAAAAAAAAAATATTGCATTCCCATCCCTATTATAAAAGGAAAAATCATTCCTATCAGACAGGCTTACATGAGGCTTCACCTCAGAAGCAGCCTCACTGATTTCCTGGTTTTCAAGATGCACAGGAAACACCAGAAGCAAACCACAAGCAGCAGGTACTAGCAGAACGTCATATAGGACCCTCAATATAGGAAGGACATGGACCTGATGGAGAGGGTCTAGAGGAGGGTTGATGATCAAGGGGTTGGAGCAGCTCTGCTCTGAGGACAGGCTGAGGGAGCTGGGGGTGTTCAGCCTGCAGAAGAGAAGGCTCCAGGGAGACCTAAGAGCAGCCTGCCAGGACCTGAAGGGGGCTACAGGAAGACTGCACAGAGACTGTTTGCAAAGGGCTGCAGGGACAGGATGAGGGACAATGGCTTCAAACTAGAGCAGAGCAGATTGAGATTGGATGTGAGGAACAAGTTCTGCACCATGAGGGTGGTGGAACAGTGGAAGAGGTTGTCCAGGGAGGTGGTTGAGGCTCCTTCCCTGGAGATACTCAAGGTGAGGAGGCCCTGGGCAACCTGATCTAGTTGGGGATGTCCCTGCTGACTGCAGAGGGAGTTGGACTGGATGAGCTTTGGAGGTCCTTTCTAGCCTGGACCATTCTATGATTCTGTAACTTCCCATTTTTCATTCATACACATTTTCAGTGCATCATATCTCATCATCATACCTACAAAAGTCACCTAAAATGCTTCTTAACTACATGCAATACTGAAATCAAGCCATAAAAGAAAGGTTTTATCAGTTTGAAAGGACAGGGAAAAAATGGAGGATGCCTTAGCCACACTTTTTTAGCAAAGCCACGTTTCACAACATTGTATCTTGTCCCTTTGACTGTTGTCCCACTCAATGTGTCACCACAAGCAAAGCGTATCATAAATTCATACAGATAAGCAGCTGCTCAGTAATGTCTCCAATTTTCACACCAATGTGTCCAAAATCAGGTGATTTATTCCAGCACTTTCAGGCATGCTTGCTCCTAACTAAACACTTCAGATGACAGCTGTGTTAGGTAAGAACTTCGCTGCCAAGATTTTTCTGTGGGGTTCCTATCAAAACTATGTGAAACAGCACTCCTAGAGCAAGACACAAATGGCCAAAAGGCAGAGTCTACATACCAGGAAGTGGTTTCATCCAAACACTGAACTGCAGCAAAGTTAAAGATACATCTACACTAGCTCAAATTGATATAATACTAATCAAAACCCTGGAAAGGTAAAAGTAGCCTTTCAGGAAGGGATGTTTTCAAAAGCAATAGCACTCTAAAGTAGTGTGTCCCTCAAAAATATGTCAGCTTCCATTTTCTATTGCCAGCATCCAGGAATTCTCATTTATAGAACCTAACGAAGTTCAACAAGGATGAGTGCAGAGTCCTGCACCTGGGAAGGAAGAATAAACTGCAGCAGGACAGGTTGGGAGGGGATCTGCTGGAGAGCAGCCCTGGGGAGAAGGAGCTGGGAGTGCTGGGGGACAACAAGTTCTGCATGGGACAGCAATGTGCCCTGGGGGCCAAGAAGGCCAATGGGGTCCTGGGGTGCATTCAGAGGAGTGTGTCCAGCAGATCCAGGGAGGTTCTCCTCCCTCTACTCTGCCCTGGTGAGACCTCACTTGGAATATTGCATCCAGTTATGGGCTCCCCAGTTCAAGAGGGACAGGGATCTACTGGAGAGAGTCCAAGGGTGGCCTATAAGGATGCTGAAGGGATTGGAGCACTGCCTGGTGAGGAGAGGCTGAGAGCCCTGGGGCTGGTTAGTGTGGAGAAGAGAAGGCTGAGAGGGGATTTAATCAATGTCTATCAGTGGCAGAGGGCTGGGGGACAGGAAGGAAGAGACAGGGACAGGCTCTGCTCAGCTGCACCCTGTGATAGGACAAAGGGCAATGGATATAAACTCCAGCACAGGAGGTTCCACCTCAACATGAGGAGGAACTTCTTCACTGAGAGGGTCCCAGAGCACTGGAACAGGCTGCCCAGAGAGGTTGTGGAGTCTCCTTCTCTGGAGACTTTCCAGCCCTGTCTGGATGTGTTCCTGTGTGACCTGTGCTGGATTCTCTGGTCCTGCTCTGGCAGGGAGGTTGGATTCAATGATCTCCAGAGGTCCTTTCTGACCCGTAACATCCTGTGAGACTGTGATCATGCATTCTAGGATAACCTCAAAATGTTGGTTGGGCTGGGAAAACCCCAAACAACAGAAAAAAAAAAAAAAAAAAAGTCCCTTCATTATAAGCAGACTAATGTTTAAAAGCTTTGCAGTAACTGTTAAAAAGCTTTGACATTGTAAATAAAAACAAAATAAACAAAACCAGAAGATGAAAGTATGACAGCTGCAACAGGAGGAACTAGTGTGAATTGTCCCTGCCCATGGCAGAGGGGTTGGAACTAGATGATCCTTGAGGTCCCTTCCAAGTCTGACAATTCTATGATTCTATACTTCAAAACATCTTCCTTAGGAAGGGAGTAAAACTGTTTCTCTCAGCATGTGCTTCCTAGACATATTGCTTCCAAATTCATCAATTAACTGCATGAAAAGACAGATGAACCACTTACAATAACTAAATGAAGAGTGATCATAAAGAGCTTTTCTCATTTTATCCAAGCCATGAAGATCTATCATGGAAGTCACAGACAGAATCACAGAATTGTCAAGGTTGGAAGGGACCACAAGGGTCATCCAGTTCCAACCCCCCTGCCATGGGCAGGGACACCTCACACTACAGCAGGTTGCTCACAGCCACATCCAGCCTGGCTGCAAAAACCTCCAGGGATGAGGCTTCCACCACCTCCCTGGGCAACCTGTGCCAGTGTCTCACCACCCTCATGGGGAAGAACTTCCTCCTAATGTCTAATCTAAATCTCCCCTCATCTAGTTTTGCTCCATTCCCCTCAGTCCTATCACTCCCTGACACCCTCAAAAGTCCCTCCCCAGCTTTCTTGGAGCCCCCTTCAGATCCTGCAAGGCCACAAGAAGGTCTCCTCAGAGCCTTCTCTTCTCCAGACTGAACAACCCCAACTCTCTCAGTCTGTCTCCAGAGCAGAGCAGCTCCAGCCCTCTGCTCATCCTCATGGCCCTTCTCTGGACAGGCTGCAGATCACTGAACTGCAAACAGGTGGAAACTGCTGGAGCAGATCAGCTTTTTTATAATGACACTTATCTGCATACCAACCATCCACTCCTCCCTCATTAAGCTCAGTAAATCAATCACAAAAATCAATATAAGGCAACAGATTTAACCCTGGGCTCAGGTGATACCAAAAACAAAGATCAAGAATGACTCTTTCATATGCTTATTACTTTCTACACACTCTCATATCATGTCTTGGGGTTTTTGTTTGCCTTTTTTGTGTCTGTTTGGGGATCCTCCTGTCTGCCTTGACTTTTGGTAACAGCATGAAATTGTACATCCAGACACAAGACCTAACCAAACTGGAGGGCTCAAAGGTATGGTCAGTGGAATGTTTTGCTACAACTGTGGGGATCTGACTAATATTTAAGACTATTAATTCTTATTCACAATTAAAAGCAACTCTTCAGCCTGAAAACTGTGATGGGCTTTAACAACAACCAGCATCAAGTTATGAGTACATACTCCAGTATAATTTTTCCATTTCACCACATCTCTCATCTACAACATTCAGAATTATTATTGCTAACCCATGGATTTGCCTCAACAACTTGTGGGCAAGGAAGGAAGAAAAAAAAAATAAAAATAATCACTTCACAACTGAGGTGTAAAGCAGTCCTAAGATTAACAGAACAAACTCTCATTTTTTGTTTTAATTTTGGATTTTGGTCCATATGCTTTTTTCACCTTTCCCCTTGCACAAGCTGCAAGTTCAGTTTTGTGTTATCACAATAAACAAAGTTTTTGAATACCTCGAAACCAATTTTATTTCACTTAATCACAGAATCACAGAAAACATCCAGTTGGAAGAGACCTCCAAGCTCACCCAGTGCAACCTTCCACCCAGCACTGCAGGGTCAGCACTAAACCATGTCCCTAAGCACCAGCTCCACACACTGCTGAAACACCTCCAGGGATGGGGACTCCAGCACTGCCCTGGGCAGACCATTCCAATGGCTGAGATCCCTCTCTGGGAACAAATATTTCCTAGCAGCCAGCCTCAACCTCCCCTGCTGCAGCTTGGAACCATTGCCTCTGCTCCTGTCCCTTGCCCCCAAGGAGCAGAGGCTGTCCCCTCCTCACTCCAACCTCCCTTCAGGGAGCTGGAGAGAGCAAGGAGGTCTCCCTCAGCCTCCTCTTCTCCACACTCAACACCCCCAGCTCCCTCAGCCCCTCCTCACAGCCCAGGGGCTCCAGGCCCTTCTCCAGCCTCATTGCCCTTCTCTGGACACTCTCCAGCCCCTCAATGTCCCTCTGGTAGTGAGGGGCCCAGAACTGAAGCCAGCACTCGAGGTGTGGCCTCAGCAGTGCTGGGCACAGGGGGATGATCACCTCCTGTCCCTGCTGCCCACCCTGGCTCTGATCCCAGCCAGGATGCCATTGGCTTTCTTGGTCACCTGGGCACTGTTGACTGACATTTAATCCACTGTCAACCAGCATCCCCAGGTCCCTCTCAGAGGGACCCCACACATCCCCAAGTCTGTAGCTTGCCACGGGGTTGTTGTGAGCCAGGTCACACAAACCACAGCTACAGCTTCTGAAGTTTGCTTTGGTTTTGTTTTGTTGGGAGAGGCTTTTGTAGATTGCTGTTCTACATACCTTCGTTACCAATCTTCAAACAAGCTGCTATGGCTTCATCCATTGTCCGTGAGGATTCCACCAGCTGCAACGAAGAAGAGAGGTCAGCTGCTAAGTGGTGAGATTTACTCCAGTTGAACAGACAATGATAGAACAGCATGACTGAAAAACTCCAAAAACTCCCCCAAAAGTGCATGTATTATAAAATCCAAGAACAAAATTAGCAGGTACCAAATTAGAATAAGATGGAGAAGGTGGCAAAGATTTCACTCATTCTGCATCCAGTCAGTCAGCTGCACTCCAACAGCAGCACTCAGCAATAGTCATCAAGCAAGGCAGCTCTAACTAACAATAAGCATCACAACAGAAAGAACAGAAATCTTTCCACTATACTGGAATTCACACTATATACATGGAATGTGTGTATTCATACAGTGTGCATATAGATAGATAGGGATCACAGGATGTTAGGGGTTGGAAGGGACCCAAAGAGATCAACCAGTCCAACCCACCTGGCAGAGCAGGACCAGAGAACCCAGCACAGGTCACACAGGAACACATCCAGATGGGTCTGGAAAGTCACCAGAGAAGGAGACTCCACAACCTCTCTGGGCAGCCTCTTCCAGTGCTCTGGGACTCTTACAGCAAAGAAGGTCCTCCTCATGTTGAGGTGGAACCTCCTGGGCTGGAGTTTATATCCATTGCTCCTTGTCCTATCACAGGGTGTAGGTGAGCAGAGCCTGTCCCCTCCCTCTTGACCCCCAGCCCTCAGATATTGATAGACCCTCTTGAACTGGGGAGTCCAGAACTGGATGCAGTATTCCAGGTGGGGTCTCACCAGAGCACAGTAGAAGGGGAAGAGAACCTCCCTGGATCTGCTGGACACACTCCTCTGAATGCACCCCAGGACCCCATTGGCCTTCTTGGCCCCCAGGGCACATTGCTGTCCCATGCAGAACTTGTTGTCCCCCAGCACTCCCAGGTCCTTCTCCCCAGGGCTGCTCTCCAGCAGATCCCCTCCCAACCTGTCCTGCTGCAGTTTATTCTTCCTTCCCAGGTGCAGGACTCTGCACTCATCCTTGTTGAACCTCATTAGGTTCCTCTCTGCCCAGCTCTCAGTCTGTCCAAGTCTCTCAATGGCCTCACAGCCTTCAGGTGTTTCAGCCAAGCCTCCCAGTTTGGTGCCATCAGCAAACTTGCTGAGCAGACTCTGTCTGTCTGTCTGTCTCCTCATCAGTGTCATTGGTGAAGATGTTGACCAGGACTGGACCCAGCACTGATCCCTGGGGGACTCCACTGCTCACAGCTCTCCAGCTGGACTTGGCACCACTGACCACCACTCTTTGGACTCTATTGTGTCACCAGTTCCTAATCCATCTCCGTGTCTGTTCTGCTATCCCACACCTCCTGAGCTTGCTCACAAGGATGCTATGGGAGGCAGTGTCAAAAGCCTTGGTAAGGTCAAGGTAGACTACACCCACTGCTCTCCCTGCATCTACCCCTTCAGCTAGGGCATCACAGAATGCTAACAGATTAGTCAAGCATGATTTTGCCTTGGTAAATCCATGCTGACCACTCCTGACAATCTTCTTCTCTTCTAAGTGCCTAGACATGACCTCCGGAATGAGATGCTCCATTGTGCTTCCAGATATATCTTCATTTTGATATATACAGAAATGTCTGTCTATGTGTGCAAGTGTATATGGCAATGCTACATGGCTGCAGATTGCCTAAATACATGACACTGAGGTAACATTTTGCTAATTAGAATTCTTCCTTCTAATGAAGCCAGAGGCTTAGCAATACTGTAAAGAAAACTAAAAAAAAGACCACACCCAACCAACAGGGCCACACCCAACCAACAGGGCCACACCCAACCAACAAGCTCAGAGCATTATTACTTGTAGTAAATCTTTGTCACTTCTTTGGGGAAAAAGCTCCTTCAGTGTTTGCAGCTTTGCATCTCTGATGTCATCTTCTACATCCCTCTTCCCTTCTGGCCGCTGATCCTCACCATTTTCATATGCCAGGTCGGACAGCTCATCTTCAGAGTCTGAGGATGATGAAGATTGTTCAGACCTACAACGTGTGGGGGAGGAGAACAACTACTGTAATTCATTTTTGCTTATGAATGTTTTACTCCACCAGAACGTTGCTGTAAACCAAAATCAACAGAGCCACATGAGAAAAAGTAGCTTAAAGCATACATTACAACTGCATTTCTCCTTGGGGTCCTCTTTCCTTTGGCAGCAGGGAGGTTTCTTGCAGGTTCATCTTCGCTGTCTGAAGACACACCCAGGAACCGTACCCTTTTCCGAGGCTTGAAGTAACATTCTTTCTTTGTCCTCTTGGCTTCAGGGGTTTCTGGGATGGCTGAGTGCCCTGTGGAAGCCATTTCAAGAGGAGAAAAGACAGCAGGCAATGACTTAAACTGGACAACTTGAAGTATTTATCTGTAGTTAGAGCGTCACATAGCTATGACACCTTCCTTGTAGCAGCAACCATTCAAACAGAACTCCTGCTCTTATGCATGGGAAATCCCTGCAAATTACAGGCTCACAGGATGTTAGGGGTTGGAAGGGACCTCTGGAGATCTTCAAATCCAACCCCTCTGCCAGAGCAGGACCAGAGAATCCACTGCAGGTCACAAAGGAACACATCCAGACAGGGCTGCAAAGTCTTCAGAGAAGGAGACTCCACAATCTCTCTGGACAGCCTGTTCCAGTGCTCTGGGACCCTCACAGTGAAGAAGTTCCTCCTCATCCATTGCCACTTGTCCTATCACAGGGCACAAGTGAGCACAGACTGTCCCTGTCCCTTCCTTTCTGACACCCAGCCCTCAGATATTTACAGATCTGGACCACTGTGTCCATGTTCTGGAGCTTCTATTACAAGGATCTGAAGGTGCTGGAAGGTGTCCAGAGAAGGGCCATGAGGATGAGCAGAGGGCTGGAGCTGCTCTGCTATGAGGACAGACTGAGAGAGTTGGGGTTGTTCAGTCTGGAGAAGAGAATTCTCCGAGGAGACCTTCTTGTGGCCTTCCAGGATCTGAAGATGGCTCCAAGAAAGCTGGGCAGGGACATTTGAGGGTGTCAGGGAGTGATAGGACTTGGGGGAATGGAGCAAAACTAGAAGTGGGTAGATTCAGATTGGATGTTAGGAAGAAATTCCTCCCCCTAAGGGTGGTGAGACACTGGAAGAGGTTACCCAGGAAGGTGGTGGAAGCCTCATCCCTGGAGGTTTTTGCAGCCAGGCTGGATGTGGCTGTGAGCAACCTGCTGTAGTGTGAGGTGTCCCTGCCCATGGCAGGGGGGTTGGAACTGGCTGAGCCTTGAGGTCCCTTCCAAACCTGATAATTCTGTGATTCTAAGCAGATCCCTGTCCCTCTTGAACTGGGGAGCCCAGAACCGGAGGCAATACTCCAGGTGGGGCCCCACTAGGGCAGAGCAGAGGGGGAGGAGAACCTCCCAAATGATATTACTTAAAGTGGTAACCTACCTAGCAAAAAAACCTCAGCCCTCAGACATCAAACAATTTTTATACCACAAAGTTTAGAGATCATGTATTTTAGATTAATAACTACTTATAAATACTTTCTTATTTTGGGAAAAATAATTAATCAGTAAAATTCTCTGAACTACTTCTATGCCAAACGAGACATGGGTAGAAACACAATGGTGTGTCTGAGGGCTGATTGATGACCTGCTGGTCTTGATAGCTTTGCAGAAAGGCAACACCAGTGTTACACTGCAGAAAATTATAAAATTAAGCCAAGGAACACAACAGGTAAGTGGCAACTCTTATATACTCTTGTAACTCTTATAAACTCTTATTTCACATTATGCCCCAGATAATTCTTAACAAAGAAACTCAGAACATGGAAAAATGCTCTGTGTTATCAGAATATATAGAATCTATACATAATCAGGATATGTCACTGAAAATATCTCATAAATCATACAGTAGCTTCAGGGACACCTGCAAAAGTGACCTACTATGTGCATTGCCATGCAGTAAGTTTGCAGTTCTGAATATGCTTGTAAGGCATATTGTAAAGCATAGGCAGTCACAATATTCATGCAATACCTGAACTAGTCATGAATCACAGACAACACAGACCACAGACTGGGTTGGAAGAGACCTCCAAGCTCATCCTGTCCAACCAGAACTGCAGGGTCAACGCCAAACCATGTCCCTAAGCACCAGCTCCACACACTGCTGAAACACCTCCAGGGATGGGGACTCCAGCACTGCCCTGGGCAGACCATTCCAATGGCTGAGATCCCTCTCTGGGAACAAATATTTCCTAGCAGCCAGCCTCAGCCTCCCCTGGGGCAGCTTGGAACCATTGCCTCTGCTCCTGTCCCTTGCCCCCAAGGAGCAGAGGCTGTCCCCTCCTCACTCCAACCTCCCTTCAGGGAGCTGCAGAGAGCAAGGAGGTCTCCCTCAGCCTCCTCTTCTCCACACTCAACACCCCCAGCTCCCTCAGCCCCTCCTCACAGCCCAGGGGCTCCAGGCCCTTCTCCAGCCTCATTGCCCTTCTCTGGACACTCTCCAGCCCCTCAATGTCCCTCTGGTAGTGAGGGGCCCAGAACTGAAGCCAGCACTCGAGGTGTGGCCTCAGCAGTGCTGGGCACAGGGGGATGATCACCTCCTGTCCCTGCTGCCCACCCTGGCTCTGATCCCAGCCAGGATGCCATTGGCTTTCTTGGCCACCTGGGCACTGCTGCCTCATAGTTCATCCACTGTCAGCCAGAACTCCCAGGTTACTTAACAGCCTCTCCCGGGAGCAGCCAATTCCCTCTCTAGCAGCCGATTCTCCCTCCCCGCCATACTGTGGCGCCGTTCACAGCTTCACACCGTTGCTATAGACAGCCACAACGCCTCCCACTGCCCGGCGCTAGGCAGTCCCCGCGGCGCTAGAGTCCCTCAGCCGACGCCGGCACAAGGGAGTCTCCATGGTCCTAGAGTCCCTCGGTCAACCCCAGGGACAGAATGCCAAGCTCCTCTCGTGGCTCAAATGGTTCTCCCAGCAATGTTGAGCCACTATCAATAGAGACTGGGGGATGAAGTGTTAGAAAGAAGCCCTGAGGAAAAGGATTTGGGGATGCTGATGGACGAGAAGCTGGCCAGGAGCAGGCAGTGTGAGCTTGCAGCACAGAAGGCAAACCACAGCCTGGGCTGCATCCAAAGCAGCATTGCCAGCAGAGCCAGAGAGGTGATTCTGCCACTTTGCTCTGCTCTGCTGAGACCTCACCTGCAGTGCTGTGTGCAGGTCTGGAGCCCTCAGCACAGGAAGGACATGGAGCTGATGAAGAGGGTCCAGAGGAGGGACACAAAAATGCTCAGGGGGTTGGAGCAGCTCTGCTCTGAGGACAGGCTGAGGGAGCTGGGGGTATTCAGCCTGCAGAAGAGAAGGCTCCAGGGAGACCAAAGAGCAACCTGCCAGGACCTGAAGGGGGCTCCAGGAAGGCTGCAGAGAGACTGTTTGCAAAGGGCTGCAGGGACAGGATGAGGAACAATGGCTTCAAACTAGAGCAGAGCAGATTGAGATTGGATGTCAGGAAGAAGTTCTTCACTGTCAGGGTGGTGGAACACTGGAACAGGTTTTCCCAGGGAGGTGGTTGAGGCCCCATCCCTGGAGATATTCAAGGTGAGGTTCGACAAGACCCTGGGGCACCTGATCTGGTTGGGGATGTCCTGCTGACTGCAGGGAGGTCGGACTGGATGAGCTTTGGAGATCCCTTCTGGCCTGGACTATTCTATGATCTATGTATGATTTCCAGTCCCTTACAGATGGCAGCCAGGTATTGAATGCACATCAGCAGATTCAATGCAACCCATGACAGCCACACATTCAAGACTTCATTCCTTTCTACCACTTCACCACTGCAAAGACAGAAAAGTTGGTAAGCTGAGGGATTTTGTTTAAGACCAGGCAAATTATGAACCCTGGAGGCTGAAAAGGGGAAGAACAGCACGTGGAGCAGAGAGCATGGCAACCGTGCAGAAATCTTGCAGAAAATAAATAGAACATAACTCACTGTGGTAGCATTTGATGGAAGCAAAATAAAAACCTCAAAGTACAAGCAATTTCCTAACAGGAGGCTACCTGGTGACACTGGTTTTGAAAGATACCAAATAAACTGGAAAAAATAGGTTACCCAATGTTACATAGCAGACTACTCAAAAGGAAGAGCTTGAAAATGGAGACTAACACTGGTTTAAAGGCATGAGAGTCAGCATAACTCAAACCTCTTGTAAATGAGGATTCAGTGACAGTTCAAAAACTCAATCGCTGAAGCCTGAATTCTTCAGATGACCTTAGCTACACATAAGAAATATAAGAAACAGGAAACACATTTCTAACCAGGCCTTGGTCAATCAGTTTGGAAATGGAGAGAGAAGAGCACATATTTATCATTCTATTAGCTTTTAGTTCACAAAACACCAGTACCTGCCAGAGAAGTAGTCAGCACAAGTAAGAATTGTCTTGCTTCAGCATCCTGTCTTAGCAGAGAAACACACATTTCAATTTCCATCTAAAAACTTCTGTTATCTGGCATGTCTATACTTCTTACTGACGAGGTATAATAAGGAGTTTGTCTTTCTTTCATGCCAAGAAAGAATCTACTTCTGAGGTGACTAGAAAAATGTACCTCCTATCTGTTCCTTTTGCCACCACTCAGCCCACACCAATTCTCTGATTCAAAACCAGGGACATACAGAATCACGGAATTGTTAAGGTTGGAAGGAACCCCAAGGCTCAGCCAGTTCCAACCCCCTGCCATCGGCATGGGCAGGGACACCTCACACTACAGCAGGTTGCTCACAGCCACATCCAGCCTGGCCTGAAAATCCTCCAGGGATGAGGCTTCCACCACCTCCCTGGGCAACCTCCTCCAGTTCCCTCATGGTGTAGAAATTTCTTCCTAACATCCAATCTGAATCTCCCCATTTCTAGTTTTGCTCCATTCCCCTCAGTCCTATCACTCCCTGACACCCTCAAAAGTCCCTCCCCAGCTTTCTTGGAGCTCCCTTCAGATCCTGCAAGGCCACAAGAAGGTCTCCTCAGAGCCTTCTCTTCTCCAGACTGAACAACCCCAACTCTCTCAGGCTGTCTCCAGAGCAGAGCAGCTCCAGCCCTCTGCTCATCCTCATGGCCCTTCTCTGGACACCTTCCAGCACCTCCAGATCCTTCTTATAATAGGAGCTCCAGAACTGGAGCATGAACATAAACATCTCCTTCCCCTTAAACACAACAAAATTTTCTGCAAACCTAGAAAGCTCTCACTTGCATCTCACAGTAAGTCACACATCCCCAAAGGCATCAACCCCTCTCCTCAGCCCAAACAGTGGTCTCAACAGCCTTGCTGTCAACCTATGGCAATGGGCATCACTCTCAACTCCCAGGAGTGACAGCCCTCCTGTGATAATAACTGGGCTATTTGGATGCCCCCAGCCACCACTGTGCCTCCAAACACCAGGGGTACTCTCTCAGCTGCTAACTCTGGCACCATAATTGCCTGCTGAGTTCTCATTTTATTTTCACTTTAAATAGTAAACACTGCCCAGTCTTCATGACAGCTCCTAACTTCTATACCTATGAAGCGTTGACTAAAAAAAAAAAAAAAAAAGCATTCTCCCTCTCAAGAAGCATTTCCTTTTCCTCATCTTCCATTTGTTCCACTGAACAGAAACCCTTACTAATAGAGGGGGGGAAGAGAAGAGAAATCTATGTAATAAGGAGACTGCATCTTTAGAGCAAATTACAACCTTGCAGAGTAGTAAGAGATTAAACAGTTATTACACAGAATCACACAATCAAAGAGACCTCCAAGATCACCAAGTCCAACTGATCACCCAACCCTAACTAATCAAGTAGACCATGGCACTGAGTGCCTCATCCATGCCCTTCTTAAACACCTCAAGGGACATCAACCCCACCACCTCCCTGGGCAGCACATTCCAATGGCCAATATCTCCTCTTGGGAAAAATCTCTTTCTCAGATCAAGCCTAAACTTCCCTCTGCACAGCTTGAGACTGTGTCCTCCCCTTCTGCCACTGGCTGCCTGGGAGAAGAGCCCAACCCCCACCTGGCTACAACCTCCCTTCAGGGAGTTGTAGACAGCAATGAGGTCTCCCCTGAGCCTCCTCTTCTCCAGGCTAAACACCCCCAGCTCCCTCAGCCTCTCCTCACAGGGCTGTGCTCCAGACCCCTCCCCAGCCTTGCTGCCCTTCTCTGGACACATTTAAGTCTCTCAATGTCCTTCTTAAATTGAGGAGCCCAGAACTGGACACAGCACTCAAGGTGTGGTCTAACCAGTGCTGAGCACAGGGCAGAATGACTTCCCTGCTCCTGCTGGCCACACTCTTCCTGATGCAGGCCAGGATGCCATTGGCCTTCTTGGCCACCTGGGCACACTGCTGGCTCATATACGTAATAAGGAGACCTCATGTTTAGAGCAAATTATAACCTTTTAGAGTAGTAAGAGGTTAGATAGTTATTGCCACAGCATGTAATTATTGGAACTAGAATTCCATTACAGGCAATTAAAAAGGACTATTAGGAAATGCTTGCAAGTCCTAAGACCAGTATGGAGTAAGAAAAGACAGAAATATCCTTAACTGGAGAGACAAACAACAAAAAGTCCAACAACAACTGATTTTTGCTATGAGACCCCATGAGAATCAAGCCATTTATGATTACATGGAGGCAGTGTTAAGTTATGGATGAAGATACTCAAAGAGGGTTTATAACATTAAACACTTTGTCTGGTTTACACAGTAAAGGTACACCTTCAACTGCTCCTGAAATCAGTTCACCTTGAACATCAACAGTTTTTCTACATCATACTCACTAGAGTCTTTTGGAAAGCATGTACCTGGAGCACATGCCCTAAGAGGAGAGGCTCAGAGCCCTGGGGCTTTCTAGTCTGGAGAAGAGAACACTGAGAGGGGATTTAATCAATGTCTATCAATATCTGAGGGCTGGGGGTCAGAGGGAGGGGACAGGCTCTGCTCAGTTGCACCCTGAGATAGGACAAGGGGCAATGGATATAAACTCCAGCACAGGAGGTTCCATCTCACCATGAGGAGGAACCTCTTCACTGTGAGGGTCCCAGAGCACTGGAAGAGGCTGCCCAGAGAGGTTGTGGAGTCTCCTTCTCTGGAGACTTTCCAGCCCTGTCTGGATGTGTTCCTGTGTGACCTGTGCTGGATTCTATGTCCTGCTCTGGCAGGGGGGTTGGACTCGATCTATGGAGATCCTTTCCAACCCCTAACATCCTGTGAGCCTGTGAATGCAGAGCCATAATGCATTGCCCTACAATTATAAATGTAGCCTCCTACACAAACCATAGGTCACACGCAGGGAGCATCAGCATATTTAGAGGCTGACCACACTGACTAATACTGTGCAACAAACACAGGGAAACAGAAAGTAATTTCCACCTAGATTTGGAAAGTAGTATCACAGAATCACAGAGAACATCCAGTTGGAAGAGACCTCCAAGCTCATCCTGTCCAACCTTCCACCCAGCACTGCAGGGTCAGCACTAAACCATGTCCCTAAGCACCAGCTCCACACACTGCTGAAACACCTCCAGGGATGGGGACTCCAGCACTGCCCTGGGCAGACCATTCCAATGGCTGAGATCCCTCTCTGGGAACAAATATTTCCTAGCAGCCAGCCTCAACCTCCCCTGCTGCAGCTTGGAACCATTGCCTCTGCTCCTGTCCCTTGCCCCCAAGGAGCAGAGGCTGTCCCCTCCTCACTCCAACCTCCCTTCAGGGAGCTGGAGAGAGCAAGGAGGTCTCCCTCAGCCTCCTCTTCTCCACACTCAACACCCCCAGCTCCCTCAGCCCCTCCTCACAGCCCAGGGGCTCCAGGCCCTTCTCCAGCCTCATTGCCCTTCTCTGGACACTCTCCAGCCCCTCACTGTCCCTCTGGTAGTGAGGGGCCCAGAACTGAAGCCAGCACTCGAGGTGTGGCCTCAGCAGTGCTGGGCACAGGGGGATGATCACCTCCTGTCCCTGCTGCCCACCCTGGCTCTGATCCCAGCCAGGATGCCATTGGCTTTCTTGGCCACCTGGGCACTGCTGCCTCATACTTAATCCACTGCCAACCAGAACCCCTCAGGTCCCTCTCTGAGTCTCAGCTTTCCAACCACACATCCCCAAGCCTGTAGCTCACCATGGGGTTGTTGTGACCCAGGCTCAGGACCTGGCACTTGGCCTTGTTAAACTTCATACAATTAGCCTTGGCCCTTGGGTCTAACCTGCCCAGGTCCTGCTGCAAAGCCTCCCTACCCTCTAGCAGATGGACAAAGCCACCCAGCTTGGTGCCATCTGCAGATTTACTGAGGGTGCACTCAATGCCCTCGTGCACAGGGGGATGATCACCTCCCTGAAATGCAAGCTGTTCAAGCACAGGAGCTAATTAATATTCCATTTTCAAAGGGATGTCTTTTTCATTTGCCCAAAGAATCCCAATTCACAGTGTACACTCCAAGGTGCTTCTTAAAAAGCTCATTTAAAAATGACCATCACTTCAATGTGGCCTCCCATGAATCATCAGAAAAGTTCACCAGGGATGGCTGTCACCACTTTTTTCCAGAAATGCTTTAAGGAAAATTATACTCTGGGACATGAAAAAAAAAAAAAGTCATGGCTTCCTCAGACCATAAAGAAAATGCCAACAGATGAGAACAAGAAAAGCAGTGACACTCTCAACTTTGTAGCCTGAAAGTGCAGTCATTTGCATTTTATACCTGAAGAGCATGAACAAAACCAGCCATCAATAACAGGATTACAGACAGCCATTTAATTTCATCTACCACCTTTCCTTCAGATCCTCGGTCAGGCTTTGCAAGCATGCTTTTTGAATACAAATCTCACTTGGGATTTCATCATGGCAATTACTCTAATTTGTGTAGTTCTAATACAGCTCTGCTCCAGTTCTACAGTTGCAATCATCCAGGCTCTTTACAGAATTAAAAACACCTAACTGAAAATTAACAAGGCAGCCTCACTGTTTTCTTAACAGACTAATAGAAACCAAATCTGTGCATGACTGATTTTTACCCAAAGTTGCAGTAATCCACTGTGATGCGTTTTTGTCACTCTCCAGCCTGAACCTTCCCTGCTGCAACTTGGAACTATTTCCTCAGGCTGGATGTGGCTTTGAGCAACCTGATGGGAGGTGTCCCAGCCCATGGCAGGGGGGGTTGGAACTGGATGATCATTGAGGTCCTTTCCAACCCTGACAATTCTATGATTCAGAGAGGTATCTCTCAGATATAATTCGGTTTCTCCCCCTCAGTAAAGTGCTGTTCAGAATCACTACCTACAACTTGGAGTCCAAGTCACTGTGCAATTTTGAATGTGAACAAGTGTCTCAAGATGACCTGGCCCACGAACTGCTTGGCCTACCTCAAACTGCTTATTAAAGGACAGGTATGGGTTCAATACAAAGCAACCAGCATTATATGTGCAGAACAAACTACCAAATTTAGTTTGTTCTGGGAAAACAAACCAACCAACCAACCAGTCTCAAAGGATAACGGTGTTTCATGACACAACAGACATCACCTGACCATTTTTCTCCCCCAGGATGAATTAAATTAAAACAATCAAATCTTTTCACTACACGTACTTCAGGACACATGACAAAAGAGAAGTCTAAAGAAATCCCTAGGAAATGATTCACAGGCTCACAGGATGTTAGGGGTTGGAAGGGACCTCTGGAGATCATTGAGTCCAACCCCCCTGCCAGAGCAGGACCAGAGAATCCAGCACAGGGCACACAGGAATGCATCCACACAGGAATGTATCCACACAGGGCTGGAAAGTCTCCAGAGAAGGAGACTCCACAACCTCTCTGGGCAGCCTCTTCCAGTGCTCTGGAACCCTCACAGTGAAGAAGTTCCTCCTCATGGTGAGGTGGAACCTCCTGTGCTGGAGTTTATATCCATTGCCCCTTGTCCTGTCACAGGATGCAGCTGAGCAGAGCCTGTCCCCTCCCTCTTGACACCCAGACATCAGATATTTATAAACATTGATCAGGTCCCCTCTCAGTCTTATCTTCTCCAGACTGAACAGCCCCAGGGCTCTCAGCCTCTCCTCACCAGGCAGTGCTCCAGTCCCTTCAGCATCCTTGTAGCCCTCCCTTGGACCCTCTCCAGCAGATCCCTGTCTCCCCTGAACTGGGGAGCCCAGAACTGGATGCAATATTCCAGGTGAGGTCTCAGCAGGGCAGAGCAGAGGGGGAGGAGAACCTCCCTGGATCTGCTGGACACACTCCTCTGAATGCACCCCAGGACCCCATTGGCCTTCTTGGCCACCAGGGCACATTGCTGTCCCATGCAGAACTTGTTGTCCCCCAGCACTCCCAGCTCCTTCTCCCCAGGGCTGCTCTCCAGCAGATCCCCTCCCAACCTGTCCTGCTGCAGTTTATTCTTCCTTCCCAGGTGCAGCTTATCCTTGTTGCACCTCATTAGCTTCTATCAGTTTTTTTTCAGTACACATATTTCAGGACAAATGACAACACAGAAGTCTAAAGAAACCTCTAGGAAATGATACTGAACAATCTGTGCTTCTGAAGTCTGACTTGAAAATTCTTTTCACATACACAACATGACTGCATGATACTGCAAATGAAATAGGCCAAAAGAAGCCATCAGCTCTTTCATCATCTTTTTTGTTGCTGTACACATACAGAACACTCCCCTTTGGTTTCCTGTTTCATGGACCACTATTTTGCATATCAGCTATGCTTCTCTTCAGAAGAAATGTAAGTAATTGTTGTCCTCACATGATTTACAGGGCATTAGGGAAAGTTATTCTTAGTCAACTCGGTGCAAACTGTTTCTTGTACAAAAGCACTCAGTACTGTGACTGAAAAAGTTAGCAGTAGAAAGAGCACACAGTAACACAAGCTGCTCATCTTTCTACCTTGTCCATCACAATACAAAAAAATAACTAGCTGACTGGTTTATTTGACTGAACATTTCTATCTTCCTGTCACTAATTAGGAGGACAGGTGTCTGGCAATCAAATCTCACTTCCTCTCTCTTCCCCATTTGCAGCCCAGAGAGCCAAGCAGAGCCTGGGCTGCAGCAAGAGAAGTGTGGCCAGCAGGGCCAGGGAGGGGATTCTCCCCCTCTGCTCCACTCTGCTGAGACCACACCTGGAGCTCTGTGTCCAGTGCTGGAGCATCTGTTATAAGAAGGATCTGGAGGTGCTGGAAGGTGTCCAGAGAAGGGCCATGAGGATGAGCAGAGGGCTGGAGCTGCTCTGCTCTGGAGACAGACTGAGAGAGTTGGGGCTGTTCAGTCTGGAGAAGAGAAGGCTCTGAGGTGACCTCACGAAAATGCTCAGGGGGTTGGAGCAGCTCTGCTCTGAGGACAGGCTGAAGGAGCTGGGGGTGTTCAGCCTGCAGAAGAGAAGGCTCCAGGGAGACCTAAGAGCAGCCTGCCAGGACCTGAAGGGGGCTACAGGAAGGCTGCACAGAGACTGTTTGCAAAGGCTGCAGGGACAGGACGAGGGACAATGGCTTCAAACTAGAGCAGAGCAGATTGAGATTGGATGTGAGGAACAAGTTCTTTCCTATGAGGGTGGTGGAGGAGTTGAAGAGGTTTCCCAGGGAGGTGGCTGGTGCTTCTTCCCTGGAGATATTCAAGGAGAGGCTGAATGAGGCCCTGGGCAACCTGATCTAGTTGGGGATGTCCCTGCTGACTGGATGACCTTTGGAGTTCCCTTCCAGCCCAAACCATTCCATGATTCTCTATTATTGCTCCTTTACTGACTAAATGCATAAAGTCTGTCTGACCTCTCCAGCAGCAGTATATCTGTATCAGAAGTTACATGGAGCATCCAGAACATATAAAGTAATCAGCAACAAATAATTTCTGTCCTTCCACTCCATGAGTAACAGAAAAGCAACTGGTGAATGTCTCAGCTCTCTACCATGCCCACCTGAAAAGAAATGGTTTTCCTTCTTCTTAGTTCTAGCTGTGATATTCCACATTGCATCAGCCTAAGAGTTTGTCACTAAAGCCTACATAGTGTTGAACTTATAAGTCAATAAAAGATTGTGGGGCTTTTTTTCTCCCTTTTAAGAACACTGACATACTTTATCAGTGAGAAATAAGCCTGAGTACAGGTAATGAATAAATAGGAAAGCATAATGTACTTCCAACGTTTAAACTACTGCTTCTTTACTCAATTGGGAAAAGAAATACTTTCTGCTTTTGTTATCAGGAGGTTTCCCACTTGATTATAAATGCACAGGGTCACTTAAAGCAAGCACCAAAAGATACTTTAGTGGAAATTACTGTAAAATGCATGGATAGAAAAGCACATTTGTAAAGCAGAGGAAACACGACAACAATTATTTACTCACTAGAATTACACTGCTCTTAAGCTACATGCAAAACGCTTGACTCACCTGTTATCTCTGACACATCTGAAGCTGGCCCGTTGCTGTCATCTGCAGCTTCATCGTCATCCCCTCCAGCAGCACCCTCCGCTGCAGCACAAGTAGCTGCCTGCACCTGGGCCTCCGACGGAGGCATGGGCTCCTGCTCCGAGCTTTTTCTTTTCCTCTCGAAGCGAAAGCGGTCCAGGTTGTACAGACTCATATCGCTAAACTGTCCCTACTGTCTGCCGGCGAGAAGACGGGCTCGACTGCGCAGGTTCTGTGGGAAAGGCGAGGAAGAGAGGCGCCAGGGCTCATCAAACACGGCTCGGGAAAACGCCTGCGGCGCGGCCGCAAGGCCCCACCGCCCGGCTGCTCCCCAGCGCGCACCTCCGTTCCCACAGATACGGGAGAGTAGGGACGCTGTCAGGAGGCGGGAAGGCACCTGCCCACCGCCTCCCTCTTCACCCCCATGACGGCCGGCACCCCCCGCACCCCGGTGACGGGCCCCGCAGACACCTGCCGCACACTGGGGCCGGCACCGGCGGGGAGCCGGGATCCGCGGGCGCGACTGGCGGCGGGAGCAGCAATGAGGCTGGATGGGCCGGGCCGGCCTCTGAAGTACCTGACGACCACTGCGACGGGAAAGGACGGCAGAAGCTGTCGGGCAGCGGGGAGCAGAACGCTTCCCCGATGGCGGAGGCGGCGGCGGCACCAACCCGACCCTCTCCAGAGGCGACGCGCGGCCGCGGCGGCGCTCCGTTATGACGTCACCGCATCCGCCATCGTCACCTCGCCGCGACGCGGCGCGCGAGCGCGTGCGCCCTCGTGCCGTTCCCCTCGCGAGCGGCGGGATCTGGTTCGGTGTCCGCGCGCGGTCGCCCGTGGGGAGGGAAGGGGAGGGAGCAGGGCGCAGGGCGGCGAAAGGGCGGGCGGCAGGCGGGTGCCGTGCCGTGGCCGTGCCTGTGCCTGTGCCTCTCCTTCAGTCCCCGGCTTCACGGAGGGCTCAGACGCCCCTGTGAGCCCTCCTGCCGAGCTTCAGCGAGCAGGGCGGTGGCGCTGGGGCTTGGCTACTCAGGCAGCTGGGCCTGGCCCAGTGGCGGCTAAGCCTCGCTCAGGCCTTGGCTTCCTTTGCGGCCTCCCGCGGTTTCCATTCTCTCGTACTGTATGGCGGCCGGTGTGATACCAAGCCGTTTGATTCCTCTCCTGCCACCCCCACCCCGTGGTTCTTTACCATCTCACCCACGTCCGGGTCCCTTAACCTGTTGTGCAGAAGCAAATCAACGCATGAAGTCCGAGGTACTTGTCTCAGTCCCGTTGGCACAGGGAAGTGCTGGGGGATTATGGGCCAGACTAGCACACACCTTCAGAAGGGCTGGGGGTGTTCCACAGCTTGCAATAAAGGGAAGATGCAAAATGCTTGCTTCTTGGTCACGTTTTGGTCATGTAAGTAGCGCCCTTTTTTGCATGCTCTGATCCGTGGCTAGTCCATGACACAGCAGTGGGCTGACATGGCAGGTCAGGGCTGTGATTTTAACCATGCTTATTACTCTTAGGTTTACTCCTGGGCTCTCTCACTTCCCCCTCCCCCCCACCATGTTCCTACTCCTCTGGCCAGGAGGTGATTTTTCTAATCAGAACTTAGCCTATTCCTGTGCTTCCTTGCTTTTGCTTACCGTGATTCTTTACTTTGAGGACCACAAACTTCATGTTGCAATTCATTACTTAGAGGACAAGAAACCCACCCTTGCCCCACAAACTTAAAATGGGAGTAGGGAATCTGTGAAAGGACCATTGTAAAACTCCGGAGCTGTAAAACACAGGATTTTGACAGTTTTCACCTGTTCCTCATCATCCTTCCAAGGTTGTGTTTCTTTGGCAGGAGAGTCCGGAAAAAATGCTGCCTTTTGAAGTCCTGGGTCAAGATACACTGCCCAAATCTAGGGTTTGGCTAATGCTGTGCAATGGTAGTGCTCAGGCAGCTTGATCTGCACAGGCAAACACATGTGGGGTTAGCCTGTGTTGCACTGAGAATGTTGCCAGGGCTGAAGAGATGTCCTTGAATACTCTAAGCAGCAGAGAGACACAGAAATCACCTTTACACATCTGTCTGTAAAATGCTACCTACCTGTGAAGTAATAGTCCTGGCAGAAATGAGAGCCAGGTGCAACAGGTATAAAAAATGCTTTGGAGAGGTTGTGCTAGCTAACAGAAAAATGGGGGGAAAAAAGCCATTTCCTCCTCCCTTGTGCTTGCCTTCTAGCACCAGACCTGCAGAGAGCCTCTTTGCCACCGATGCTATTTGCCATTCAAATTGCAGTAGCCCAAACAGCCAAGGATCATAGCTTTCCTGTTCTAGATTATGTGCCACTGTCAGCATTGCTTACTAGTAGACTGCACAGAGGCACAGCTGTCTTGCCTGACAGGCAGTAGCCTGAAAGCTGGAGGCAATCCAGGTAATCTCCAGAAATGCCACCCACGCATACATTACCTCTAGCTGCAAATTGCTTTCTATCAATGTTAGCTTCTATCACCAGGAGTCAGCAAATCTGTCTTGGCTACCTCAGCGAATCATCATCATCATGATGATTATAATAAAGATTACTTTTTCTGAAGGGGACTTTCATGGAAGTCTACAGAATCACAGAAAGCCTCCAGTTGGAAGAGACCTCCAAGCTCACCCAGTGCAACCTTCCACCCAGCACTGCAGGGTCAGCACTAAACCATGTCCCTAAGCACCAGCTCCACACACTGCTGAAACACCTCCAGGGATGGGGACTCCAGCACTGCCCTGGGCAGACCATTCCAATGGCTGAGATCCCTCTCTGGGAACAAATATTTCCTAGCAGCCAGCCTCAACCTCCCCTGGCACAGCTTGGAACCATTTCCTCTGCTCCTGTCCCTTGTCCCCAAGGAGCAGAGGCTGTCCCCTCCTCACTCCAACCTCCCTTCAGGGAGCTGGAGAGAGCAAGGAGGTTTCCCCTCAGCCTGCTCCACACTGAACACCCCCAGCTCCCTCAGCCCCTCCTCGCAGGTCAAGTTTGGTGCTCCCATTACCATTGTGTCTTTTACAACTCATCAATGCTTGACAGCCACATTCACCCAGCATGAGCAGCTGGTTCGACTCATCTGCCCCTGATTTCAGTTCTCCTGCCCTTTCCATCAGGCAGATGGCGAGGAGAAGTGGTAGAGGCTTTAAAAGCCTTTTCCATCTTGCACATCTTAAGGTACAAACCCATCTCTTATATTTATCAGTGGTGTCTCTTCTTACTCAAGCCTCAGAGCTGCAGCATAACAGTTTGTCAGTTTGGTTTGTGGTACAGCACGAAAATAAACAGTACTGAACAAGCAGATAAGCTTTGAGGGAAAAAAGGATTTGGAGGAACCCCTTTCTAAATCAAGCTTCAATGTGTCTTCCTTCCAAATCAAATGTTAATCTAATGTTTTAATCACAGTATAGATTGGAAGCTGCATCATGTGAGTCCTCAATTCAAACAATAATGTGTATATTGAGCAGAAGATGGATTCTCCCCACAGAGGTGGATACCAAGGCACAGGTGGATTTGCAGACATGGCTTGGTGGTGGGCCAGTATCACAGAATCACAAATGTTAGGGGCTGGAAGAGACCTCGAAATATCATCCAGTCCAACCCTCCTGCCAAACGAGGATCACCTAGAGCAGATCACACAGGAACACATCCAGGGGGGTTTGGAATATCTCCAGAGAGGGAGACTCCACAACCCCCCTGGGCAGCCTCCTCCAGTCTTCTGTCACCCTCACAGGGAAAAAAATTCTCCTCCTGTTTCCATGGAACTTCCTCTGCCTCAGCTTCCCCCACTGCCCCTTGTGCTGGCATTGGGCATCACCCAGCAGAGCCTGGCTCCAGCCTCTGGGCACTCCCCCTGCACATCTTGATCAACAGCAATGAGGTCACCTCTCAGGCTCCTCCTCTCCAAGCTCCAGAGCCCTCAGCTCCCTCAGGCTCTCCTCATAAGGAAGATGTTCCACTTTGATCATTCTTGTGGCTCTGTGCTGAACTCTTTCTAGGATATCCCTGTCTTTCTTGAACTGAGGGGCCCGGAAATGGACACAATATTCCAGATGTGGCCTCAGCATGCCAGAGTAGAGGGGGAGGAGAACCTCTCTCCACCTACTCACCACAGCCCTTCTAATCCCCCCCAGGATGCCATTGGCCTTCTTGGCCACCAGAGCACATTGCTGGCTCATGGTCAACCTCCCATCCACTAGGACCCCCAGGTCCTTTTCCCCTTCACTGCTCTCCAACAGGTCAGTCCCCAACCTCTCCTGCTCCATGAGGTTGTTCTGTCCCAGGTGCAAGACTCTCTCCTTGCCCTTGTTGAACTCCATTCCATTTCTCCCTGCCCAGCTCTCAGCCTATGTAAATCTGGCTGAATGGCAGCACAACCCTGGCTGATGGTGCAGAGGTCATCTGAGGTTATGAACAGTAGGTGATGCAGAGGTCATCTGAGGTTATCCCCAGGGGAAGGCTAAATTTTGCTAGGGAAGGGAGAGTGCCTGGGCTAGAGACAGTGGTGACACACAAAAAGACAACTGGTTTAGGGCTCTCCTAAGGAGAATTCCACTTTGTGTCTGCTAGATAAGATCCATAATGCAAACTGCAGGTCAGTCTGAAGAAAGGAGAGAGATCTGCCAGTCTGCACAGAGTTGGACTACTACCAACCTGAAATTCCACCCACATGAAAGGCAAGTTAACCCTCAAAAAGTGGAATAAACCAGTTCATAGGTACATCAGAAACTTAAACTTGGGTGAGAGTTTTTAGAGCAAAAAAGGATGGACCATAAAGACACCCTCACTTGGCTGTGTGGGTTTGGCTTCTCCCTGTGGCCTGATAACCATCTCAAAGCTCAGCAGCTTCTTTGCAAGGTGTTAGCATCTCTAACATGATTGCCTCACACAACCTTACAGCAACACATACAAACAGTTATAATTTTAGAATCCTGATCAGATTTACAGCACTCTTTCCCTGAGGAGAGGACCACAAAAAACTTCTTAGGGTGTCCAGTTCTGAAGCCTCTACTACAAGAAGGATCTGGAGGTGCTGGAAGGTGTCCAGAGAAGGGCCATGAGGATGAGCAGAGGGCTGGAGCTGCTCTGCTCTGGAGACAGACTGAAAGAGTTGGGGCTGTTCAGTCTGGAGAAGAGAAGGCTCTGAGGAGACCTTCTTGTGGCCTTGCAGGATCTGAAGGGAGCTCCAAGAAAGCTGGGGAAGGACTTTTGAGGGTGTCAGGGAGTGATAGGACTGGGGGGAATGGATTCTAGAAGGGGGTGGATTCAGATTGGATGTTAGGAAGAAGTTCTTCCCCAGGAGGGTGGTGAGACACTGGCAGAGGTTGCCCAGGGAGGTGGTGGAAGCCTCATCCCTGGAGGTTTTTGCAGCCAGGCTGGATGTGGCTGTGAGCAACCTGCTGTAGTGTGAGGTGTCCCTGCCCATGGCAGGGGGGTTGGAGCTGGATGATCCTTGAGGTCCCTTCCAACCCTGACAATTCTATGATTCTATGAAAACCATGTGATAGATGTTTAGCCACACTGCTTGACAAGGCTTCTAAATATACAGAGAAATAGGCTGGAAGGATGGAAAGCTGAAAGAATAAAAATGGAAGTCTCGAGGAAAGAAAGATGAAACTGCAGAAAGCAAGCATAAAGGCAGGTATACTTTCAGATCAGCCTTCATGTGTGACCCAAGAAAGCAGTCTTTATGGGGGGGGGGGGGGAAGAGAGAGAGATGAATTCCAGAATTTGAGAGAGCATGCAAGTGCCAACTAAGAAAACAATGAAAATGGAAGGGATTAAATTCAGCACTCCATAACACATCGGATTTTAAAAACATTGTGTTAACAGGAATTAGCATGAATCTAGATACTCCTGCAGCAGATTATTGCAGTTTTTCACAGGGCTTTGAACTTGAAAGGAGTAGGTAATTGGTCTCATTAACAAACTGTCCTGAATTCCTGGCAAGCAAGTCATGCAAAGCCTCTTGATCTTTGAGGTACTATTGACAAGAGTTAACTTGTGCTTACTGAAGAGCTGACAGATTGCTGTCTGCTATTGTTATGTGGGCTGACTTGTGATATGTTTTTGGCTGGAAGGGAACAGAAATTTGAAAGTACAGAGTTGCTTGCCATGCAACACTACAGAATCAACATTCAATCTCTGAAGGGGGCCAAAAATAAAGCTGGGGAGGGACTTTTTAGGATGTCAAGTAGTGATAGGACTGGGGGGAATGGATCCAAGCTGGAGGAGGGGAGAGTTAGATTAGACATCAGGAAAAAGTTCACCATAGAATTTTCGGGTTTGGAAGGGACCTCAAGGGTCCTCCAGTTCCAACCCCCCTGCCATGGGCAGGGACACCTCACACCTCCCTGGCCAACCTGTGCCAGTGTCTCACCACTATCATGGGGAAGAATTTCTTCCTAATATCCAATCTGAATCTACCCATTTCTAGTTTTGCTTCATTCTCCCCAGTCCTATCACTCCCTGACACCATAAAACGTCCCTCCCCAGACATCAGTTTATTCTCATTTCTCTAGATCATGGTCTTTAAAGAAAGATTAAACAGGACATGCTGAGTATAAAGCAGAGAATACAGAGGAGAAAGAGAATGAGAGAGTTGGAGCTGTTCAGTTTGGAGAAGAGAAGGCTCTGAGGAGACCTTATTGTGACCTTCCAGTATTTGAAGTGGGCTACAAGAAAGCTGGGGAGGGACTTTTGAGGGTGTCAGGGAGTGATAGGGCTGGGGGAGGGTGGTTCCAATCTAGAGGAGGAGAGACTTAGATGTGAGGAAGAAGTTTTTCCCCATGAGGATGGTGAGAGACTGGCAGAGGTTGCCTAGGGAGGTGGTGGAAGCCTCATCCCTGGAGGTTTTTGCAGCCAGGCTGGATGTGGCTGTGAGTAACTTGCTGTAGTGTGAGGTGTCCCTGCCCATGGCAGGGGGGTTGGAAGTGGCTGATCCTTGAGATCCCTTCCAGCCCTGACAATTCTGTGATCTGCAAGTACATAGAAAGGAACTGCAAGAGGTAGAGAGATATTTGTCCCAAATTTTCACCAAAAACAGAACAAGTGGTGATTGCATTAGGCTTAAGAAATGCTTTCAAACCAAGGAGATAATTCAACACTGAAGTATAGCATCTGCTGAAGTTGTGAATTCGTCATCATTAGAAACTTCCAAGTGGCAGCCAGGCAAACAGCTGTTAGAGCTGACACAGCTCTAGCTGATCCTGCCTTTAGGCAGAGAAAGGGCTGGATGATCTCCCACAGCCCCTTCCACCTACATTTTAAAAATTAGTCTTTCTCTTTTCTTCTGTTTCATTAATGTGCTCAACCCAGCACCTTAATCTGCCTTCTCCTACCTGGTTTTAAGAAGAACAATAGATGGCAATTCAGAAAGCCATGCAGACACCAGGGGGGCTTTCCTGAGATCAGCTTTTAGTTAGTTTTTACCAGGCAAGGCAATGATATCACACAAACATTCCCCATGCAGCTGATTTTAATACATTGCAATTTCCCTTAGTCAATAAGTATTTGTACTTCAAATGAGAAAAAGCCTTTGAGTCTATTTACAGTGGGGGTTGTCCTTACAGGCTCACAGGATGTGAGGGTTAGGAAGGGACATCCAGAAATCATCGAATCCAGCCCCCTGCCAAAGCAGGACCAGAGAATCCAGCACAGGTCACACAGGAACACATCCAGACAGGGCTGGAAAGTCTCCAGAGAAGGAGACTCCACAACCTCTCTGGGCAGCCTCTTCCAGTGCTCTGGGACCCTCTCAGTGAAGAAGTTCCTCCTCATGTTGAGGTGGAACCTCCTGTGCTGGAGTTTCCATCCATCGCCCCTTGTCCTATCCCAGGGCACAACTGAGGAGAGCCTGTCCCTTCCTTCCTGACCCCCAGCCCTCAGATATTTAGAAACATTTATTAAATCCCCTCTCAGTCTTCTCTCCACACTAACCAGCCCCAGGGCTCTCAGCCTCTCCTCACCAGGCAGTGCTCCAGTCCTTTCAGCATCCTTGTAGCCCTCCCTTGGACTCTCTTGAACTGGGGAGCCCACAGCTGGATGCAATATTCCATGTGTGACCTCACCAGGGCAGAGGAGAGGGGGAGGAGAACCTCCCTGGATCTGCTGGACACACTCCTCTGAATGCACCCCAGGACCCCATTGGCCTTCTTGGCCCCCAGGGCACATTGCTGTCCCATGCAGAACTTGTTGTCCCCCAGCACTCCCAGCTCCTTCTCCCCAGGGCTGCTCTCCAGCAGATCCCCTCCCAACCTGTCCTGCTGCAGTTTATTCTTCCTTCCCAGGTGCAGGACTCTGCACTCATCCTTGTTGCACCTCATTAGGTTCCTCTCTGCCCAGCTCTCAGTCTGTCCAAGTCTCTCAATGGCCTCACAGCCTTCAGGTGTCTCAGCCAAGCCTCCCAGTTTGGTGCCATCAGCAAACTTGCTGAGCAGACTCTGTCTGTCTGTCTGTCTCCTCATCAGTGTCATTGGTGAAGATGTTGACCAGGACTGGACCCAGCACTGATCCCTGGGGGACTCCACTGGTCACAGCTCTCCAGCTGGACTTGGCACCACTGACCACCACTCTTTGGACTCTATTGTGTCACCAGTTCCTAATCCATCTCAGTGTCTGCTCTGCTATCCCACACCTCATGAGCTTGCTCACAAGGATGCTATGGGAGGCAGTGTCAAAAGCCTTGGTAAGGTCAAGGTAGACTACACCCACTGCTCTCCCTGCATCTACCCCTTCAGTTAGGGCATCACAGAATGAACTTGGTACTCAAAGAGAATAATGCATGTCCACATCACACTCAGATTGTAAGGAAAGAAGAAATTTTGGGGGGTTTGCATAGTGTTGGAACATCTAGGAGAAATATATTTGACATGAAATGACAATGTTGAGTTCTTCCTGTTTCTCCCCTTCTGTGGATATTTTATCTTACATCTCTAATTCTTAGCAGGTGTTGAGAATGAATCCTTCATACATCTCCTGACATTTTTTTTCCCCCACATGCTTACATTCACTGTGGGGAAAAAAATAACCCCAAACCACTCCAAAGAATAGGATATATGGCTCAAAAGCAAAGTTCCGTGGAGGTACTATTTAGAATACAGCTCAAGTGCACCTTTTTAAGTGGGAACTTATAAACTTAAAGCAGACATTTTTGAGTAGTTAACATTTCAAGTTAAGCCACAGGTAATTTAAGTGTTGTCATATCCAACTTGCCAGAGGCCCTTACTCAAACTATTTTTTTTTTCTCCTCTCCTGTAAGCACTGCTTTGAAATTAAGATGTCCATTCACGGCAGACAGCTACTGAGCTGAACTAAAACTGAGGGACTTAGACCACCACATTTAAGAGTCAGCATGAATTTTTAACCATAGTTAGGACTAAAGCTCACTGCAGCTTGCAGTTAGGCTCACGAACTTGGGGTCAGGGCTAGTTTTGGGATGGTGTGTATCATAGAATCAGAGAATCACAGAATCATACAATCACATAATCATAGAATCACATAGAGTCACAGAATCATAGAATCAGAGAATCACATTATCACAGAACCACAAAGTCATACAATCATAGAATCACATATAGTCACAGAATCATAGAATCACAGAATCATAGCATCATAGAACAGTCCGGGACAGAAGAGACCTCCAAAGCTCATCCAGTCCAACCTCCCCACAGTCAGCAGGGACATCCCCAACTAGATCAGGTTGCCCAGGGCCTCATCCAGCCTCACCTTCAATATCTCCAGGGAAAGGAGCCTCAACTACCTCCCTGGGCATCCTGTTCCAGTGTTCCACCACCCTCATGGTGCAGAACTTGTTCCTCACATCCAATCTCAATCTGCTCTGCTCTAGTTTGAAGCCATTGTCCCTCATCCTGTCCCTGCAGCCCTTTGCAAACAGTCTCTCTGCAGCCTTCCTGGAGCCCCCTTCAGGTCCTGGCAGGCTGCTCTTAGGTCTCCCTGGAGCCTTCTCTTCTCCAGGCTGAACTCCCCCAGCTCCCTTAGACTGTCCTCGTAGCAGAGCTGCTCCAACCCCCTGAGCATTTTCACGGCCCTCTTCTGGACCCTCTCCATGTCCTTCCTATATCGAGGGCTGCAGACCTGTACAGAGTATGCTTGAGCTGTACTGAATAAAAAGGTAGAAGTGATGCAAGAGCTAAATGACCACTAGATGCCAGGCTTCCTTTGCGCAGCAGAGCAGCCGTGCCGGCTTCCCACAGCCTCATGTAGATGGCCTCTGTGTTCAGGCTCTGGCTGATGGAGTGGCCCCAGCCTTTCGTGTTCAGCACGAAATACTGATCTCATTCAGGTTCACTGCCAAGCCCTCCGGATCTGTTTCTGGCATCTCCCGGAAATTTCAGAGAGAGAGGCAAAAACACTTTTCAGGAGGATTTAAAGCTAGGAGTTATCAGTCAGAAGAGCTGAGGGGTTTCCCTGCCTCTCTTTTCTGGAGCAGCAGAAAGCTGGCAGTGAAGAGAAGGGGATGGGGTTTATGACTGGCACACTCACACAGCAAACACAACTGCTTCAACGGTGGCAAAGAAGATTGCTGACTGCCTCCTGTGCTCCTGGGGCTGTCATCAGCAGGTAGGTGACCTCCAACCTCTGGTTGTCATTGAATAGGCCAGGCAGCAGCTCAAAATAGTGACTTTAAACTACATTGGGGTAACCTTTGCTTTCTGAGTCTCTCACTTATGTAAGTCGAGAGAGGCTTCCAGAGTGCAAGCACCACTCTGTGTGGCAGGGGGGAAGCCAAGGGTGACAGCTCAGTAGCTCTCCCATCAGCAGTACCACTCTGTGTGGCAAGGGAGAAGCCAAGGGTGACAGCTCAGTAGCTCTCCCATCAGCAGTACCACTCTGTGTGGCAGGGGGGAAGCCAAGGGTGACAGCTCAGTAGCTCTCCCATCAGCAGTACCACTCTGTGTGGCAGGGGGGAAGCCAAGGGTGACAGCTCAGTAGCTCTCCCATCAGCAGTACCACTCTGTGTGGCAGGGGAGAAGCCAAGGGTGACAGCTCAGTAGCTCTCCCATCAGCAGTACCACTCTGTGTGGCAGGGGGGAAGCCAAGGGTGACAGCTCAGTAGCTCTCCCATCAGCAGTACCACTCTGTGTGGCAGGGGGGAAGCCAAGGGTGACAGCTCAGTAGCTCTCCCATCAGCAGTACCACTCTGTGTGGCAAGGGAGAAGCCAAGGATGACAGCTCAGTAGCTCTCCCATCAGCAGTACCACTCTGTGTGGCAAGGGAGAAGCCAAGGATGACAGCTCAGTAGCTCTCCCATCAGCAGTACCACTCTGTGTGGCAGGGGGGAAGCCAAGGGTGACAGCTCAGTAGCTCTCCCATCAGCAGTACCACTCTGTGTGGCAAGGGAGAAGCCAAGGATGACAGCTCAGTAGCTCTCCCATCAGCAGTACCACTCTGTGTGGCAAGGGAGAAGCCAAGGGTGACAGCTCAGTAGCTCTCCCATCAGCAGTACCACTCTGTGTGGCAGGGGGGAAGCCAAGGATGACAGCTCAGTAGCTCTCCCATCAGCAGTACCACTCTGTGTGGCAAGGGAGAAGCCAAGGATGACAGCTCAGTAGCTCTCCCATCAGCAGTACCACTCTGTGTGGCAAGGGAGAAGCCAAGGATGACAGCTCAGTAGCTCTCCCATCAGCAGTACCACTCTGTGTGGCAAGGGAGAAGCCAAGGATGACAGCTCAGTAGCTCTCCCATCAGCAGTACCACTCTGTGTGGCAAGGGAGAAGCCAAGGGTGACAGCTCAGTAGCTCTCCCATCAGCAGTACCACTCTGTGTGGCAAGGGAGAAGCCAAGGGTGACAGCTCAGTAGCTCTCCCATCAGCAGTACCACTCTGTGTGGCAAGGGAGAAGCCAAGGATGACAGCTCAGTAGCTCTCCCATCAGCAGTACCACTCTGTGTGGCAAGGGAGAAGCCAAGGATGACAGCTCAGTAGCTCTCCCATCAGCAGTACCACTCTGTGTGGCAAGGGAGAAGCCAAGGGTGACAGCTCAGTAGCTCTCCCATCAGCAGTACCACTCTGTGTGGCAGGGGAGAAGCCAAGGGTGACAGCTCAGTAGCTCTCCCATCAGCAGCAGTGCACATTCCATCTCACAGGATGGACCAGGCAGAGCACCGGTGTGGAGCATGCCATGCTCCAGCAGGACCGGGCACCTCCAGGAGGTCATAGCTCTTTTTGGGTACTACTCCTTCATGCTGGCACCAGTCCAGGCTTTTCTGTTGTGATTTAAAGGTCTCTGGTTTAGCCTGGAGAAGAGGAGGCTCAGGGGAGACCTTATTGCTCTCTACATGTACCTGAAAGGAGGTTGTAGCCAGGTGGGGGTTGGTCTCTTCTCCCAGGCAATCAGTGACAGAAGGAGAAGACACTGTCTCAAGCTGCACCAGGGGGAAGTTTAGGCTTGAGGTGAGGAGAAAGTTCTTCCCAGAAAGAGTAATTGGCCATTGGGATGTGCTGCCCAGGGAGGTGATGGAGTCACCATCCCTGGAGGTGTTCAAAAAAAGCTTGGATGTGGTACTTGGAGCCACGGTTTAGTTGTCAGGAGGTGTTGGGTATTAGGGGATAGGTTGGACTTGATGATCTCTGAGGTTTTTTCCAACCTGGTTGATTCTGTGATTCTGTGGTTTGGGTTAGCTCTAAGGAAATGGCATGGCCATGGGAAGCCACACTGGCTCCAGAGCTGTGTCATGTTTGTTTCCTTATTAAACAGAGGATCTGGTGGTCTAACTCCCTCATCCTTCACCTCAGTAGCTGTCTGCTGTGAATGGACACCTTCATTTCTAAGCACTGCTTACAGGAGGAAAACAAACAAACAAACAAAGCCTAGTTTGAGTAAGGGCCTCTGGCAAGTTGGAAACTACAATAGTTAAATTACCTATGGCTTAACTTAAAACATTAACTACTCAAAAAAATGTCTGCTTATGTTGTACAGAAAACCCTTTCTTGGATTCAGAATAGGGTAAGAGATTAAAAAAAATCTTTCTTGGAAAAAAAATCAATAACAGAGTAATCTGAGAAGAGTCATAACTAGAAAATAAAAACAAATGCTTACTTCTGTCTAGGGAACCATAATTACACCTCTGCAACTAACACATTTGCTTTAGTTTCATTAAATAGAGATAGAGATAGAGATAGAGATAGAGATAGAGATAGAGATAGAGATAGAGATAGAGATAGAGATAGAGATAGAGATAGAGATAGATAGATGGAGATAGAGAGAGAGAAAGGGAGAGAGAGACAGAGAAAGAAATAGAGAGACAGAGACAGAGGTAGAAGCAGGGGCAGAGGTAGAAGAAGAAAGAGAGAGAGATTGAGATATAGAGAGACAAAGAGAAAGAGAGAGAGAGAGATAGAGATAGAGATAGAGATAGATAGAGATAGAGATAGAGATAGAGATAGAGATAGAGATAGAGATAGAGATAGAGATAGAGATAGAGATAGAGATAGAGAGACAGAGAGAGAGAGGTAGAGATAATGTATGTTGTGGTCATTCATTAAAATGGACTTTGGTGAGCAAACTGGTTTACAAGGAGTAGTATTTGTATCCATAGTTCTCCTCTCAGCTCCCAGATTTTGCCTCTGGCTCTGCAGGCCCTGTGTAGCTCCACACCTGGACTTGCAGAGAGCTTCCTGCACAGCTCCCACAGACCCTGAGCAGAGATCCAGAGGGTTTTGAGAAAATCCCTGGGAGCAGAGCAGTTCCCTCGGAGCTCACCTTCCAGCTCTTCCCAATAACCCTACCATACAGTACACACTGGAAACAATTAGGGGGGGTGGGGGGTGGCTCTCTGCCACTTTGCCTGTCGTCAGCTTCCCTGTTGAGATCAAGTTGCACGAATGTCCATGCTCTGGCCGTCCCAGGCTTGTCACTGTCCTATCCCTTAACCCTGCAAAACCCTCCTCCAGTGCTGAGCCAGAGCAATCAACACACATGAGAAGGATTGCTGCGCTGTTAAACTTTATCAGCACCATGAGCTGGAGGTAGATTTTTTTTTTTTTTTTAGAACTCAATTTTCCTTGTTGAGTAAAAAGGAAGAACAACCCAAATTGGCTCCCTGTGTGGCACAGAGGAGGGGAAAAAAAAAAAAGAGGAAAAAAACCCAAACAGAAAAGTTCTTCTCTAGTGATGTTGGAGGAAGCAGCCCTTTTACACCGGGCAGGTCCTCCTAGATAGAGACATTTCTTTATTCATGTATCTCAGTGAGTGGTAAATGAGGCATGTTCACAGACGTTATTTGGGATGGAAATGAGTCTAATTAGTCTATCTAGCTTAGGAATAGCCCTGTGAGGCAAGTCTGAGGAAGAGAAGAGCTCGCAAGGGAAACAGCAGTGGGGAAAGGGAGTGATGTGCTTCCCTGAGTTAAACAGAGTATTTAGTTAAGGCTTCGTTTGTCAGAATAAACAATGGATAAGGGCACAGCTCAAGCAGGCAAACGTTTCTAGTTTTAAAACCCTCTTATTTTAATTGCAGGGCCCTTAAGTACCTTCCTACATATCCCTACCTTAGTTTCCAACTCCCCAATTTGCTGTACATTAAACAGTACCTCCCCAAAAAAAAACCCCAAAACAAAACAAAATGGAAGCTGCTCAGATACTTCAGAGTTTTCTGACTAGGGCAGAGACAGATGTGAAATATACTGATAAAAATGAGTGCCTTTTAAGGTTAAGTGAGGTCAGAGCAGTGATTTTAAAGCAAGCCAGGAGAATGTGTACGTGTATTTTATATACTGACAAATCTTTTGCTCCGCCAGAATCACATCTAGTAATGAATCACATTCTTGGGAGTGAATAATTCAGCCCTAGACGCCAACCTCTGAGGGAGAATCTTGTGGTCATGGTGTCTGAACAGTGTGGTAGCTATGGCTACCTATATAATTCTTAGCAATGGAAAAAAAAGTGACAATGACATTAAATTTAATCAGGTTCCCCTTTTCTGTGGTTCCCACTGGGATGAGCCACTAGTGTCTTGCCTTAAATATTCAAAGCCTTCAAAGTTTGCATGTGTTCATATACTGGGACAATATCCTGCTAATAGAGAACAATGGATCTGTCATGTATTTCTCCTGTGGGTAGCCATAAGTCTGAATTGAGTTAGTATAGGGTATTATGATTGCTGCTCCTTTCGTGATTGTCTTTACATTAGTCTTCACTTAGAAGGAAGAAGGAGCAGTGATGAAATGTAGGGAAAAGTACAATGAACGGGGCTGCTTTGGTTTGGAAATATGGAGCAAAGGACTGTCTCTCCTTAAAAAAAAAAAAGAAAAAAAACTAAAACCAAACAAACAAAAAAAAGGATCCAGCTTTATTTCCAGTCACACTTCAGCTGATGTGAATGAGCTGGTACCACATATCACATGGCTGAATACATTTGGGAAACATGACCTAACATATACTTAGGAAAGGCAGCTCAGGCTCCAACCAGAGGAGCTAAATGCACAAATTCTTTGAATTTTAGTTTGGTTAAATTTATAAATACTTCTTTTGCTTTGCTTTGTTTTGCTTTCTTTTGATTTGCTTTGTTTTGCTTTGCTTTATTTTGTTTTGCTTTGCTTTATTTTGTTTTGCTTTTTGTTTTGCTTTGTTTCATTTTGGTTTGCTTTGCTTTGTTTCATTTTGTTTTGCTTTGCTTTCTTTTATTTTCTTTTGTTTCATTTTGTTTTACTTTGTTTTATTTTGTTTTGCTTTGTTTGGTCTTGTTGTACAGAGCCACAGAACTGTGACTGTTATTAACAGCTACCACTGCAGGAATTTTCTTTGGGATTTCCTTGCCATAAAAATCAGTGGTGAAAAGGCTGAGAAACCTATGATTAAAAACACAGTCCTTAAAAACCTTTTGTTTTGTTTAAGTGGGAAAGGGTAATTCTTGTTATTAATTTGGTGGTAAAACTTTCACAACAGGTAAATCCGGGTCAGGCCAATCCCAGGCACTGATGTAGGCTGGGCAGGCACTGGCTGGAGAGCAGCTCTGAAGAAAAGGCCTTGGGGGTGCTGGGGAATGAGAAGCTCAAAAGGAGCAACCAGTGTGTGCTTGCAGCCCAGAAGCAGAGCCTGGGCTGCAGCAAGAGAAGTGTGGCCAGCAGGGCCAGGGAGGGGATTCTCCCCCTCTGCTCCACTCTGCTGAGACTACACCTGGAGCTCTGTGTCCAGTTCTGGAGCCTCTGTTATAAGAAGGATCTGGAGGTGCTGGAAGGTGTCCAGAGAAGGGCCATGAGGATGAGCAGAAGGCTGGAGCATCTCTCCTATAAGGACAGACAGAGAGTTGGGGCTGTTCAGTCTAGAGAGAAGTCTCCAAGGAGACCTTCTTGTGGCCTTCCAGGATCTGAAGAGGGCTCCAAGAAAGCTGGGGAGGGACTTTTGAGGGTGTCAGGGAGTGATAGGACTGGGGGGAATGGAGCAAAACTAGAAATGGGGAGATTCAGATTGGATGTTAGGAAGAAATTCTTCCCCATGAGGGTGGTGAGACACTGGCACAGGTTGCCCAGGGAGGTGGTGGAAGCCTCATCCCTGGAGGTTTTTGCAGCCAGGCTGGATGTGGCTGTGAGCAACCTGCTGTAGTGTGAGGTGTCCCTGCCCATGGCAGGGGCGTTGGAAGTGGCTGATCCTTGAGGTCCCTTCCAACCCTGACAATTCTATGAAATGCACCACAGTGCAAAACTGGTTCCCATAACCCTTGCAGTTAAGCACATTTGACTGACAATCATTCCCTCAGTTTCTCTTTCTTTGGAGTGTCCCTGTGATTAGAAACTTGTCCGACCTTACAATGATTGTGTGTTTTTTCTCTGAGTTCTTGGTTAGCTTGAAGGCCCTTATCTCTGTTTGTCCAGCTTAGCAAGCCCAAGCCTGTTCCCAGAGCTTTCTGAGAGAATCAGAGCCACAGTGCTGAAAGCATCCTTAGTCACAGCAACCTTCTCTCAGGTGTGTGCTCACAATTGAATGCTTAGGAAGTGACCATGCAGGCACCTGCCACTATTTCCACCTGCAAACCAAAACACTTGAGAAGAGGCAACTGCCTCTTTCAAACATCTCTAGCACTAGGAATTCAGTTTTATTTTAACTTGGAATTTTCCTTCAAATCCCACTTCACCCAAACCAACCCACTCCTCCTACTGCCACACCAAAAGCTCTTCTGCTTTGCAGGTTGTATCCCTCCTACAATAAGGCCATAAGAAATGCTTAGGGGAATGACCACCCCAGAGCTCTGTGACAACACAAAATGATGTTTAGTTGGAATAAGACCTGATGATGAGCTACATCCTTTAAGTATGCGCACCAGGCAGTGCTCCAGGCCCTTCAGCATCCTTCTAACCCTCCCTTGGACTCTCTCCAGCAGATCCCTGTCCCTCTTGAACTGCGGAGCCCAAAACTGAATACAGTACTCAAGATGAGGTCTCACTAGGGCAGAGTAGAGGGGGAGGAGAACCTCCCTGGATCTGCTGGACACACTCCTCTGAATGCACCCCAGGACCCCATTGGCCTTCTTGGCCACCAGGGCACATTGCTGTCCCATGCAGAACTTGTTATCCACCAGGACTCCCAGGTCCCTCTCCATAGGGCTGCTCTCCAGCAGATCCCCTCCCAACCTGTCCTGGTGCATTATCATAGAATCATAGAATCATATACATTATAATGTATAATGTAAGGGTAGAAGCAGATGTGTAAGTTTAATTTAGAAATAACAGCATCTTTTGGGCACAGCCTGTCCCTAACTGGTCACAGAAAGTCTGGTCCAAAGAGGAGCCAGAGCAGGGCTGCCTGTAAGTCCCAGACACACATGCTTTATCTGCCTGGTGATGTCCTCCAGGTGGGATACAAAGACTCTGGCCTTTTGTCTAGGGTTTTACAGGCTGCCCCACTTAGCACAAGCCTCTTGTTCTGAATGCAAATTTCACACCAGTGGCTTTTACACATGCCCAGGCTGATGACACAGCATGCCTGCACTAGTTACAGTTCCTCCCCCATTTAACACACACATGAAGGTCGGATGTCTCGGGCTCCCCGTGGATGTGTGCTGGATAGCACACAGGCTGCCAGCCAGGATGTGCCAGATGGAAACAGCAAATGTGCTCAAGACTTTTGGTTGCTTTTAAGGATGAAGAGAAGGAGGAATTCAGCCTACTCCTCTGTTCCTCCTTGCTCATTACCCAGATGTTCTTGGTGGTGATTGCCCAGCCCTGCTGCATGTAATACAGTTTGTGGCTTAAGAATCATCTACAGTTTACAGAATCACAGAATGTTAGGGGCTGGAAGAGACCTCAAAGGATCATTCAGTCCAGCCCCACTCTGGCAGAGCAGGATCACCTATGCCAGATCACACAGGAACACATCCAGGAGGGTTTTGAATATCTCCAGATAGCGAGACTCCACAACTCCCCTGGGTATCCTGTTTGGTCCTGTTGCATGGACATCAATTCAGATTTTCAACAGGAGTAGATCAATTCATGTTGTGTCCAGCAGGGCTAGGGAAGTTCTTCTATCTCTCTGCTCTGCCCTGCTGAGACCACAGCTGCAATCCTGTGTCCAGTTTGGGGCTCCCCAGTTCAAGAGAGACAGAGACCTGCTGGAGAGAGTCCAAGGGAGAGGCAGGAGGATGCTTAGGGGACTTGAGCATCTCCCTGTGAAGAGAGACTGAGAGCCCTGGGGCTGTTTAGTCTGGAGAAGAGAAGGCTGAGAGGGGATCTGATCAATGTCTCTCAATAGCTGAGGGGTGGGTGTCAAGTGGAGGGGGCCAGGCTCTTTTGGGTGGTGCACAGTGATAAGCCAAGGAACAACAGGTTCAAACTAGAACATAGAAGATTTCAGCTCAACATGAGGAGAAACTTCTTTCCAGTGAGGGTGACAGAGCCCTGGAGCAAGCTGCCCAGGGGGGTTGTGGAGACTTTCCAACCCCACCTGGATGCATTCCTGTGCAGACTTCCCTGGGTGATGCTGCTCTGGCAGGGGCGTTGGACCTGATGATCTCTGCAGGTCCCTTCCAAACTCTAATGTACTGTGACACTCTGAAAACTACTAACCAAAAGCGGCGCTGTTACAAGCCGAGGCCGTGCAGTCTGGCCGAAGGTGTGGGAGTTTATTGCTCGATTCCCTCCGACAGCTCTCCCAGGGGGAGCGACGCAATAAAAAGGGTAAGACGATACGGCCCTTTAGAATAACAATCTCCTTAATTGCTTTATGCATCTCTTCCCGGGCCTCGCCTCGGGGGAGCACACCCTGTTGGCAAACAGCAGGGTCTATTATACAGGTATCAAACGGCGATTCCAAAGGGCACCAACTCGCGTGTGTGTAGGAGAGTCTGGCTAATCCCCTACCCACACAGCACAGGGGTGAGAAGGTTATTTGTATTCCCGCGGCACAGAGAGCTCTGTGCTAGCTAATTCCAAAGCATGTCCCTGCAAAGCAGTAGAAGAAGGACGTGGGAAAGGCTGTGGATGTAGTCTACCTGGACTTCAGCAAGGCCTTTGACACTGTCCCCCACAGCAAACTCCTGGCCAAGCTGTCAGCCTGTGGCTTGGACAGCAGCACTCTGTGCTGGGTTAGGAACTGGCTGGAGGGCCGAGCCCAGAGAGTGGTGGTGAATGGTGCCACATCCAGCTGGCAGCCTGTCACTAGTGGTGTCCCCCAGGGATCAGTGCTGGGCCCCATCCTGTTCAATATCTTTATTGATGGTCTGGATGAGGGGATTGAGTCCATCATCAGTAAATTTGCAGATGACACCAAGCTGGGAGCAGGTGTTGATCTGTTAGAAGGTAGAAGGGCTCTGCAGAGGGACCTTGACAGGCTGGACAGATGGGCAGAGTCCAACAGGATGGCATTCAACAAGTCCAAGTGCCAGGTGCTGCACTTTGGCCACAACAACCCCATGCAGAGCTACAGGCTGGGGTCAGAGTGGCTGGAGAGCAGCCAGGTGGAAAGGGACCTGGGGGTACTGGTTGACAGCAGCTGAACATGAGCCAGCAGTGTGCCCAGGTGGCCAAGAGAGCCAATGGCATCCTGGCCTGCATCAGGAATAGTGTGGCCAGCAGGAGCAGGGAGGTCATTGTACCCCTGTACACAGCACTGGTTAGGCCACACCTTGAGTCCTGTGTCCAGTTCTGGGCCCCTCAGTTTAGGAAAGATGTTGAATTGCTGGAGCATGTCCAGAGAAGGGCAACGAGGCTGGGGAGAGGCCTTGAGCACAAGCCCTATGAGGAGAGGCTGAGGGAGCTGGGACTGTTTAGCCTGGAGAAGAGGAGGCTCAGGGGAGACCTCATTGCTGTCTACAACTACCTGAAGGGAGGTTGTAGCCAGGAGGGGTTTGGTCTTTTCTCCCAGGCAATCAGCACCAGAACAAGAGGACACAGTCTCAAGCTGTGCCAGGGGAGGTTTAGGCTGGAGGTGAGGAGAAAGTTCTTCCCAGAGAGAGTGGTTGGCCATTGGAATGTGCTGCCCAGGGAGGTGGTGGAGTCACCATCCCTGGAGGTGTTCAAGAGGGGATTGGAGGTGGCACTTGGTGCCATGGTTTAGATAGTCATGAGGTGTAGGGTGACAGGTTGGACTCGATGATCTTTGAGGTCTCTTCCAGCCTTCTTGATTCTATGATTCTATGATTGAGTGATGAGACCATGTAAAGCTTGGGGTAGGAGCTACACACTTCACAGGCTTGCAGGACGTTAGGGGTTGGAAGGTACATCTGGAGATCATCGAGTTCAACCCCCCTGCCAGAGCAGGACCATAGAATCCAGCACAGGTCACACAGGAACACATCCAGATGGGGCTGGAAAGTCTCCAGAGAAGGAGACTCCACAAACTCTCTGGGCAGCCTCTTCCAGTGCTCTGGGACCCTCACAGTGAAGAAGTTCCTCCTCATGTGAGGTGGAACCTCCTGTGCTGGAGTTTATATCCATTGCCCCTTGTCCTGTCATAGGGCAGAGATAAGCAGAGCCTGTCCCCTCCCTTTTGACCCCCAGCCCTCAGATATTGATAGACATTGAGCAGATCCCCTCTCAGTCTTCTCCTCTCCACACTAAACACCCCCAGGGCTCTCAGCCTCTCCTCATCAGGCAGTGCTCCAATCTCTTCAGCATCCTCATAGCCCTCCCTTGGACTCTCTCCAGCAGATCCCTGTCCCTCTTGAACTGGGGAGCCCAGAACTGGATGCAATATTCCAGGTGAGGTCTCAGCAGGGCAGAGCAGAGGGGGAGGAGAACCTCCCTGGATCTGCTGGACACACTCCTCTGAATGCACCCCAGGACCCCATTGGCCTTCTTGGCCACCAGGGCACATTGCTGTCCCATGCAGAACTTGTTGTCCCCCAGCACTCCCAGGTCCTTCTGCCAGGGCTGCTCTCCAGCAGATCTCCTCCCAACCTGTCCTGCTGCAGTGTATTATTCAGGATGAGGGACAATGGCTTCAAACTAGAGCAGAGCAGATTTAGATTAGATGCTAGGAACATGTTCTTTACTCTGAGGGTGGTGGAACACTGGAACATGTTGCCCAGGGAGGTGGTTGAGGCTCCTTCCCTGGAGATATTCAAGGTGAGGCTGGATGAGGCCCTGGGCAACCTGATCTGGTTGGGGATGTCCCTCCTGACTGTGGGGGGGTTGGACTGGATGAGCTTTGGAGGTCCCTTCTGTCCTATACCATTTTATGACTCTTAGAAGCTCGAAAAAACCCAATAGACATTTTCACATTCCAATGAAGTAAAAGGGCAGGGCTGTGACTAAGTAATGGAATAACTCATCCTTAATTCTTGCAGACAGACACTCTGTGCCCCAGTGTGTAGGTCACTCAAATTCTGAAAGATTTTTATAGCTTTCATAATTTGCTTCCATGCACCACAGGTCAGTATCAAATGTTGTATGTGCTCTTTGCTCCTAAAAACAGTCTCCCCTCTTTTCTCCTTAATGTACTTGCACAAGCAAATTTAGTTGAGGATCAGGGAAAAAACTCTCAGGAAGGAAAGATACTTAAAAAATAGCTTAGTAACAGAGGTAGGCCACTGAAAACTCAGCATAGAATCATAGAATCAACCAGGTTGGAAGAGACCTCCAAGCTCATCCAGTCCAACCTAGCACCCAGCCCTATCCAATCAACCAGACCATGGCACTAAGTGCCTCATCCAGGCTTCTCTTGAGCATCTCCAGGGATGGTGACTCCACCACCTCCCTGGGCAGCACATTCCAATGGCCAATCTCTCTCTCTGTGAAGAACTTCACCAAACAACACAAGGACATCCTGAAAAGTCTTTTTTAAAAGCTTGCTGCTTTGCAAGTGCATTCATCTTCGTTCCTTTATCTCACTACACATTACTTTATATATATATATATATGTGTGTGTATGTGTGTAATTCCTATGGTCAGACTTAAAATTAGCTAATCTGCATTGGTCCCAATAGGAATCTTTGATATGGAGCAGCTACCCTGTGGGAGTTTTAGGCTGATGCCTAGGAAAATCCAACAGAAAATAGGATCATAGGACCATAGAACTGCCAGGGTGGGAAGGGACCTCAAGGATCATCCAGTTCCAATCCCCCTGCCATGGGCAGGGGCACATTGAATCATACAATCAGTCAGGGTTGGAAAGGACCACAAGGATCATCCAGTTCCAACCCCCCTGCCATGGGCAGGGACACCTCACACTACAGCAGGTTGCTCACAGCCTGGCCTTAAGAACTTCCAGGCGTGGAAGTTCAAGGGAAGGATCATCCTCAGCATTATCCTAGCTGCAGACAAAATAGAGAACCTGCAGTTATAATGCCCAGCACTCTCTGTGAGGATAAAGGAAGCTTTAAAGCAGTGGCTTGGCTCAATCTCCTTCCAAATTGTGTAATAAAATGCACTGGAGCCAAACAACCTCCAGCAGAGGTGCTGCCTGCCCTTACTATAGAGCATCCCAAGGCTTTTGCTCACTGAAAAGCTCAAGTTTTTTTTTTTTCTAGAGATGTCCAGGGAAACCTGGTATCAACTTAAGAGTAAAACCCAGCAGCAAGCAGCAGATAGCAGCACTGCCACCACACTTCAATGGACAGGAAGGGTCCAGGCCTTGGTAAGAAGCAGCATCTAGTGCCTAACCTCTCAAAAGCACATCCATTTCTGTGTCAAACCACCTGTCATCCCCCAGGATAAGGAAAACCTTGGTCATCCAGGACAGTGTTTGCTGTATTTAAAACTAAGTGATCAGGAGCAGCAGAGGAACCTAATTCTCAACGTCCCCACCTCCTTCTGCCCTCAGCTCAGACCCTGTCATGCTCCACAGCTTAGAAAGCCCCAGACCAGGCTCCTGCCTAAGGGGATTACTTTGTAGAGATGTAAATAAATTGCCATTGGATGTGAAAGAAAAATAATGATTTTTTCTTTCTATGTCTAAATAACCCTGTTGTCCTGGCATAAAGTGAGTTGTACAAACTATTCAGTCTCTTTTCTCACCTCTAGCTCTAGCTGACACTAGCTGGTGGCTTTGGCTTGGCTGTGCTGACCTTGGCTGTGTCCTTTGGGGTGGCTAAGTACTAACAGCTACACTCTCTGTTTCCTCCTTTTGCTCTCTTTCTGTTGTACAGGGGCAGGGGTGGAGAGGGGGGAGCTATTGGCACCACCCTGGATCCATCCGGGGGGGCTGAGGAGTTTCTGTGTTGTTTAGAAATGGTAAGTATCTATTGTACATCTATTGTATGCTTTGTACATATTCATTGCATTCCATATTTCTAGGTTGTAGTTTGCTTGTAAACAGAGCTTCATTTGCTTCCAAAAACCTTCTGAGCTACTCTGGTGATTTATTTTGCGGGTAATTCCCCAAATTCATGTTGGGTGGGGGAGGATTTCCTCAACCCACCACACACCCCTAGACAAACACTTCTCACACTGTGCCTAGGACAGCCTCTGAACCTGCACCTTTGAAACAGAGAGGCATGGGGCAAAGTGGGAGACCCCTGAGTCTGCATCAGCCAGACAAAATTACTAACCCAAAGGGCTCTGCTCTGTGTTAAAATGCACTGGTTCTCTCCAACCCATCCCAGTGCTGTTTGCTTTGGTGGCAGGGAAATTCTTCCTGGTAAATAATAAATATTTAGTGAGCCTCTCATAATCTAAATATGTCAGCTTCTGGGTGCTGAAACACTTCGAAATGCAATAGGAAAGAAAGGACTCAGCTTCTCCCTTAATCACAGAATTACTGGGGCTGGAAAAGACCTCTGAGATCATCAAGCCTATGACCTAAGACCACCACATCAGCTAAACCATGCCACCAAGTGCCACAGCCAAGCTTTTCTTAAACACCTCCAGGGATGGTGACTCCACCACCTCCCTGGGCAGTCCATCCCAGTGCTGAAATAAAGAAATCAAATGATCACAGAATCAAGCAGGTTGGAAGAAACCTCCAAGATCATCAAGTCCAACTGATCACCCAACCCTAACTAATCAATTAGACCATGGCACTAAGTGCCTCATTCAGTCTCTTCTAAAAGACTTCCAGGGATGGTGACTCCACCACATCCCTGGGCAGCCCATTCCAATTGCCAATCTCTCTTTCTGGGAAGAACTTCTTTCTAAGATCAAGCCTAAACTTGATCTTAGCACAGCTTGAGATTGTCAGCTCAGAAGAAGTCCATTTATTTCTGAGTAAGTCACCCAAGAATGATGTGTTTCAGAAGACAGCTTAGATCACCAAAAATGGCCACACAGAGCCTGCAGATTTCTTGCTGATTCCTCTGGTGGCTTACAGCATTTTTAGAATCATAAAATTGTTAGGGTTGGAAGGGACCTCAAGGATCATCCAGTTCCAACCCCCCTGCCATGGCCAGGGACACCTCACACTACAGCAGGTTGCTCACAGCCACATCCAGCCTGGCTGCAAAAACCTCCAGGGATGAGGCTTCCACCACCTCCCTGGGCAACCTCTTCCAGTGTCTCACCACTCTGATGGTGAAAATCTTCTTCCTAACATCCAATCTGAATCCACCCATTTCTAATTTTGCTCCATTCCCCCCAGTCCTATCACTCCCTGACACCCTCAAAAGTCCCTCCCCAGCTTTCTTGTAGGCCCCTTCAGATCCTGGAAGGCCACAAGAAGGTCTCCTCAGAGCCTTCTCTTCTCCAGACTGAACAGCCCCAACTCTCTCAGTCTGTCCTCATAACAGAGGTGCTCCAGCCCTCTGCTCATCCTCATGACCCTTCTCCTAGAGAGCCTCCTGGAATGCACAGATGGCTCCTGCAGTGGAGTTGCAGCCAAGCAGGGGCACCTGACTCCTGGCTGCTGCAGGCACTGATGGATGTCCCTGAGCAGCACTGGGTTCAAGCACTGGGACCCCTGGCACACAGCCCCTGCGCCGCTCTGCTCTGGGGTGCTGCCTGCGAGCTGATGTGGCGACCAGGCACACCGGTCCCTAGGGCTCTGCCTCTGGGAGCCAGGCTCATTACAATTAGTCAACTTGATATACTGTTTACAATTTACACCAAACAAGCTTGAGGCTAATTATGACTTAGCTAGTTTGTCTCTTGGATGTCAAGATCCTCCACAGGAGGCCCTGCTAGCAAAGCAGCGATTACGTTTGGCATCAGGCTCAGGTACAGAGAACCAGCCTGGCCTTCAGATCTGATTGTTGTTCCCCCAAGTCCTCAGCTGCTAAGAATGATGTGCAAACAGCTGATACATTTGCTGCAAATAGTTGTATTTCTCCATTCTCCTAAAACACCTGCTGCTATCCAGAAAAGCAGCGACTGAGAAACCTCCCACCCACCCTCTTCCCCCCTCAGCCGTGAATGTCGACCATCACTTAGTGCATTCAAACACGGCAAGACTCCACCCACACAAAATGCAAGGAGAGAGTCCCAAATATTGCTTCATGGCACTAAAATGTGTGGCTTGCTTTTTTGTTTGTTTGTTTCCTTGCACTAAAATGTGTGGCTTGCTTTTTTGTTTGTTTGTTTCCTTGCACTAAAATGTGTGGCTTGCTTTTTTGTTTGTTTGTTTCCTTGCACTAAAATGTGTGGCTTGCTTTTTTGTTTGTTTGTTTCCTTGCACTAAAATGTGTGGCTTGCTTTTTTGTTTGTTTGTTTCCTTGCACTAAAATGTGTGGCTTGCTTTTTTGTTTGTTTGTTTCCTTGCACTAAAATGTGTGGCTTGCTTTTTTGTTTGTTTGTTTCCTTGCACTAAAATGTGTGGCTTGCTTTTTTGTTTGTTTGTTTCCTTGCACTAAAATGTGTGGCTTGCTTTTTTGTTTGTTTGTTTCCTTGCACTAAAATGTGTGGCTTGCTTTTTTGTTTGTTTGTTTCCTTGCACTAAAATGTGTGGCTTGCTTTTTTGTTTGTTTGTTTCCTTGCACTAAAATGTGTGGCTTGCTTTTTTGTTTGTTTGTTTCCTTGCACTAAAATGTGTGGCTTGCTTTTTTGTTTGTTTGTTTCCTTGCACTAAAATGTGTGGCTTGCTTTTTTGTTTGTTTGTTTCCTTGCACTAAAATGTGTGGCTTGCTTTTTTGTTTGTTTGTTTCCTTGCACTAAAATGTATGGATTGCTTTTCTATTTTTCCCCCCCTTTCAGGTTAAAGTTGCATTATCCTGAAAGCTATAGCATGAGAGAGAGATGGTTTGAGCCTTTTGCTCTAAGATGCTAAGATAATACTGTCAAAGGAGAGCCCTGTGATCAGACCTGCCCACCTGTATCTATTCTGAACTTTCAAATCACAAAAATGAATCAGTAAAGTTTTTAAGGAAGACAGTAGATCTAGTCAGAAGTGAAGTAAGAAAGTGTTTCCAACAGGACAGAGTGCTCCTTCCCTTGGTGAGAAGAGGGAGCCACAAAAATCCCCTTTGCTGTGGACACCGCTGCCAGATCACTGACCTTGACTCTCACTCTCACCTTTGGCACTGGGGGCATAACTCATGCTAGACTCAATTATCCCATCAACAGGCCCACAGTGGCAAGAAATGTCCTGATAAGGAAAGTCTGGCATCATATAAGCTTCTCCTAACGACTCCTGGATCAAATGTGTGTGCATTTTGTGGCTACAAGGTTGGGGGTTGACCCTGGGTTTGTGCAACACGGTTCGTGCTTCTTCTGACCTGCTAGCTGTAACAAAGAACCTGAGTCTAGATTTTAGCTGACAACTGTGGTGGTGAATCACAAGACAAAATTCCCTTTGTTCTTGCAGGCTCAGATGGAATCTGCCCTGCCTCTTTCAGCAGTCCAAATGCACATCTATTCCCACAGCAAGGCGACACAGGGGTGAGTTCATTTGTTAAGCTCTGCTTTCCAGGTCTAACTGCACTGGGATTATAGAAAGCATTTTACAACTATAATCAGCATCTTGAGTTCCACACTACCTAACCTGACAGAAGCAGTTTTGACCCCAGTCTTGGCCTTCAAGGTTTGGTACATTTGGGTGGCAACCTTTACCAGTTGTGGGGGTGGAGGGAGAGAATTCAGTGGAATAAAAAAGTCTCATTTCTCTTCCCTGAAAAGTGAAGTAAAACCCAAGAATAACAACTCACAATTTCCCAGTGAGCTTTACCCTGTTCCTGAACAATAATGTGATCAATTAGTACATAAATATCATTTCTAACTGCAAGATATATGGAAACAGGTGTGAAAAACCAAGTCTGAATAACTGGAGTTTTACACTAAATTCCCAGCTGCTTCTTATTCTTTTACTTTTTTCTGTATTTTTCTGTAATTAGAGCAAAATTTGTTTAACGTCCTCAAAAAAAAACAAACAACAAAAACCAAAACAAACAACCCAAACCAACATGAGAACATTAAAATAATAGCGGCTAGTCACAGGCTCACAGGATGTTAGGGGTTGGAAGAGACCTCTAGAGATCATTGAGTCCAACCCCCCTGCCAGAGCAGGACCAGAGAATCCAGCACAGGGCACACAGGAACACATCCAGATGGGTCTTGAAAGTCTCCAGAAAAGGAGACTCCACAACCTCCCTGGGGAGCCTCTTCCAGTACTCTGTGACCCTTACAGTAAAGAACTTCCCCCTTGTGTTGAGGTGGAACCTCCTCTGTGTTGCAGCTTACGTTCATTGCTCTTTGTCCTATCACAGGGTTCAAGTGAGCAGAGCCTGTCCCCTCCCTCTTGACCCCCAGCCCTCAGATAGTTATAAACATATAAACATCAAATCCCCTCTAAGTCTTCTCTTTTCCAGACTAAAAAGCCCCAGGGCTCTCAGCCTCTCCTCATCAGGCAGTGCTCCAGTCCCCGAATCATCCTCACAGCCCTCTGCTAGACCTTCTCCAGCAGGTCCCTGTCCCTCCTAAACTGGGGAGCCCAGAACTGAACACAGTACTCAAGATGAAGTCTCAACAGGGCAGAGTCGAGGGGGAAGAGAACCTCCCTGGATCTGCTAGTCAGACAAAATGATGCTTGCAAATGCAATTTCACCTGCCTGCCTCCAAAAAAACCCCAACACTTACGAGGAACACTGAAAACCAGCCCCTGTTACAGCAGGGGGAACTTTAGCCTAGTCCCTGACTGCAGAGACTGAAAGCAAAATTATTACCATCGGATACAAAAGAAAAATAGTGTAAGGTTTAAATTGTTCTTTGGGTTGCTAATGGGGATATAGAATAGAGGCACAAACAGTTCTTGCTCTCTTTTCTTCTTCTGTCACTTCTGCTTGCAACTTCTCTTTCTCTTCTGTGCCCTTGCCAGGGGATCTCTGTTTTGACTTCTGTGTGAGGTAACAGGAAGGAGGGAGGATGTGGGGGAGGAGGTGAACAGTCCCCCTGGATCCATCCAGGGGGGTCTGAGGAGTTTCTGTGTTGTTTGTAAATTGTCAATATCTATCTATGGTACATCTATTGGATAGTTTGTACCTATTCATTGCATTTCCTATTTCTAGATTGTAGTTTGCTTGTCAACAGAGCTTCATTTGCTTCCATCCCAAACTGAGCTAAGTCTGGCTATTTTATTTTGGGGTAGTCTCTCCACATTAGTGGCTGGGGGGGGGGAGCAAATTTCAACCCACCACAGTCCCTAAAAAATTTACCACTCCTAAAGTGCAACCAGCCCACTTTTACAGACCTTCTTTTTTAAAAGCTGTTTCAGTTGCAGATCTCTCCCTTCAAGGGGCAAGTCCGAGGCCCTGAACATGCAGGGTGAAACTGGATGCAAACTTTCTCCACCATTTTCAGGAGCCAATCTGCTTATTCCCAGGAACAGGCATGACCCCTGAGCCATGGTTTGCATTTACCCCCATCAATTTGCAGAGAAACCTGCAAATTGAACCCCTGAGATCTGAGCAAGTCTTAACCAGCCTTCCCCATGAGACTTCAGCATAAAACACTGTGTTGAAGTTTTCATCACGGGGTTCAAACTGAAGTCTTCCTGAAACCTCTCTGAGCAGATAACTGCAGTCACAGCAGGGTTGTTTTTTTATTTTCTCAGTATTGGATGAGATGGGATGTAAAGTTAGAGATGGGATTTTCTGCTTCTTTTGAAGCTGAGGGACCATTGTTTTGCAGGTATGGCTGCTGTTATCTGCTGTTTATTCTCTGACCTCTGCATTCCCTGAGTCACAGAAAGAACAAAGGAGTGAAAACTTGATTGGTAAAAGTCTTCATCTCTACCAGCAAAGCAACTTTTGAGTTGAAGAGTATATCCTCTGAGACCAGACACCTCTTCCTTCTGCTCTTCTGACTAGGAAGGTTCCCACAGGAACCTGCTCCTCTCTCCCTCTGCTGAATAAATTCACCTGGCCAGCAAAAATCCTGCCCCCAGTCCTCCCGCAATAGAAAGATAAAGCCAAGGGAACGCTCTAAATGCTTTTATAAATGAAAACCAGTGGTGAGCCTGAACCACCTGAGTTCTGTCTCTGCAGGACAATGATAAATGTCCACTTGAAATACAAAGATCAAGTGCTGGGAGAGCAAGGTCAGAGGCTTTACATGGCTTCTAATGCGGGTGTCATTTCTCAGGCGCAGTGGCTGATGGAAGCGTGGTGACAGGGTGAACCAATCCCTAAAACATCATGCCTAGCATTTAAACAGAGCACAGTCATCCCAGAAGTGCCAAATCATTAGAGATCTAATTGCCATGGTCTAATGAATTCCTCTGTAGCATGGCCTTGGGGAAAAAAAAAAAAGTGTTAATCTAGGTCTGGTGAAGTATTCTCGCTAAAAGTGGATTTTGAAGAAGATTCAATTCTGCTTTTCCACTCCTAAATAGTCTCATGAATTAATAAAAGGCTCCCTACAGGCTTCTCTATAAATAATGAATGACTGATTTGCTGGTTTATTGGGAATTACCTTCCTATGCAATACAACATTTGGCTCTAGGGAAATACTGTAGATTAAAAGAGTAGAAAACAGAGATTAAAAAAAGAGTAGAAAAAGTAGACGATTCTCAAGCCACAAGGTGTATTGCATGCAGCAGGGTTGGGATATCACCATCAAGAACATGTGGGTAATGAGCAAGGAGGAACAGAAGAGTAGGCTGAATTCCTCCTTCTCTTCATCTTTCAAAGGATAAATTAAAAGAGTAGAAGATATGGATTAAGAAGAGTGGAAAACGCAGATGATTCTCAAGCCACAAGCTGTATGAGCAGAGGGCTGGAGCTCCTCTGCTATGGAGACATACAGAGTTGGTGCTATTCAGTTTGGAGAAGAGAAGGTTCCAAGGAGACCTTCTTGTGGCCTTGCAGTATCTGAAGGGGGCTCCAATAAAGCTGGGGAGGGACTTTTGAGGGTGTCAGGGACTGATAGGACTGGATTTCTGTTTCAAATGTCTCTTGTGGTGCAGCTGTCTCACTCCAAGCATGCTGACCTGAAAAACCCTGCCCAGTGAGGGCAAAAGGCTGCTCGGGATTTGGTGATGGCAACTGCATCTATACAGAAATGAGTTTGAGCAAGGGGAAGCACCACAAGACCTAGAGCCTCTAGGAAACATTCTGAAAAGCTTAATGAGTGCCCTTCCTGACAGGCTTTGGCTGGCTTGGTCTGGTTTCCTCCAGCACTTTGAACTATCCCTACCTGCAGCATCTGCCAGGTCTGTCTGATTTGGGAGGAGGAATGATACAGTGCCTTGTTTGTTCCAGTTTTAATGTGATGAGCAGCACCTCCACTTCCAAATGCCACGAAATCTAATGGAACAAACCTAGAAATGGGTAGCTTCAGATTGGATGTTAGGAAGAAATTCTTCCCCAGGAGGGTGGTGAGACACTGGCACAGGTTGCCCAGGGAGGTGGTGGAAGCCTCATCCCTGGAGGTTTTTGCAGCCAGGCTGGATGTGGCTGTGAGCAACCTGCTGTAGTGTGAGGTGTCCCTGCCCACAGCAGGGGGGTTGGAAGTGGCTGATCCTTGAGGTCCCTTCCAACCCTGACAATTCTGTGATTCTATGATTCAGATTTTTGACGCTTGCCTATGCCACCTTCCCTTACAAGAGAAAAACAAACACCACCACCACCAAGCACTTTTCCCCTTAGAATCCTGATTTTGCTTCATCCCCATTCCTGAAAACTTTACCAATCATGCAGCTAACTAAAAGCATCATCAACTGAGCATCTTGCTGACTTGGGGGGGGGCAGGGGTTATCTGCCATTGAAGCCTGCCTTGGTCATAAGTGGGGGAGAATCCTCTAAATGCCTCTCCATGTCACTTTCTGAGCTCCTCCTAAAGGTCAGATCAAAGTGAACAAATGGAAGCAGGATAAAGTTGAATGCAAAATGCTCCGAGCTTCTTTTTTTTTCCCTCTCCAACCCCTGTGATTGACAGCTAAGGTCTTGCTCAGTGACAGTGTCACTTGAGAGACCCTACACTTTTTTTCCCAGGTTTTGTGCAGTCTCTGGTGTCAGGAGGGGACAGCCCCCCGTGGTAATGCCAGGCTCCTCGCTGTCAGGGGGCTAAGACCTGGACTAATTCATTGCGGTGCAGTTTAATTAAACTGCACCGGAGTTGTTTCCCTGGTAAAATAAGTGTGGGAAGAGAATGTGTGTCAAAAGAGACATGCCTCTTACTGTGTGTGCTTTATTGTTACACCACAGCTAATATATTGTGGGAATTCCCATGGAGTCCATGATAAACTATATTATCAAGCTCCATAAAATAGGCATTCTGCTAGGGAGAGTTACTGTAGCCCACAATTCCATTAATCCTCCTAATTTATTGTATTAGAGCTGTATGTGAGGTCTCATAAATTTATTTACAGCCCTTTCATCCTGATAAAAATGCTTGTTTCTCCTCTCAAATGAAAACCCTTATTATTTGTTCTGGCTGCCTCCACCAAATAAACGGAGCAGCCACTTGGAGGAAAATGTGATTATTGGCTGAGAAATGTAAACTGCACTTGACACGTCTTCAGCCATGGAATTCAAGAATTTTATTAAACTCTCCTTGCTGGCTACAAAAAAAAACAAAACCCCAAAACAAAACCAAAAAAAAAAAGCCCAAACAAACAAACCCACAAAAAAATCCCAAAGCCAAAACAAACAAACAAAAAAAAACAGTATATTGTGTTTGCAGTGCTCTAAACCAAAAGCACTCTCTTTTATTTATATATTTATATCTCTAGCTGTCTATCCCCCTCTCCATTTATCCTCTCTCTATATTCTCTCTATCCCCTCTCCCTCCTCTCTTTCTCCCTCCCTCCTCTTCCCCCTCCCTCTCTTCCCCCCTCTCTCTTCTCTTTCTTCCACCTCTCTCTCTTCCCTCTCTCTCCCCCCTCACTTCCCTCTCTCCCCCTTGCTTCTCTCTCTCCCTCTCTCCTTTCTCTTCCCTCTCTCCCTTCCCTCCCTCTCTTCTCTTTCTTTCCCCTCTCTCCTCCCTCCCCTCTCACTTCCCTCTCTCTCCTCCCTCTCCCCTCCTCCTCTCCCCTCCTCCCTCTCCCCTCTCCTCTCCCCCTCTCTCTTCCTTCCCCCCTCTCCTTTCTCTTCCCCCTCTCCCCTCTCGCTTCCCTCTCTCTCCTCCCTCTCTCCCCCCTATCCCTACCCTCCCTATTCCTACCTATCTTCGCAAGGTTTTTTTGAACTTAAACCCACAAAACCTGCACCTGCCAGCTTTGCCTTTTGTTGAAGAAGACAATCTTTGAGACTAAAATATTACAAGATTCTTGGGTGGCACATAAAATAGTTCCCTCTTTTGGGGGCACTTCACACAAGTCAAGTATTTGCTGATAGGTTATGTGGCAGCAATCCATGCTGAAACATTTGAGGGATGCTAATAGATGTGCTCTGTTGGGTGAGTCTGTGTGATCACAGAATCACAGAAACACTCAGGTTGGAACAGACCCTCAGCATCACCAAGTCCAATCCAGAACCCTCCTCTAAAAGGGTCACCCCTAAACCAGAGCCCCAAGCACCACATCCAAACCACCTTCAAACACAGCCAGGCTTGGGGACTCCACCACCTCCCTGGGCAGCACATTCCAATGCCTGACCACTCTGGACGGAGAAAAATTCTTCCTAATGTCCAGTCTAAATCTACCCAGTCACAGCTTGAGGCCATTCCCTCTTGTTCTATCACTAATTACCTGTGAGAAGAGACCAGCACCAACCTCTCCACAAGCTCCTTTCAGGGAGTTGCAGATTGCTCTTCAGATTCATTCTCCAGACCCTTCACAGCTTCCTTGCCCTCCTCTGCAGTGGCTCCAGCACCTCCACATCTCTCTTGTATTGAGGTGCCCAAAATTGTACACAATACTCGAGGGTGCGGCCTCACCAGAGCTGAGTACAAGAGGAAGATAGGTTGAAAACAGGAAACTTTTCCCCTAGATCTCAAATACAGGGGATGCAAAGTGCTGAAACGTTTGAGGAATGCTATTAGATGTGCTCTGTTAGGTGAGGCTGTGCAGTGCAAATAGGAAACTTTCCCCCTAGATCTCATGTCTCTGGAGGGGATGCAAAGTGCCTCTGCCTTTCACTGGGACTGAATGGGTTGGTTAAGAAAGCTTGCTTCAGGCAGAGTCTAAAGAGAAGTCCTCTGTCATGCACATTCAAAGCAAAACCTGAAGCTGTTCTACATTGAGTGCTCATATCAGGTTGGTTGGGAAAGGCTGTGGTGATTTAGCCCAAGGGCTCTTCATGCCAGTGTCCCCCATGGTGGCCAGAAGCAGGTGCTAATAAAAGCACAAAAAGTCTATGAAATTCCCCAGCTATTATCTCAGACTGCTTTCAGCTAAGAAGACTGCTCAAGAGCAAACCAGTTTGTCTTACTTACTCATTATTTACTCCTCCATGCATCTCTGTGTCAAACAATTCCCTATTCCTCCTGTTGGATCCATGTAAGCTGTTTTTAAACCCTTTAAACCCATCTTTTGGTGAGGAGTTCCACGTAGCTACTTCACACTGGTGATGAAGAAACCATCTCACAGTCTCACAGGATATCAGAGGTTAGAAGGGACTTTAAGAGACCATCAGGTCCAACCCCCCTGCCAGAGCAGGAGCACTCAGGGGAGTCTGCACAGGAATGCATCCAGGTGGGTTGGGAAAGTCTCCATAGAAGGAGACTCCACAACCCCCCTGGGCAGCCTGCTCCAGGGCTCTGTCACCCTCACTGGAAAGAAGTTTCTCCTCATGTTGAGCTGAAGCCTTCTCTGGTCAAGTTTGTCTCCATTGTTCCTTGGCTTATTGCTGTGCACCACCCAAAAGAGCCTGGCCCCCTCCGCTTGACCCTCACCCCTCAGCTATTGATAGACATTGATCAGATCCCCTCTCAGCCTTCTCTTCTCCACACTAAACAGCCCCAGGGCTCTCAGGCTCTCTTCCCAGGGGAGATGCTCAAGTCCCCTAAGCATCCTCCCCTAATCATCATCTTGTATTCATTTTGAGCCTGTTTTTTTCCTCACATCATCTGACTGCACTAGATTTTGTACCAGATGAACAGGCTCATAGGATGTCAGGGGTTGGAAGGAACCTCTGGAGATCATTGAGTCCAACCCCCCTGCCAAAGCAGGATCATAGAATCCAGCACAGGTCACATCCTGTGCATACAAAAGGGTCTTGAGAGTCTCCAGAGAAGGAGACTCCACAGCCTCTCTGAGGAGACTGTTCCAGTGCTCCATGACCCTCACAGTGAAAAAGTTCCTTCTCATGTTGTGGTGGAACCTCCTGTGCTGGAGTTTCCATCCATTGCCGTTGTCCTATCACAGGGAGCAAGTGAGCAGAGCCTGTTCCCTCCCTCTTGACCCCCAGCCCTCAGATATTTATAAGTATTTATTAAACCCCCTCTCAATCCCTGTCCATCCTGGACACCCCTGGAACATCCCTGTCCATCTCTTCCATGCCACTCCTCATTTTGTGTTTCTCTGCTATCCTCCACTAAGTCCTCTTTGTTCCCCAGTTGGTCCTCGTCCAGAATCTTCTACTTGGCTCTGTGCACTTCAAGAAGAGGATTCTCTATCTTTGTTCCTTTTTGGATTCCACTCCCAGTTACCAAGGCATGTTACAGGCTTTGTTATGTGACCATCTGCAACTAATCCTTGTGGAGAGAGTGCATGAAAAGTGTTTATCCAGAGCAGCCAAAAGTCTGTCAGCTTTATCAGGGCACAATCTCCTCTTACTCTTTGCAAGAAAGAAGGCTCCAAGGCTGGTCAGTATTTGTGCTCTCCTTGCAGAACTTCATATAGGAACTTCAATGTAGGAAGGACATGGATCTGATGGAGAAGGTCCAGAGGAGGGTTGATGATCAGGAGGTTGGAGCAGCTCTGCTCTGAGGACAGGCTGAAGGAGCTGGGGGTGTTCAGCCTGGAGAAGAGAAGGCTCCAGGGAGACCTAAAAGCATCCTGCCAGGACCTGAAGGGGGCTCCAGGAAGGCTGCAGAGAGACTGTTTGCAAAGGGCTGCAGGGACAGGATGAGGGACAATGGCTTCAAACTAGAGCAGAGCAGATTGAGATTGGATGTGAGGAACAAGTTCTTTCCTATGAGGGTGGTGGAACACTGGCACAGGTTTCCCAGGGAGGTGGTTGAGGCCCCATCCCTGGAAATATCCTAAGTGAGGCTTGACAGGGCTCTGGGCAACCTGATCTAGCTGGGGATGTCCCTGCTGACTGCAGGGGGATCAGACTGTATGACCTTTGGAGGTCCCTTCTGGCCCAGACCATTATAATTTTATGATTCCATGAAATCTGCCTTTCCCTTCACAGCAGCCTCTTACCTGTACCAGGAAGGACTAATGGACTCTTAGATACCTTTAAGTAACACTGCATTGCAGAAGGAAGGAGCTGCCACTCACCTTGCCGCTTGGTGCAGCCACTTTTTAGACTGTTTGTCACCTCTGTTGTTAAAATGTCAAGAGAATTGCAAGGCTAAGCAAGGCTGAGGTCTGGGTTTCAATGATGTGAAATGTAGTCTAGACTTTTGCTTGCCAAAATGGAGTGTTTGAGACAGAAAGACCCTGGAGCCGTATATGATATGTTATCCCATTTGTCTTTCTAGCATGATCACAAAATGGCAGGGGTCAGAAAGGACCTCTGGGGATCATCTACTCCAACCCCCCTGCTGAAGCAGGTTTGCCTAGATCAGGTTGCACAGGTACATGTCCAGGTGGGTTTTGAAAGTCACTAAAGGAGGAGACTCCACAACCTCTCCAGTGCTCTGTCACTCTCAAAGGAAAGAAGTTTCTCCTTAGGTTTAGAGAAATCTTCCTGTGTTACAGTTTGTGCCTGTTGCCCCTTGACCTGTCACTGGGCCTCATCCTCCTGACATCAGCCCTTTAAATATTGATATGCATTGATAAGATTCCCATCCCAATCTTCTGCAGACTGAAGAGGCCAGACAGCAATATAGGCTGGGCAGGGACTGGTTTGAGAGCAGCCCTGAAGAAAAGGCCTTGGGGGTGCTGGGGAATGAGAAGCTCAACAGGAGCCAGCAGTGAGCACTTGCAGCCCAGAGAGCCAAGCAGAGCCTGGGCTGCAGCAAGAGAAGTGTGGCCAGCAGGGCCAGGGAGGGGATTCTCCCCCTCTGCTCCACTCTGGACCACACCTGGAGCTCTGGGTCCAGTTCTGGAGCCTCTGTTCCAGGAAGGATCTGGAAGTGCTGGAAGGTGTCCAGAGAAGGGCCATGAGGATGAGCAGAGGGCTGGAGCTGCTCTGCTCTGGAGACTTTCTCTGCATGAGAATCTGGAGAAGAGAAGGCTCTGAGGAGACCTTCTTGTGGCCTTCCAGTATCTGAAGGGGGCTACAAAAAAGCTGGGGAGGGACTTTTGAGGGTGTCAGGGAGTGATAGGACTGGGGGGAATGAAGGAAAACTTGGACTGGGTAGATTCAGATTGGATGTTAGGAAGAAATTCTTCCCCATGAGGGTGGTGAGACCTTGGCACAGGTTGCCCAGGGAGGTGGTGGAAGCCTCATCCCTGGAGGTTTTTGCAGCCAGGCTGGATGTGGCTGTGAGCAACCTGCTGTGGTGTGAGGTGTCCCTGCCCATGGCAGGGGAGTTGGGTCTGGCTGATCCTTGAGATCCCTTCCAATCCTGACAATTCTGTAATTCTCTAAGTTTAAATAGCCTCCAATGACAGCCCTTGAAGAGGCTGTTCAACCTTGAAATCAAAGAAAAATCATTACAATCTTTGTCTGTAGGAAGGTGCAAGGGGGAAAAAAGTGGATGAGACATCTGTACAGTTCGTCAAAGCTAGACCTAATAGAAATCCATGACACAAGTTCTGCTTTTCACTGTACTTCTGTGGGGATGTAGTTGTGCTGTGGGTTTGTATGCAGTACTGCTATGACTTCCAAGTGCTTTTTGTCTTGACTAATGCCTAGTAAATAAGATAAGTGAATATGCTTTCACCCCTGCCTTCAAAAATGCGTTTCCCTCTGGTGGGTTGACCCTGGATAGCTGACAGACATCGACCCAGCTGCTCTCTAATTCCCCCTCCTCAACAAGACATGGGGCACAAATAAGATGGGAAAAATCTGTGGGTTGAGATAAAGACAGGGAGGATGCTTCCTGCTTACCATCGTGGGCAAAACGTTGTAGATGACTTAAAACAGGTGCTGTGGGGGTTTTTATTGAAAATAAAAAAGAAAGACCCTTGAACGGCTTAGTTTGAGGAGTCTGCTAAAAGGGGCTGGCCTAACTGAACTGGTCAGAAAACAACTCTCCACTATTTCTGCAGGAATTCAGCCATGGAGCCCTGGGACCTGGGGAGAGTTAATCTATTTTATTGCCTATTTAAATGGAGTTAGGTGGTGAGAAACAAAGATTAAATTAAAACAACCATTTCCCACCTCCCCTTTCCCCTGGCTCAACCTCATTTCTTCATTCCTCTCTACTACCCCAGCCCTACCTGTGCAGCAGAGGCAGGTGAAGCTGGAGGACTGTGAGCAGTTGATAACCACTTTCCTGCTGCTCCTTCTTCTTCATGCTTTTGTCCTGCTCCAGCATGGGTTCTCCACAGGCTGCAGTCCTACACACAAACCTGCTCCACCATGGGCCCTCCATGGGCTGCAAGGCACCTCTTCTGGAGTGTTTGAAGCACCACCTCCTCCTCCTTCTTCTTCCTTTCTTCTTTTTCTCTCCCTCTCCCAGTACTCTCTTCCTCCTTAGTACTAACAGAACCTCACACTTGCTTTCCCTCACTGCTGAGCAGCATTTTAGCCTCTCTTAAATAAATTTTCCCAGAAGCACAGCTGTGCCCTGCAGTAAGTCCATTGGAGCTGACTGGCACCACCTGTGTTTACCACTGGGTCAGCCCCTGGCCTCTTTCCACAGAGGCCATCCCTGCAGCCCCCACCTGCCAGCAGCTGTGCCCAACATTATGACTCATGAAATGGTAGTGATAAGGCCATAAGTTGGCCTGTTAAAAACTCAAACCAAACTGAATCACACCAAACCCACACCATCAGCTGAAGAGAGCAAGGGTGAGCAGACACCAAGGGACAGAATCCTAACTCTACACCTAAAAGCACCTCCTGCTTTTCCCACACTTGACTCCTAAGCTTTAAAACTCCTCTTAAAAAAGGGCTATGCTAATGCTTTTGCTATTCATAACCAATCAAGCAGTTTGAAATTATGCTGCAGGTGACTATTCTGCCTCCCTAGACTGAAAAAAACTACTCCCATAGCCTTGTCAAACATTTGGTGACCTGCAGCCTCAGTGGGAGGAGGAAGGACTCTCCTCAACAGTTTCTATGCTTGCCCTCAGGCAGGCAGTTTAAAATTATGCTGCAGGTGACCATCCTGCCTCCTTGGACTGAAGAAAACTTCTCCCATAGCCTTGTAAAACATCCCTTGGTGATCTGCAGCCTCACTGGGAGGAGGAAGGACTCTCCTCAGCAGCCTCTGTGCTTGCCCTCAGGGCAGGCTGAGTTCCCAGACTCCGTGCAGGCACAGCCTGTCTTGCAGTTGAGCTGAAATTTGAACGTGCCTGATGCAACCCTGAGTCCCACTAGACATAAATTTTACTCTCACATCTCCAGCCTGCCGCCGGGGCTGGTAGGAGCCTTGTGTCTGCACTGAAGATGTGCTTCCAGGGGGTGGTGACAGCTCTCAGAAGAAAGCAGCGAGTGAAAGGGGAACATGACAGGGGGCTCTGTCTGACATGGACCTTAGCAGCATGGGAGAGGTTGCAGGGACAGCGGAGGGAGCCAGCGCAGCCGGGCTGGGGACAGGACGGTCAGCATTAATTCTCGCTCTCAGACAGAGTCTTCTGCCCCCAGCTCCAATGGAAAACCAAGGGGTCTCCTCTTAAATCATAAAGAAAGTTTCAAGGGTTGAAATAAACTAAGGAAAAAAAAAAAAAGAAAGAAAGAAAATAGTATAAAATCAAATAATAAAAAAAATAAAACGCAACATAATAAAATAACTGGAATAAAATAAAATAATAAAAGAAAATAAATACAATACAATACAATAACTAAATTAACATTACAATAAATAACTAAAATAACAGATAATAAAATAACTAAACAAAAATAAAATAATAAAATTAAACAAATTAAATAGCATACAATAAAATAACTAAAATGAAATTATAATACATAAATAAAATGTGATATAATAAAATAAAAACATAAAATAAATACAATACCACAAAATAATTAAAATAAAATGACAATAAATAAACAAAATAAAATTACAATAAATAAATAAAATAAAATGACAATAAATAAAATATAATAAAATAACTGAAATAAAATAATAAAATAAATTAAATCCAATACCATAAAATAACCACAAGATTTCAGTAAATAAATAAAGTGCAATGTAATAAAATAACTAAAATAAAATAATTAAGTACATGAAATACAATACCATAAAATAACTAAAATTACAGTAAATAGAATGCAATATAATAAAATAAGTAAAATAAAATAATAAAATAAATTAAATCTAATACCATAAAATCAATAAAATTACAATAAATAAATAAAATGAAATATAAAAAATTAAGTTTAAAAAATAATAAAACAAATTAATTCCAATACCATAAAATAACTAAAATTACAATAAATAAAATAAAATAATAAGATAAATACAAAACAATAAATTAACTAAACTAAAATAAAAATAAATAAAATAAAAATAAAATAAATAAAATAAAATAAAATAAAATAAAATAAAATATAGCAGTGTTTCCTGATTACAAGACCAACTTCTGCCATGTCTGTTTCTGTGGCTTATTGATTTGTTTGAAGCTCTTGCTGGGGACATAAGAATTTGGAGTAAGACCAGCAGTGGTGTGTGTGTGTGGAATGACTGAGTGTGCCTTTTGAAGACCTCAGGAGCAGTGTAAGAAACGAAGTGAATGCTTTCAGAGGTGAGGTTTTCTCTTTGGAGAGCTAGCAAGTAGAAAATAAAATCAGAGATCATGGCCAGTATGCAAGAAGCTGAAAGCCGAAGCTCAGCCTTTACACCTGGATTAATTTCAGTGGTTGTGGTCACTTACCCGAGGCACAGAGCAGTTTTGCTTCTAGCCTAAGCTGATTTCAGCACTTAGAGAATTCATTCCTGCTTGGGTGTTCACAGGTGTTAGGGTTTGGAACTAAAATTTTAGTTGTCAGCAGAAGTTTCCAAAGGCTTTGGATGGTAGGGGAGGGTTGGACTCCTCAGAGTTCACTGTACAATAATGAGAAGTTCATCTGACTCCATTGGCCTGAAGAAATAGCTTATATTTTGCAGGAGAAGTCTGCCACCTCTCTCTCTTGCTGCTCCACTTCGGGCTTTCAGGCTCTGCTATTACCCCTCTGACCTTGGGCTGCTGGAAGGTGTCCAGAGAAGGGCCAAGAGGATGAGCAGAGGGCTGGAGCTGCTCTGCTCTGGAGACAGACTGAGAGAGTTGGGGCTGTTCAGTCTGGAGAAGAGAAGGCTCCAAAGAGACCTTCTTGTGGCCTTCCAGTATCTGAAGGGAGCTCCAAGAAGGCTGGGGAGGGACTTTTGAGGGTGTCAGGGAGTGATAGGACTGGGGGGAATGGAGCAAAATTTGAAATGGGTAGATTCAGATTGGATGTTAGGAAGAAGTTCTTCCCCATGAGGGTGGTGAGACACTGGCACAGGTTGCCCAGGGAGGTGGTGGAAGCCTCATCCCTGGAGGTTTTTGCAGCCAGGCTGGATGTGGCTGTGAGCAACCTGCTGTAGTGTGAGGTGTCCCTGCCCATGGCAGGGGGGTTGGAACTGGCCAATCCTTGAGGCCCCTTCTAACCCTAACAATTCTGTGATTCTATGTTTTTGGCTTCTCTAAAGGTACAGGGTGGATGGAGAGGGAGCACCTGTGTTTGTATAGCCTTCTGGGGGTCCTTTTGTCCCTGGGAAGGGATAGAAGAGCTGAATTGGGGTGCAGAGGGAGCTGTGCTGTTAAGCTGTGCATATATATATATATATATATATATATATATATAAATATAAATATTTAAATATACTTTGTACATTTTTATTACCTTTTATACTTTTGTACATGTTTCCTTTTGTAAATACAATTCCATTTTGAGTTCCCATATCTGAGTGTGGTGAATTTGCTCGGGGAGGGGGGGCAGGCAGAGTTATTGGGGGGATCCAATCTAACCCATAACAACAGGTAACAGTTTTACCACCCCAGACACGCTCCAGAAGGAAAACAGGCAGGGAAAATAAAGGCAACAGCAGCTGTCAGACAGAGAAGGGCTTGGGATTCTCTGGGGTTTGCAATGCTTTGCCTGCTCTTGCAGGTGGAGTGGGTTGCTGGAGCAGAGGCTACAGAAGAGGTCCCAGAACACTGGAACAGGCTACCCAGAGAGGTTGTGGAGTCTCCTTCTCTGGAGACTTTCAAAACCCACCTGGATGCATTCCTGTGTGATCTGCTCTAGATGATCCTGCTCTGGTAGGGGGGTTAGACTGGATGAGGTCTAGTCCATTTGCTTCCATCTGAGCTGGTCTGGCAATTTTATTTTGGGGAGGGGCAGAATTTCACCCCACCACAAGGAGGAAGGCAACTTTAAGGCTTGAAATGGGAAACTGCAAGAGGTCACTCTGCTTTGATCGAGCTTTTCCTGCTTGTCAAACCAGCAGCTCGTGTGTTGTACTCCTCATGGGTCACCGAGAGCCTCTCACAAAGACCCCTCTGTCTGGATAGCCTCCCCCAAAACCCCACCAAGCCAGCAGAGCAGAAACACCAAGGTGGAGCTACCTTCCAAAAGGCTTCCCAGCACAATAGCTGCTGCTGTCACAGTAGGACAATAAAGTGGATTTTACACTGGGATATTTTTCTCATCATATGCATGACAGAAAGTCTAATGGCCCTTGCTTAGTTTCTTAGTGGCTTTTAAGGCCCTATAAAGTAGCCTACTATCAGTTCCATCTGTGTTCTCAAGATGTCTGCCTGAACATCAGAGAGCTATGTTTTCATTCCCCCAACCTGCATGGCAGAGATAAGCTAATTAGCTGAGAAATTAGAGAGGGAAACTATTAGCATCACAGAAGTGAAAACGAAAGCACTATGAGAACTTCGAGATGGGGGAACACCTACTCACCTCCTGCTCTCTAGGGTCTGGAAGGGTTTTGTTAACATGCCTTTTATTTTTCAGGGGAAGGCTGTCCCTGCCAGCAGTCCCTATCAGCAGGGACTTGTTTTGTCTTGGTAGAGAAACATTTTAGTATAGAATCATAGAATTGGTAGGGTTGGAAGGGACCTGAAGGATCAGCCAGTTCCAACTTCCTTGCCTTGGACAGGGACATCTCACACTACAGCAGGTTGCTCAGAGCCACATCCAGACTGACTTTCAAAACCTCCAGGGGTGAGACTTCCACCACCTCCCTGGGCAACCTCTTCCAGTGTCTCACCACCCTCATGAGGAAGAAATTCTTCCTAACATCCAATCTGAATCTACCCATTTCTAGTTTTGTCCCAGTCCTATTATTATCCTTCAATAGTCTACTTGCAGTTGAATCTCCAACTTTATGGAGTTTCAGAAGGAGACAGTTTCTAGAAAGAAAAAGCCTGGGCTTCCAAATTAATGATGACAGGAAGACAAAGATTTGGCTAAACAAGTAGAACAGAGGTGCTTCTCTTTTGATCAGCTCTTCAGGTCATTGAAGCTGTACCCCTCTCCCTTCTCTCTCCCTCTGGGCAACCAGGGGCTGTCTTATGTCAGTTCACGAGGTGTCAGCTCCTTCTGTGGGACTCGTACATCCCCATCAATGCTCCATATCCATAGGAGTCCTCAGTTCAGGAGAAAGTGCACAATATTGTTTGGGTTGTTTTTTTTTTTTGCCTTTCTCCCAGTCCTGGCTGTGCTGGGCTGACTCACTTGTGTCTGTATCCAGACAGACAGTATTCTAAGAACAAAAGGCAGATGAATTGCATAATGGTTTTTGCAGCACAGAATCACAGAATCACAGAATGTTAGGGGCTGGAAGGGACCTCCAACGCTCATCCAGTCCAACCCCCCTGCCAGAGCAGGAGCACCTAGAGCAGATCACAGGAACACATTCAGGTGGGTCTTGAATATCTCCAGAGAGGGAGACTCCACAACCCCCCTGGGCAGCCTCTTCCAGGCTTCTGTCACCCTCAAAGAGAAAAAAATTTCCCTCCTGTTTCCATGGAACTTCCTATGCTTCAACTTCCAACCATTGGCCCTTGTGCTGGCATTGGGCATCACCCAGCAGAGCCTGGCTCCAGCTTCTGGGCACTCCCCCTGCACATCTTTATCACCAGCAATGAGGTCACCTCTCAGGCTCCTCCTCTCCAAGCTCCAGAGCCCTCAGCTCCCTCAGGCTCTCCTCATGAGGAAGATGTTCCACCCCCTTCAGCATTTTTGTGGCTCTTTGCTGGACTCTTTCAAGCAGTTCCCTGAGGTCCTTCTTGAACTGAGGGGATCCTGGGGTGCATTCAGAGGAGTGTGTCCAGCAGATCCAGGGAGGTTCTTCTCCCCCTCTGCTCTGCCCTGCTGAGACCTCACCTGGAATATTGCATCCAGTTCTGGGCTCCCCAGTTCAAGAGGGACAGGGTTCTGATGGAGAGGGCTGCAAAGATAATGAAGGAACTGGAGCAGTGCCTTATGAGGAGAGGCTGAGAGCCCTGGGGCTGTATAGGCTGGAGAAGAGAAGACTGAGAGGGCATTTAATAAATGTCTTTAAATATCTGAGGGCTGGGGGTCAGGAAGGAAAGGACAGGCTCTGCTCAGTTGCACCCTGGGATAGGTCAAGGGGCAATGGATAGAAATTACAGCACAGGAGGTTCCACCTCAGCATGAGGAGGAACTTCTTCACTGTGAGGGTCCCAGAGCACTGGAACAGGCTGCCCAGAGAGGTTGTGGAGTCTCCTTCTCTGGAGACCTTCCAGCCCTGTCTGGATGCATTCCTGTGTGACCTGTGCTGGATTCTCTGGTCCTGCTCTGAGGATTGGACTTGATGATCTCCAGAGGTCCTTTCCAACCCCTAACATCCTGTGGTCCTGTGAACATTGTCATGATAGCAGAGAGGTATCTCATTTTTCCCAGAGTCCCAAGGTCAGGATCACAGGCTGCCTTTCCTGGTGTACCCAAGCCCTTTTCAGGACAGCAAACACTTGTTGTATTACCTCAGTATTTGTGTTACAGTGGTACCCAGCTCTTTCACAGCCACCTGGGAACAACCTGGCTCCTGGCACTCCCCACCTCTCTCCTATGCATCTCAGTGTAAAGACATGGGATTAAGTGGCCCAGTGCCCTACAATAGTCCCTTTGAAGAGCATTGTGGTGGGTTGAAAATTCCTCCTCCCCCCCCTCCAACATTAACTTTGCCAGATCAGCTCAGTTGGAAGGAAATGGAAGCTGTATTTACAAGCAAAACTACAATCTGCAATGGAGGGGATGCAATGAATATGTACAAATAGACAATATTTACAATATTTAAAACAACACAAGGACCCTCCTGGCCAAAGACCAGGGGAGCTGCAACAGCTTTTCCCTTCCCTGCCTCCTCTTCACCCCCTGTATAAAAGGGACAAGAGGCAGAAGCAGAGAAGTTAATGCCAGGCAAAACAATGCAGCCAAGGTCAAGCAGAAGCAAGTCAGTCTCTCACAGAGCAAAGCAGTGAGAAGAGAGAGAAAGGTTGTTTTGGGAACTATATCTCTCTCCAATGGGATTGTTTAGCATTACCATTATTTTCCTTTTTACACCCAATAGTGATTTATTTCCATTTCACCACTTCCTGTTGAAGATCTGTGAAAACATTTTAAAGGCATAGCCCAAAACCCCCACAGGCGTGGCAGAAGCAGCAGCACTTAATAAACCTCTCTTAATGCCATCATGAAAAGGCTGTAGGTTTTGCATCAGCTGTTAAGGAACCTTTCCTCCTGCTGACTACTCCTTGCCCTGAACATATATGTATATTTTTACATAAACATTCTGTGTATTTACTGTTAGTTTTAGGAGACACGATCCATGTGTCACCGAGGTCAACAACATTTTAATTGCTAAAGATTTTTTGGTTTAGGTTGGGTTGGGTTCTTTTTTTTTCCCCTCAAGCCACCTGGGAACCTTTAAAACAGGATAAGGTGCTTTTTATTCCTGCTTGGGAAGCAAGCTCTGTTCTCTGCTGCACACATGATAGTTGCTATGCATACAGATAGAGCCTTAACAATGCTGTTCTGACATTTAAGTATCTCACCCTCTCTCTCTCTGTCTCTCTGCAGGACAGCCTGTTTGTGTTTTGAAGCTGGGTTCCTGGGCCAAATGCAAAGAGAATACTGTGTGACTCCCAGCTTATCTTCCCTGCTCCCATCTCTGCTTGGGTGTGTCAGGTATCACCTAGGGATTTAAGCAAGAGGCTCTTTGCAGTTAACCCAATCCTGTGATCCACTCTGAATTACCTTTCATTTTTTTAGGTGGTTTAGTTAACTACCAAACTTCTTCCACTAATAGGAATCAAATTCTCCTGGCTGCAGAGTAATTAGTCTTTTTTTTTTTTTTTTTTTGTCTTAATGGCTCTGTACCTGCTCTGTTACACCTCAGAGCAAAGGTACTGGTGGGACATGGGTGGAGAAGGCTGTTTTGCTGTACTCACTTTCTCAAATCTGTCTGTCTTTGCTGAGCATTTTCCAAGCCCCAGCATTCAGTTATCCAGGCTGTTGGCTGTTAGCAGCTCCTTGGTAAAAGGGATTACTTGGAGGGCTACAACAATCACAGAGGCTGGATGCATTAGTCCCTGGCTATGGTGAATTGCCTTAACCTTGTCAAGGGACAGCAAATTCTGCCATGTGGTTTGTTGTTTGGCTCAGGGAGGTGAAGATTTGTGCAGCAACTGTAGCTTTATGGGATTTTCATGTGTTATATGCCATGAAAGAATATCTTGATACCAGAGACAGATGTAGATAGCAAAGTAACTTCATGTGTGACATCTGACAGCTTGGCTAAGATACAGCTTGATCCTGAGGCTTGTGCTGGAACCTGCTGTTTGTTTAGCTGCCTGTAATCACCCCCTTGCAGGGCTCGTGTCTTCCAGAACAAACAGTAGATTCCAGATATTACACCTATATTAAGGAGTATGCTGCCTACTTCCTCTCCCAAAAGTTTGTCATCTGTGTTCCTTGGGGAGTGTCTGGAGTAGGGGAGGTTTGCTCTACTCTAATCTCCTGTCTCTGGGGAGCAAGAACTTTCTTGTGACAGCACAGTGAATGTTTGAGAGGCTGACATGAGCCCCTGTTTCCTGAGGCTGTTTTGCTGTACTCACTTTCTCACACCTGCCTTGCTTTGCTCAGCATTTTCCAAGCCCCAGCATTCAGTTATCCAGGCTGTTGACTACACACAGGTTAGCAGCTCCTTGGTAAAAGGGATTTCTTGGAGGGCTACAAGAATCACAGAGACTGGAGCACGTGCTTTATGAGGAGAGGCTGAGAGCCCATGGGCTTTTTGCTCTGGAGAGGAGAAGACTGAGAGGAGATTTAATGAATGTTTATAAATATCTGGGGGTCAAGAGGGAGGGGACAGGCTCTGCTCAGTTGCACCCTGAGATAGGACAAGGGGCAATGGATAGAAACTCCAGCACAGGAGGTTCCACCTCACCATGAGGAGGAACTTCTTCACTGTGAGGGTCCCAGAGCACTGGAACAGGCTGCCCAGAGAGGTTGTGGAGTCTCCTTCTCTGGAGACTTTCCAGCCCCATCTGGATGTATTCCTGTGTGACCTGTGCTGGATTCTCTGGTCCTGCTGTGGCAGGGAGGTTGGACTGGATGATCTCCAGAGGTCCCTTCCAACCCCTAACACCCTGTGACCCTGGGATTCTTAAGAGAAACAATTTTTTCATCACTGCTTTCTGCTTTGCCTATAATATGATCCAACTCACATTTGTCCACCTTTCAAGCATCTGGAAAAGCAGGGCAAAAGTCATGAGCTCTCTTTCATTGCTCTTCAATACTGACAGAAAAGTTAATATCATAGAATCATAGAACGGTTTGGGTTGGAAGGGACCTTAGACATCATCTGCTTCAACGCCCCTGCCATGGGCAGGGACATGGGCATCTAGGTTGGGGCAATCCCAGGCAGCAATATAGGCTGGGCAGGGACTGGCTGGAGAGCAGCCCTGAAGAAAAGGCCTTGGGGGTGCTGGGGGATGAGAAGCTCAACAGGAGCCAGCAGTGAGCACTTGCAGCCCAGAGAGCCAAGCAGAGCCTGGGCTGCAGCAAGAGAAGTGTGGCCAGCAGGGCCAGGGAGGGGATTCTCCCCCTCTGCTCCACTCTGCTCAGACCACACCTGGAGCTCTGTGTCCAGTTCTGGAGCCTCTGTTCCAAGAAGGATCTGCAGGTGCTGGAAGGTGTCCAGAGAAGGGCCATGAGGATGAGCAGAGGGCTGGAGCTGCTCTGCTCTGGAGACAGCCTGAGAGAGTTGGGGCTGTTCAGTCTGGAGAAGAGAAGGCTCTGAGGAAACCTTCTTGTGGCCTTCCAGGATCTGAAGGGGGCTCCAAGAAAGCTGGGGAGGGACTTTTGGTAGTGATAGGTAGAGGGGAGAATGGAGCAAAACTAGAAATGGGTAGATTGAGATTGTAGGTTAGGAAGAAATTCTTCCCCATGAGGGTGGTGAGACACTGGCACAGGTTGTCCAGGGAGGTGGTAGAAGCCTCATCCCTGGAGGTTTTTGCAGCCAGGCTGGATGTGGCTGTGAGCAACCTGCTGTAGTGTGAGGTGTCCCTGCCTATGACAGGGGAGTTGGAAGTGGCTGATCCTTGAGGTCCCTTCCAACCCTGACAATTCTATGGTTCTATGATTCTATGACACCTTCCACTAGAGCAGGTGGCTCAAGACCTCATCCAGCCTGGCCCTGAACACCTCCAGGAAGGAGGTGTCTACAGCCTCCATCGCTCTGCAGCGATGTCACCTTTGGTCTAGCCACAAACTGGGGAGCATGGAGGCATTTTAAGGAATTATGTTTTAGAGAAGAGAGATTTGATGCAACATCAGTGCTGGCTACATTCAACAGTTCACCACATAATAACTCTTGTATAAATCCTTACTTACGTGCCAAGAATAAATAGTAAGTGAAAAAGGAGCATCAATCAGAGCTGTGACTGAAGAGCAAGAGTGGCTGCAGCCTCCATCCTTCACTGTGCCTGATGCTGCTGTCACTTCTGTAACCAGGCTGTCAAGAGACACGTGGCACACTCTGTCTCCTCATCAGTGGCATTGGTATGGGGACAGAGAGTCTGCTCAGCAAGTTTGCTGATACCAAACTGGGAGGCTTGGCTGAGACACCTGAAGGCTGTGAGGCCATTCAGAGACTTAGACTGAGAGCTGGGCAGAGAGGAACCTAATAAGGTTCAACAAGGATGAGTGAAGAGTCCTGCACCTGGCAAGGAAGAACAAACTGCAGCAGGACAGGTTGGGAGGGGATCTGCTGGAGAGCAGCCCTGGGGAGAAGCACCTGGGAGTGCTGGGGGACAACAAGTTCTGCATGGGACAGCAATGTGCCCTGGGGGCCAAGAAGGCCAATGGGGTCCTGGGGTGCATTCAGAGGAGTGTGTCCAGCAGATCCAGGGAGGTTCTCCTCCCCTCTACTCTGCCCTGGTGAGACCTCACCTGGAATATTGCATCCAGTTCTGGACTCCCCAGTTCAAGAGGGACAGAGATCTGCTGGAGAGAGTCCAAGGGAGGGATCCAAGGATGCTGAAGGGACTGGAGCACTGCCTGGTGAGGAGAGGCTGAGAGCCCTGGGGCTGTTCAGTCTGGAGAAGACTGAGAGGGGATCTGATCAATGTCTATTAATATCTGAGGGCTGGGTGTCAAGAGGGAGGGGACAGGCTCTGCTCATTTGTGCCCTGTGATAGGACAAGGGGCAATGTATATAAACTCCAGCACAGAAGGTTCCACCTCACCATGAGGAGGAACTTCTTCACTGTGAGGGTCCCAGAGCACTGGAACAGGCTGCCCAGAGAGGTTGTGGAGTCTCCTTCTCTGGAGACTTTCCATCCCCATCTGGATGTGTTCCTATGTGACCTGTGCTGGATTCTGTAGTGCTGCTCTGGCAGGTGAGTTGGACTTGATGATTATCAGAGGTCCCTTCCAAGCCCTAACATCCTCTGGTCCTGTGATATCCCATCTCCTTGCAGGATGACTCACCTCCTTGTATAAGGATAGATATTCTCTGTCTTGCATCCACACCAGATGCAGAAGCAGAAGCTTCAGAACACAGTTGCTTATATTGACCTGGCGACATAAAGACATGTTTGTGCCCAACAAATGTTAAATTTCCCACCCTGATCTTTTCTTTTTTTTGAGGACTTACAGTTTTTTTCACCGCCCTCTAGGTTTTCCCAGGAAGCCAGGTTGCTGCTTATGCTTCAGATATACATTAAATAGAGGTAAATGAACAACACTCTTGAAAAATCCTGCCAGAAACTGTCCCCAGGGCATTGCCTTTGGGAGAGCCTAACTCACTTTTGGTGATTTAAAGGTTCTGTCTAGTCCTCTTAAATATTCCTTTGACGTCGCATTGCTCTGCCTGTAATAGATTGTTATTGCCCTCTATTGAGTTTGCAGAGGGAAGGTAAATCTGTTGTGATGTGATTGTGCTACCTGAAACTTAATATTGTTCAGAGGCCCCTTTATAACTCTCTGGTTTCCCTGCAACCAGAGGGACAAATTTTCATTTTTACTCTTTTAGATTTTGATTCTCTGCTCTGAAACTCCTGGGGGCTGCATATTTACAGGCAACGTCCAGTGCACTTTTCATGAGCTGAAAACTCAAATGCCATGGTTGGGACCACCTTTATTACCTTCCCCCCCTCCCCCTCCCCCCCCCAAGCTGGTTTGCAAAATACATAGAGGGAGAGAGAAGGCTAAGGAGAGCACAAGCACATCCTGGTATCCTGCAGTAGTATTCCTTAATCCTGTAGGAAACATAAAAGCTTCCAAGTCTGACATCAAGTATATCATGGCATTTAGAAATGCATGGTGTAGATCACAGGCTCACGAGATGTTAGGGGTTGGAAGGGACTTCTGGAGATAATTGCATTAAGTTTTTTTTTTCTTCTTGGTGCTGTTGGTGGAAAGGTGGGGACTAGAGATGAGAGTTGGGGAAAAAACAGACAAACAAACAAGATTTTCTGTTTGGGTCATTTTTTAACATTGTTTCCTAGGCCAGCAGGGATGACTTTTATTAAGCATCTTCTACTCAGGAGCTTTACTTAGGTAAAAATGCATTAGATGGTCACAGGCTCACAGGATGCTAGGGGTTGGAAGGGACCTCTGGAGATCATCCAGTCCAACCCCCCTGCCAGAGCAGGACCAGAGAATCCAGCACAGCTCACACAGGAACACATCCAGACAGGGCTGGAAAGGCTCCAGAGAAGGAGACTCCACAACCTCTCTGGGCTGCCTGCTCCAGTGCTCTGGGACAATCACAGTGGGGAAGTTCCTCCTCATGCTGAGGTGGAACCTCCTGTGCTGTAATTTCTATCCATTGCCCCTGGGTCCTATCCCAGCCTGCCCCTGTCCATTCCTTCCTGACCCCCACCCCTCAGATATTGATATCCATTTATTTAATCCCCTCTCAGTCTTCTCCTCTCCACACTAACCAGCCCCAGGGCTCTCAGCCTCTCCTCACCAGACAGTGCTCCAGTCCCTTCATCGTCCTTGCAGCTCTCCCTTGGACTCTCTCCAGCAGATCCCCATGCCTCTTGAACTGGGGAGCCCAGAAGTGGATGCCATGTTCCAGGTGGGGCCTCACTAGGGAGGGTGACACTATATTTTCATATAGCATCACCAGCCTAGTTCCTTCTATTGCTACTCTAGGTAGCTACATAGCACAAAAAACTTGCTGGCGTAGGTAAGGAGCCAACAGCACTCAGCATCCTGTGTAGCTATGGTTTTTCCCTCCTGTATTTATAAATGCAAATGCATACATGAGAACTCATGCAGTGGAAAAGCTGCCTGTTGATACACCTACCCAAACAAGTTGTTTGGAGGACCCTTCCCAGATGGATGAATGGAAGTTCATAAGCATGGTGTCAGGTGCAAACACACAGTCCTGACATCTACGGGTAAGGAAACCTTCCCTTTTTGGTATGTTTGAGCCCCAAATGTCCTGAAAGGATTCTGACACAGGTCTTCTTCCAGGGTTGCATGCACAGAGCCAGCAGGAGCACCCACTTGGCTCCCTAGCTCCTATCTCAGATTGCCAAAACCACTCTGGGTCAGGGATGGCAGCTCTAAGACCACTTCTGAAGCAGGCTCTGCAACTGCATTTGAGTAACTGTGTATGACAACTCCAGCTCAAGGGCACCATCCCTAAGCTTGTTCTTCTTCATCACACCTGATACAGTTTGAAGGAGGCACTTCAGCCTAGATCCTGGCTGCAAAGACTGGAAGTAAAATAAATTACCATTGGATGTAAAAGGAAAATAATGCTGATGTCTATGGAATTCATTGGGTTGCTAATGCAAATATAGAGCAGAGGCATAAACAGCTCTTGCTCTCTTTTCTTCTTCCGTCACTTCTGCTTGCAACTTCTCTGTCTCTCTCCCATGCCCTTGCCAGGGGATCTCTGTTTTGACTTCTGTGTGAGGTAACAGGAAGGAGGGAGGGAGCAGGGCAGAAGGTGAATGCTCCCCCTGGATCCATCCAGGGTGGTCTGAGGAGTTTCTGTGCTGTTTATAAACTGTCAATATCTATCTATTGTACATCTGTTGTATAGTTTGTCCATATTCATTGCATTTCCTATTTCTACATTGCTGTTTGCTTGTAAACAGAGCTTCATTTGCTTCTATCCCAAACTGAGTTGGTCTGCTAATTTTATTTGTGGGAGGTAGGTCTCCAAATTAGCTGGGGGGGGATGTAATTCCTCAATCCACCAAAATACCCAATGTCCAAAAGATTCCCCCACTGCCCAATTTCCTAATAGAGGCTTAAATAAAAGCAAGCAAAGCTTTAGAGGCAGCTCCCAACTCTGAAGTGAGGCAATCCACAGATTAAATTTCCTCTCCCATATTGCTGGAATGTTTTGGAATGACAGTGGATGTAAAATGGGGGTTTTAAAATTTTATCAGGAAATTAGAGCATTCTTCTATGAGGATGTTTTCATTGTGCATCCTGCCAAGTAGCTTACTGGACAGAAAAAGGAATAACACTCTCAGCTCATGCAGAGATTTCTTTCAATGTCACCTGTCCCCAAAGTCTGTGTTTCCCTAAATTTTTTGACCCCTTATAATCACAGAATCACAGAATGTTAGGGGCTGGAAGGGACCTCCAAAGCTCATCCAGTCCAACCCCCCTGCCAGAGCAGGAGCACCTAGAGCAGATCACACAGGAACACAGCCAGGTGGGGTTTGAATACCTCCAGAGAGGGAGACTCCACAATCCCCCTGGACAGCCTCTTCCAGTCTTCTGTCACCCTCACAGGGAAAAAAAAAATCTCTCCTCCTGTTTCCATGGAACTTCCTATGCCTCATCTTCCACCACTGCCCCTTGTGCTGTCCTTGGGCATCACCCAGCAGAGCCTGGCTCCAGCCTCTGGGCACTCCCCCTGCACATCTTTATCAACAGCAATGAGGTCACCTCTCAGGCTCCTCCTCTCCAAGCTCCAGAGCCCTCAGGTCCCTCAGGCTCTCCTCATAAGGAAGATGTTCCACTGCCTTCAGCATCTTTGTGGCTCTGTGCTGGACTCTTTCAAGCAGTTCCCTGAGGTCCTTCTTGAACTGAGGGACCCAGAACTGGACAGAATATTCTAGACAAGGCCTCACCAGGGCAGAGTAGAAGGGGAGGAGAACCTCTCTCCACCTACTCACCACAACCCTTCTTCATCCACCCCAGGACGCCATTGGCCTTCTTGGCCACCAGAGCACATTGCTGGCTCATGGGCAACCTCCCATCCACCAGGACCCCCAGGGCCTTTTCCCCTTCACTGTTCTCTAGCAGGTCGGTCCCCAACCTCTCCTACTCTGTGAGGTTGTTCTTTCCCACGTGCAAAACTCTACACTTGCCCTTGCTGAATTTTATTCCATTTCTCCCTGCCCAACTCTCAGCCTGCCCAGGTCTCACTGAACAGCAGTACAACCCTCCAGTGTTCAGGTTTAAGGCACACAGACTCCAGAGGCAGTGTTTCTTTTGAGGAAGAAAAAAAAAAGGAGCATTCTTTTTTTCCCCCCCCTCATTTTTGTATTAGCAAAAAAAAAATATCTGCCCTGCCTCCAGCTATTTAGGAGAGAGACTGGACATTTATGCAGGTTAATAAAGCAAAGAAAGAAAATAGTTTGTCACTATTGTGGAGCTCTTCTTGTTTCATTTTGGTTTTCATTTGGAGTCTTTGTATGTGTGTGTGTGTGTGTGTGTGTGCAGACATACTTCTGGGGAGGTAGAGTTTCATTAGAAATGCTAAAAGAAAAAAAAACAACCTTAATGAGTCTGAAACACATCAGTAAACTCACTCTTGCTGGCTCAGAGTCCTGTTGTGTGGAAGGCTAATACACTGGGGTCAGTCATGGTGAGTCAGGGGTTTGGGAAGACTCCCATGAGTCTACCTCTCAAAAGTGGAAGCGGTCAGCAAGACAAAATAGCCTTGATCAGCATTCAAAGTCATGCCTTTCTGGACAGGATGGTTAGCTACAGTTTTCTGCCTCCTAATGTTGCAATTGTTTGTGGTGCCCTTTGTGTGCTAGGTCTCTCATTCTAAAATGTTTGGCTCCAACCCTTCTCCCAGGTGAGCGTGCTTTGGCTTTCTCTAAGCTAAGGGTCCTTTGTAAAACATGGCTTTGACTCAGAGAACATGAGCTGGGCATATTTTAGAAGGCATCTGGGGCTAAAAATCCACTCCAGCATTCAGACGGACACCCCAGGCAACACAGGCAATGCTGAGATGGCCAAAAGTGTACCAAACACCTTGGGGTGAACCTGCCTGAATTTCTAGCAAGAGCCCCAAAACATTTAGAACATAACAAAAAGTTGGTGGCAGTTTAGTTGTTGGTTTTTTTCAACATGCTCAGCTGAAAAACTGAACCTTGGGACTTATTAGGAGCACTTTGAAGAGAGTGGAGATTGACAGCCATCAAGAAAGGAAGTCAGACAGTCAGGGAAGTGCCTGGCTGGATGTAGTGAGGGGGTCTGTGTTAGGCATTGGGCCAGAAATGTTCCAGAAGTGGATGATATCCTCACTCAGAGCAGTAACTTGGCTAGATTCAGTCCATTTCAAACATTGGGACTCCATTCCAGGCAGAGCAAGGGATTTAAAAACAAAAACTTGAATATAGAATTTATTTGCTGATTTTCCTCTGGTCACAAAGCTGAAGGTCCTCCTGGCAGGGAGGATGAGAAGATCTAGAGCAGAGATTGCTGGACATCCACATACATTTTGGAGCAGAAGCTTAGCACAACAAATGGGGGGCAGGGGAGAAACCAACCAACCAAACCAACCAAGGCAGTTTCAATGCTTCTCTCAAAATTCTGGGTTCTGCAGTCATGGGAACTGACAGCAATGCCAGGTATTGAGTAAAAAAAAGAAAGCAACATTGTGAGACATAGAGCAGCACTGCAAACAGCTGGCATCTATAACTTAAACAGCCCTAAAATAAGCAGCCACAAAGCCCCAAATGTGTTCCAGTCCTGCCTGTTTACTGTTAACAGAAAGCAGTAGGCTCACCAAAAAAAAAAAAAAAAAAAAAAAAGCCAAACCCAAAAAACCATCTTTGCATCCTCAAGATCTTCTGCTACCCTTAAGAAAACCAAGACATGTTTGCGTGTTCCTGCTGATGTGACTGGAGAAACCACAGAAACAATGCCCCAAAGGAGACTTCTGAGGGAGCTCCATTGGATTGTGAGAAGCTGTCCAGATTACTGCAAGCAACGTGATAAAAGTACAAGATCACAGAAATGTTCAGGTTGGAAGATCCCTCAGGATCACCAAGTCCAACCCAGAACCCTACCCTACAAGGCTCACCCCTAAACCATAGCCCCAAGCACCACAGCCAAACCACCTTGAAACACAGCCAGGCTTGGGGACTCCACCATCTCCCTGGGCAGCACATTCCAATCCCTGACCGCTCTTGATGGGGAAAAATTTTTCCTAATGTCCAGTCTAAACCTACCCAGTCACAGCTTGAGGCCATTCCCTCTTGTTCTATCACCTGTGAGAAGAGACCAGCACCAACCTCTCCACAAGCTCCTTTCAGGGAGTTGTAGACAGCGATGAGGTCTCACCTCAGCCTCCTCTTTTCCAAACTAAACAGATGATATTGGAGAAAGCCCCCCCAGCACAGCCCAGTGGAATCAGGCTCCTGAGGAGTCAGAAAGAAAAGGAGGCTCCAAGTCCAGTTTGGTCTATTTTGGTTGTAGTTTTTTTTACTTCCCTATCTGTGTGGAAATCTCTCTGGCTGATGCTTAGCCTTCTTTTGTAGCCATTTTATCGCTGCTACACGACACAACTGAAGGCATTAAGAAAAGAATGAAGCTGCTGGGACACCCCAGCTGATCGGCAGGCTTCGATATGCTAAGCTGCCATCATCTGTCTTTTTCACCCTGCGAGCTGGAAATCAGAGGTGAGGAGCCGCTGCCCGGCGACACTGCAGGGACCACAGGAGTAAGATCACCCAACGCATTTTTCTCTTCTTACTGTTAGCTTTGTCTGATCCTGCACTCTAGGCGCTGGCAGGTGAGTTTTCCTAGGGTCACTCTCCCTCCCCCCCCGCCCCTCTTCACACTCTGCCATTAACTCCTTTGCTGTCCCACAGCTACAGCTGTCCCACACCAGCACAGTACAGGGGTTCGAGACTTTCAGTCTTTCTGGAGCCTGCATCCCTTTGGGTCATAGAGGTGCAATAATAGCAGTCACACCCCAAACTGGAACAGACCTCTTCACCTAAAGCCTGGTACCCCCTGATGGGACCAATCGGTGGCACCCAGTGACAGGACAAGAGATAATGGGCACAGACTTGGACTTACGAAGTTGCACCTAAACATGAGGAGGAACTTCTGTCATTTAAGGGTGATGGAGCACTGCAACAGGCTGCCCACAGAGGCGAGGGAGTCTCCATCTCTGGAGACATTCAAAACCCACCTGGAGGTTGCACCTAAACATAAGGAGGAACTTCTGTCATTTAAGGGTGATGGAGCACTGCAATAGGCTGCCCATAGAAGTGGGGGAGTCTCTGGAGGCATTCAAACCCCACCTGGAAGTTGCATCTAAACATGAGGAGGAGCTTCTTTCATTTAAGGGTGATGGAGCACTGCAACAGGCTGCCCATAGAGGTGGGGGAGTCTCCATCTCTGGAGGCATTCAAAACCCACCTGGATGTGTTCCTGTGTTAGCCTTTGTTAGGTGAACCTGCCTTGGCAGGGGGGTTGGATTCAATGACCTCCGGAGGTTCCTCCCCATCCCTACCACGCTGTCATTCTTACAGAGACCTGTAGCTTGCTTTACACAAACTGGAATACCTGAATTGTGAAATTATTCTTTCTGCAGCAGCTTAGCAGGCAAATCAAATCAAGCAGCACCTTTTCCTCCTTTTGGTCCTTTCTATTTCCCCCCTTTCCCCCTCCCCAGCCTCTGTGGGATTTCTTTTTCCAAAGAGTTAGCTCCGGGTGCTTCTCAGGGGTTTGTAAGGGGGCATGCCTGTTCCTGAAAAACAATCTGATACATTCAGCTTAGCAAGGCCCTGCTCTTTCCCTCTAATCTTTCAGCAGGACCCAAGGGAGGCTGAAGCTGAGATCAGCCTATTCTCCCCTTGAACTTTGATTCCCGATTAAATTCCGCCTAATGACGAGGGCTCTGCCATCTCACGTTCATCAGCGGGCTGGGCGCGGAACAATGCTGGCCTGGCAGCGTATAGAGGGACATTGTTTCTGCCTCCCAGTTGCTCTGGGCTGAGGGGCACCACGTGAAAACCCTCCCACAACAGGGATGTGGTAAAAGCAGCCAGGGGGATCGCTCTCCGGGGTGCCACAGTAGCTCAAGTCATAGCTTGTGCACTGCCGGGCGTTGGTATTTGAGTGATCCCCCCTGCTAAGTTAGAATCATAGAATCAGTCAGGGTTGGAAGGGGCCACAAAGATCATCCAGTTCCAATCCCCCTGCCATGGGCAGGGACACCTCACACTACAGCAGGCTGGCCAGAGCCTCATCCAGCCTGGCCTTAAACACCTCCAGGGATGGGACCTCAACCACCTCCCTGGACAACCCATTCCAGGCTCTCACCACTCTCATGGGGAAGAACTTCTTCCTCACATCCAGCCTGAATCTCCCCACTTCCAGCTTTATTCCATTCCCCCCAGTCCTATCACTACCTGATAGCCTAAAAAGTCCCTCCCCAGCTTTCTTGTAGCCCCCTTCAGATACTGGAAAGCCACAAGAAGGTCACCTGGGAGCATTCTCTCCTCCAGACTGAACAGCCCCAACTCTTTCAGTCTCTCCTCATAGGAGAGGAGCTCCAGCCCTCTGCTCATCCTGGTGACCCTTCTCTGGACACCTTCCAGCATGTCCAGATCCCTCTTGTAATAGAGGCTCCAGAACTGGATGCAGAACTCCAGGTGGGGTCTCACCAGACCTGAGTAGAGGGGGAGAATCACCTCCCTTGACCTGCTGGCCACACTGCTCCTGATGCAGCCCAGTTCAGAACAACAACAAAACTCCTACAAAGGAGGAAGAGCTGAGGAAATGCTTAGAGAGCTGGGGGCAAAGCCAGGTGCAGTGCGGTGAGGGAGGAGCTGTTGCGTGTCTGCTGCTGCCTTAGGGGCTCACTGCACCTCGATTGGTGTTCCCGAGTATGGCAGACAACAGACTTTAGAGACTTGTGAATCATGGAATCATAGAGTCATAGAGTCATAGAATCATAGAATCATGGAATCATAGAGTCATAGAATCATGGAATCATAGAATCATGGAATCATACAGTCATAGAATCAGGGACTTATGGAATCATAGACTCATGGAATCATAGAATCATGGAATCACAAAATAATGGAATCATAGTGTCATAGAATCATAGCATCATAGAATTAAGGAATCATAGAATTATGGAATCACAGAATCATAGAATTATGGAATCATAGAGTCATAGAATCATGGAATCATAGAATCATGGAATCATAGAATCATAGAATCATGGAATCATGGGCTTATGGAATCATAGACTCACAGAATCACAGATTCAAAGAATCTTAGAATCATGGAATCATAGAATCATAGAATGGTCCAGGCTGGAGGGGACCTCCAAAGCTCATCCAGTCCAACCTCCCCACAGAATCAGGGACATCCCCAACTAGATCAGGTTGCCCAGGGACTAATTGAACCTCACCTTCAATACCTGCAGGGAAGGAGCCTCAACCACCTCCCTGGGCAACCTCTTCCACTGTTCCACCACCCTCATAGTGAAGAACTTGCTCCTAACATCCAATCTCAATCTGCTCTGCTCTACTTTGAAGCCATTGTCCCTCATCCTGTCCCTGCAGCCCTTTGCAAACAGTCTCTCTGCAACCTTCCTGGAGCGCCCTTCAGGTCCTGGCAGGCTGCTCTTAGGTCTCCCTGGAGCCTTCTCTTCTCCAGGCTGAACACCCCCAGCTCCCTCAGCCTGTCCTCAGAGCAGAGCTGCTCCAACCCCCTGAGCATTTCTGTGTCCCTCCTCTGGACCCTCTCCATCAGGTCCATGTCCTTCCTATCTTGAGGGCTCCAGATCTGCACACAGCACTGCAGGTGAGGTCTCATCAGAGCAGAGCAAAGTGCAGAATCACCTCTCTGGCTCTGCTGGCAATGCTGCTTTGGATGCAGCCCAGGCTGGGATTTGCCTTCTGTGCTGCAAGCTCACACTGCCTGCTCCTGGCCAGCTTCTCATCCAGCAGCACTCCCAAGTCCTTTTCCTCAGGGCTGCTTTCTCTCCCCTCCTCCCCCAGTCTGTACTGACAGTGAGGATTGTTCTGGCCCAGGTGCAGAAGCCTGCACTTGCTCTCAGATGCCTGCCCTGTCTCTAAGCAAACACAGCGTTTAGCAGGTCAGCACATTCCCCATCGCTACCAACCACTACACAAAAATTCACAGGCAGGCTTCTATGCCGTTCTACAGCAGTGCTCTAGCCAGGAGCAGCACTCATTGCTCCAAATAACTTAGCTCTCAGGATCTGGATGCTTCCTGACGGAGCTTCCCAGTCAGACACAGGTACAGGTATATGTCACAAGGCAGCCACAGGGTGCTGCAACCCAAGTCGCACAGTGGGACGCTGCACACCCGAGGTCAGCACACACAGCAGCACTGTCCCTGGGACTGCAGGGACAGCCAGACCAGGCAGGGGCCCAAAATCCTCCACCCACATTATTCAACCAGGCACCAGCATTCCTGAATTGCAATAAGGACCACAGTCCTCACTATTTGTCCATCTGTCTTCTGCAGTCCTATTCTGCTCTTCCAGACAGCAGGGCCAGGGAGGGGATTCTCCCCCTCTGCTCCACTCTGCTGAGACCACACCTGGAGTACTGCATCCAGTTCTGGAGCCCCTATTACAAGAAGGACCTGAAGGTGCTAGAAGGTGTCCAGAGAAGGGCCATGAGGATGAGCTGGGGCTGCTCTGCTCTGGAGACAGACTGAGAGAGTTGGGGCTGTTCAGTCTGGAGAAGAGAAGGCTCTGAGGAGAACTTCTTGTGGCCTTCCAGGATCTGAAGGGGGCTCCAAGAAAGCTGGGGAGGGACTTTTGAGGGTGTCAGGGAGTGACAAGACTGGGGGGAATGGAGCAAAACTAGAAATGGGTAGATTCAGATTGGATGTTAGGAAGAAATTCTTCCCCAGGAGGGTGGTGAGACACTGGCAGAGGTTGCCCAGGGAGGTGGTGGAAGCCTCATCCCAGGAAGTTTTTGCAGCCAGGCTGGATGTGGCTGTGAGCAACCTGCTGTGGTGTGAGGTGTCCCTGCCCATGGCAGGGGAGTTGGAACTGGCTGATCCTGGAGATCTCTTCAAACTCTGACAATTCTATGATTCCAGTGTCACCATGGGAGCATACTTTAAGCACCAAGAGCTCCCATGTTGGTTTAATAGACACAAGAGCCTTACATTTGCTAGACTCTCTCTTCCCTCTTCCTACCCTGTGTCACCCTTTCACTGCTCTGAGCCCATAAATCACATGCTTATTTCATTTAATTAATTCCAGTTATTTCATTACTTCAAATGTCTTTCAAAAGTACTTTTGCAACAACTCTAACTACTTTATTTTTCTGTTCACAGCTACTCAGCCTGGGTGCTTTTCTGAGCTGGAGCCTGGGCTTTTTACCAAGCCAGCTCAAAGAGGCTCCACTGCAAACAGGAGCTGCATACCCATTTTTCTACCTTTTTTTTTTTTTTAACAGTACCACAGTACATTAGAGGTTGGAAAGGAGCTCCAGAGATCATCCAGTCCAACCCCCCTGCCAAAGCAGGAGCACCCAGGGGAGTCTGCACAGGAATGCATCCAGGTGGCTTTGAAATGTCTCCAGGGAAGCAGACTCCACAATCTCTCTGGGCAGCCTGCTCCAGGGCTCCATCACCCTCACTGTAAAGAAGTTTCTCCTCATGTTGAGCTGAAACCTTCTAACAGTAGCAAAGATATTTTTAAACATTTCAAATAAGATGTTCAACACAAATGAGTAATTCATTACCCAGGAGCAGCCATAAAAGGGAAAAAAAAAAACCCAAAAACCCCAACCAACCAACCAACCAAACCTAAGACCACAAATCAAAACCTGTTAGAGCTGTTTCAGCTGCTCTGCATGCACACAGAGCAGCTCGACTCAGGAACATGATGTCTAAAACCACACTAGCATCAATAGTGCTTAGGGACAAAGAAATCCATTCCCCTCCCAAGCACAAAGTTTAATCTCATTTTTCTCACAAGGCTGTTATGAGTTTTTCATTTGAGCTATCAGAGCAAACCAATCACATCCTGGGCTGCAGCAAGAGAAGTGTGGCCAGCAGGGCCAGGGAGGGGATTCTCCCCCTCTGCTCCACTCTGCTGAGACCACACCTGGAGCTCTGGGTCCAGTTCTGGAGCCTCTGTTACAAGAAGGATCTGGAGGTGCTGGAAGGTGTCCAGAGAAGGGCCATGAGGATGAGCAGAGGGCTGGAGCTGCTCTCCTGTGAGGACAGACAAAGAATTAAGTCTATTCAGTGTGGAGAAGAGAGGCTCTGAGGAGAACTTCTTGTGGCCTTCCAGAATCTGAAGGGGGCTGCAAGAAAGCTGGGGAGGGACTTTTGAGGGTGTCAGGGAGTGATAGGACTGGGGGCAATGGAACAAAACTAGAACTGGGTAGATTCAGATTGGCTGTGAGGAAGAAATTCTTCCCCATGAGGGTGGTGAGACACTGGCAAAGGTTGCCCAGGGAGGTGGTGGAAGCCTCATCCCTGGAGGTTTTTGCAGCCAGGCTGGATGTGGCTGTGAGCAACCTGCTGTAGTGTGAGGTGTCCCTGCCCATGGCAGGGGGGTTGGAAGTGGCTGATCCTTGAGGTCCCTTCCAACCCTGGCAATACTATGATTCTATGATACTGATACAGATATCAAATCAGGTAGCAGACCCAAACTTGCTGGAAATCAAATCTTAAAATGCCTGTGGAAGTTTAATGTAAAGAAATGAATATCCATAATAACTGGTCAGAAAGAACTAGTGAAAAGAATTTATCTACAGGAATATCAATACAGATATCAAATCAGGTACCAGACCCCAAACAATATCATAGAATTGTCAGGGTTGGAAGGGACCTCAAGGATCATCCCAGTTTCAGCCCCCCTGATATGGGCAGGGACACCTCACACTACATCAAGTTGCTCAGAGCCACATCCAGCCTGGCCTTAGAAATCTCCAGGGATGAGGCTTCTGCATGCTCGTGGCTGTTTCATATAAAGTAATGAATCTACATAATCACTGCTCAGAGAGAGCTGGTGAAAATGCCAACATCACTAAACTAAGCAAGGCTGAATTTTACCTTTACATTTATGAGAGGATGCAATGCAGGCTCACATTTGATGTGTGCATTAGAAGACAAAACACTGACCTGATATTACTCTCACAAGGGAAAAGAAACTGTCCTGACTGAAGCTGACTCTTGGCTAAATGGTCTTTTAGTCCTTTTTCTGATCATACCAACAAAAGAACAAAAGAAAGATCTAAGTATTAGCAAAAGAATGTTTTAACCCATGTATCCCATCAAAGGGAAACAAATTACTCTGTCTTTAGCTCTGAAAGGAAATCCAGTCTCAGAGTAACTCAGCCTCATGTGAGGATGTGCCCAGTACCAAAAAGGAGAGCTCCAGAGTGAAAAAGAAAACATTTGGCTTTGGGGTTATTTCTATTACCTGTTACATCCTTCTCTGTGTCAGGCACTCATCAGGTGGTTAGGGTTCCTTTACCTAACTGGTGGCAATTTCTCTCCCTTTTTAAGACAATATCACAGTACCACAGTCCGTTAGAGGTTGGAAGAGACCTCCAGAGATCATCCAGTCCAACCCCCCTGCCAAAGCAGCATCACCCAGAGGGGTCAAACAACCTCAGCTCACCCTCAGTGACCATGGGGTCCAACCCCCCTGCCAAAGCAGCATCACCCAGAGGGGTCAAACAACCTCAGCTCACCCTCAGTGATCATGGGGTCCAACCCCCCTGCCAAAGCAGCATCACCCAGAGGGGTCAAACAACCTCAGCTCACCTCCATCTCCCTTTGCATGCGTTTCTCCACCATGTTGAAAGATAAGACACAGCTCTCCCATGGGATTAACACTCAGGTTTATCATTCACTTAATCAACCAAATGCCAGAAGAGCAAGTGCATGCATGGGCTAGGAAAGGGGAGGAGCAGCACTCGGCAAACCTGCCTTCAGAAGGCAAGTGCAGACCCCCCCCATGAAATGCCTTTGCCTCTGCAGTTGTCATTTCCAATCTTCTGTTTGGCTCTGTCTTAGTTTTAAATGATTTTACTTCCAAAGGAAGTAAAATAAAGAGGCTCTCAATGAACTGGAGAGAAATACAGAAACTGTATCCAAGAATATACAGGAAAATATAGAATACATGAATCCTAAACACCTCAAACACATCCAGGATACATGAAAACCCCCCAAAACCTTCCCTCAAAACCAGACTAAACCACAGACCCCAGCTGCTCCTTTTCTCCCCACCTAGGGTTTAACACACACCCCAGGGCTTTTTCTTCCCCCCCATCGCTAGGCTGGATTCAGGCTGGCCAGGCCTGAAACTGCCTTCCCTTGGTCCCTGGCATTAGACCTAAACAGACCAAGATTGTGCAGTAAAAATTAATTTTGCCTTCAAGGCCACAGATAAGACTGGACACACACCCCCCCACACACACACACCCCTCCCCCCCACGCCCTGATAAGGTAGTTCACTGCATCCAGGGAGGAGAAAGACAACTTTGCAGCCAAATTTATAGGGATAGCAGGAGTATAGAGTTACAGAATTGTCAGGGTTTGGAAGGGACCTCAAGCATCAGCCAGTTCCAACCCCCCTGCCATGGGCACGGACACCTCACACTACAGCAGGTTGCTCACAGCCACATCCAGCCTGGCTGCAAAAACCTCCAGGGATGAGGCTTCCACCACCTCCCTGAGCAACCTCTGCCAGTGTCTCACCACCCTCATGGGGAAGAATTTCTTCCTAACATCCAATCTGAATCTATCCATTTCTAATTTTGCTCCATTCCCCCCAAGTCCTATCACTCCCTGACACCCTCAAAAGTCCCTCCCCAGCTTTCTTGGAGCCCTCTTCAGATCCTGGAAGGCCACAAGAAGGTCTCCTCAGAGCCTTCTCTTCTCCAGACTGAACAGCCCCAACTCTCTCAGGCTGTCTCCAGAGCAGAGCAGCTCCAGCCCTCTGCTCATCCTCCTGGCCCTTCTCTGGACACCTTCCAGCACCTCCAGATCCTTCTTGGAACAGAGGCTCCAGAACTGGACACAGAGCTCCAGGTGTGGTCTCAGCAGAGTGGAGCAGAGGGGGAGAATCCCCTCCCTGGCCCTGCTGGCCACACATTATGGGACTGAATAGCAAAGTTACAATTTTCTGGTCCATTCTCTAGACCTTTCTGGTCCTCCTGAAGGACTCAACTCTATGGCTTATTTAAAAAGGCACTCACCTCAAACCATGAGAGGCTACTTGCTTCACAAACCTTTTTCATGCTTTAGAAGGTAGTTCTGGTATACCAAGCAGCCCATCAGACCTTCAGTCTTGCAGCTGTAGCAATTTAAGCTGGACACCAGGCAGCTCTGCTAAAGCAATGGATCTGCAAGCCTTACAGAGATGCATCCCTGGTTGCAACCTGGGAAATTTCTTCTTCACCTTCCCTGGAGAAGTGATTCCTGAATTTGTGCCTGAAACACCCTAGGTTCAACCTGACACTTGTTACTCCCAACAGCTTCATTGGTGGCCTGTGATAGGCTTTGCATCCTAAAGTGAAGTTCCAGCTTATCTTGCCCTGAAGGGGTATCCCTCTCATGACTTCTGCTCAGCACAAACTGCCTGGTAGCAGAGTTACACCTTGACTTGTCACTGCAACAAGGGCACAGAGACCTACAAGACCATCAAGTCCAACCTATTACCCAATGCCAGCTAATCAACTAAGCCATGGCACTGAGTGCCTCATCCAGGCTGGGTTTAAACACTTCCAGGGATGGTGACTCCATCACCTCCCTGGGCAGCACATCCCATGGCCAATCTCTCTGTCTGGGAAGAATTTCTTCCTCACGTCCAGCCCAAAGCTCCCCTGGTGCAGCTTGAGACTGTGTCCTCTTGTTCTGCTGCTGCTTGCCTGGGAGAAGAGCCCAACCCCCACCTGGCTACAACCTCCCTTCAGGGAGTTGTAGAGAGCAATGAGGTCTGCCCTGAGCCTCCTCTTCTCCAGGCTAAACACCCCCAGCTCCCTCAGCCTCTCCTCACAGGGCTGTGCTCCAGACCCCTCCCCAGCCTTATTGCCCTTCTCTAGATACATTCCAGCATCTCAACATCTTTCTGAAACTGAGGAGCCCAGAAATGGACACAGCACTCAAGGTGTGGTCTAAGCAGTGCTGAGCACAGGGCAGAATGACTTCCCTGCCCCTGCTGGCCACACTATGCCTGATGCAGGCCAGGATGCCATTGGCTCTCCTGGGCACACTGCTGGCTCATGTTCACCTGCTATCACCCAGCACCCCCAGGTCCCTCTCTGCCTGGCTGCTCTCAGCCACTCTGACCCCAGCCTGTAGCACTGCAAGGGGTTATTGTGGCCAATGTGTAGAACCTGGCACTCAGACTTGTTAAATCTCATGCCCCTGGACTCTGCCCATCTGTCCACCCCAGCAAGGTCCCTCTGCAGAGCTCTCCTACCCTCTAACAGATCCACACCTACTCCCAACTTGGTATCATCTGCAAACGTACTGATGGTGGAGTCAATTCCCTTGTCCAGATCACTAATAAAGATATTGAGCAGGATGGGGCCCAACACTGATCCCTGGGGGACAGCACTGGCCTCCAGCTGGCAGTGGCACCATTCACCACCACTGTCTGGGCATGGCCCTCCAGCCAGTTCTTAACCCAGCACAGAGTGCTCCTGTCCAAGCCACAGGGATGACAGCTTGGCCAAGAGTTTGCTACATACAAATATATAGAGTCACAGAATCACAGAATCACAGAATGGTCCAAGCTGGAAGGTACCTCCAAAGGTCATCCAGTCCAACCTCCCCACACTCAGCAGGGACATCCCCAACCAGACCAGGTTGCCCAGGGCCTCATCCAGCCTCACCTTGAATATCTGCAGGGAAGGAGCCTCAACCACCTCCCTGGGCAACCTCTTCCAGTGTTCCACCACCCTCATAGTGAAGAACTTGTTCCTCACATCCAATCTCAATCTGCTCTGCTCTACTTTGAAGCCATTGTCCCTCATCCTGTCCCTGCAGCCCTTTGCAGTCTCTCTCCAGCCTTCCTGGAGCCCCCTGCAGGTCCTGGCAGGTTGCTCTTAGGTCTCCCTGGAACCTTCTCTTCTCCAGGCTGAACACCCCCAGCTCCCTCAGCCTGTCCTCAGAGCAGAGCTGCTCCAACCCCCTGAGCATTTTCATGGCCCTGTATTTATTAACTGTTGAGAGCCACTTAATAAACAGAGGGATAAATGATTCCTCACCTCCTGCAGCCAACCTGCACTGGCAGTTACATTCCTGCAAGTGCACTGACACCAGGACAGGTAACAGAAACGTGGAACCACACTGATTACCTTTAAGAAACATTTGAAGTATTTTAGGTATAGGAGACTTAAAAATCACAAAATCACAGAATCACAGAATGTCAGGGGCTGGAATGGAGCTGGAAGCTCAACCAGTCCAACCCACCTGCCAGAGCAGGAGCACCTAGAGTAGATCACACAGGAACACATCCATGTATGTTTTGAATCTCTCCAGAGAGGGAAACTCCACAACCCCCCTGGACAGCCTCTTCCAGTACATGAAAAGCTCCTTGAGCTTATGACTACTTTTATTAAGAGCATTTCAGCTATTTCATTTGATTCTTTAATTTTCTTTAATTTATTTTTATTTTTTATGTTGGTTTTTTTTTTTTTTGAGGGTTGCTTTGTTTAAGATAATGTTTGCCATCAATAACTATTCCTTCAGATAGGAGGCAAACTTGAAACCTCCACCTGGGTTATGAATCATAAAGAAAAAAAAAATCTCACCTCCCCTTCCCACCCCCTAAACTTTGGGCCAATTGTTTGCTGTGCAGGAGCAGCCAAAAGATCACTGTAATATCATCTTTTCTTCCATCTTTCACTCATCTTTCAGAACTGGGATGTGAATGGATGGGTTTTTCTTTTTTTTCCTCTCCCCCTCTCAAAGCCTCTCCCCTTTAAATGCTTGTTGTCTCTACCACTGATCAAGTTTCTGAGAAATGACTTTATGTGAGAGATGGAGCAAGATAAAGTTGCCACATTTTGTTTTATCTTTCTTTTTCTTTTTTTTTTTTTTTTTGAGGTTGAATTATGAGGACTTAAAGTTGTGGTGACAAGGCTGCTACCTTCTAATAAGCCTTGTTGCCATGGGACTGGGCTTTGTGAAAAGAACAAGGCCCTGGGCCACCAAGACCCTTTTTTTTTTTTTTTTTTTTTTGCTATTATTTCCACAGAAATCCTTAGTCATAGAGAGGAAAAATGTGGTGTAGTGTACAGGGTAACACTTGCTGACAGTGGAAAACAAAAGGAGTGGAAACTAATACTGCAGAAAGCTGAAGCGCATCACAGCCCTATGAGCAAGTGAGTTTCTCTTCTGGACAAGAAATGCTTTGTGCATCCATACAATTCCCTCACTCTGGCTCTCTTTGGAGATAAAAAAGGAAAGAGGGGCTGCTGTTAGACAGAGCAGGCAGTTTTGAACCTGCAGGCATTTGTTTTCCTCTGGGAAAAGAGAACAGCGTGGGGCAAAAGCAGACGAACGGGTGGAAGTCATCTACCAGTTGTGATGCCTGGCCACAGTCTGCAGCTGGAGGGGGATTAGGAACAGGCAAAGAGTGCTGTGCATGTGGAGAGGGAGACCTGCTTCTGCCATCTTCATGCTGAGGAATGCCTTCAGTCAGATAAAGAGCATTTAAAGCACAACTGGTGAACTCAACCCAGAATCAACCATGGGAACACAAAGATCAAGGGACAGGCTGAGAAAACCTGCAGGCAAGCATTACACAGGCTTCATATCTGCATTCATACAATCACAGAATTGTCAGGGTTGGAAGGGACCTCAAGGATCAGCCAGTTCCAACCCCCCTGCCATGGGCAGGGACACCTCACACCACAGCAGGTTGCTCACAGCCACATCCAGCCTGGCTGCAAAAACCTCCAGGGATGAGGCTTCCACCACCTCCCTGGGCAACCTCTTCCAGTCTCTCACCACCCTCATGGGGAAGAATTTCTTCCTCACAGCCAATCTGAAATCCACCCACTTCTAGTTTTGCTCCATTCCCCCCAGTCCTATCACTCCCTGACACCCTAAAAAGTCCCTCCCCAGCTTTCCTACATGTAGCCCCCTTCAGATCCTGGAAGGCCATAAGAAGTTCTCCTCAGAGCCTTCTCTTCCCCAACTCTGTCAGTCTGTCCCAGAGAAACCATCATGTTGCACCCCTTTTGCAAACTTCAAATTCTTTTTGGTAAACTTCCAAGATGAGGGATTGGACTCTACCTCTCCGGTAGTGCTCTGCTGAGCACAGGTTTGAAGTGTTAGGGTGAGTTAAAGCAGAGTGTAGCAAGTCACCCCTGCCTCCCATGTCTTCGAGGATCATTGCCTTGTTTGAAATTCAAGCTCCACAACTGTGACAAACTCTATCCCAATTCTGCAGAGCATTCTGGAGGGATAAAGACTCCACAGGGCAGCAACCTGCAGCCTTTTACTGAGCCTCCTGGCTGGAAGGCAGGGAAGCTGCTGACAAGTAACTTGGCTTAAAATAAACCAAAACAAACAAGGAAGAAAAACTCAACCCAAAACATCAACAACGTTATTGTGCTGCACACCAAAATGCAGCAAGAGCAAAAAAAAGAACTCCTATTGCTTTCTCTGCCTGTCTGTGTTACCATGGTGTAAACTCCAGCACAGGAGGTTCCACCTCAACATGAGGAGGAACTTCTTTGCTGTGAGGGTCCCAGAGCCTTGGCACAGGCTGCCCAGAGAGGTTGTGGAGTCTCCTTCTCTGCAGACTTTCATGACCCATCTGGATGCATTCCTGTGTGACTTGCACTAGATTCTCTGGTTCTGCTCTGGCAAGGGGTTGGACTTGATGATTTCCAGAGATCCCTTCCAACCCCTGTGATCCTGTGGCAATGAAAAAATAAGCTAGGTCTGTACCATTGCTTACTATTTAATGAACTCACAGTTGGACTTTATGATCTTAAGGGTCTTTTCCCAAACTAAATCATTCTGTACAACAAGTATAAGGAAAGAAAAAAGAGGTGCTACAACATTAAATACTTCTGCTTGTTATCATAATCTGTTTGCAAAACACATCAAAAACTCAGCAAGCAGAATAAAGTGCCTAAGAAATGACCAAGCAAAGCAAGTCAGGGAGGCTTATGACACAAATAAGGCACTCAAAACATACTGAAGAAGGCTGTAGGTTTTAGAGATTAATGAAACAGGGAACTGAGGGCTGGAAAGTGCTGGTGAGATATTCAGGATCCTAGGAACATTGCAGCTCTCTGCTTAACTTTTCTTCTAACTACAAAGGAAAACCTCCCTTCCTTTCCTGGAACGTCTGTGTGCAGTGTTGCTCCTCCTACACACAGCACTGTTTTTCACTCTAAAGGGCCTATTTCACGTTACAAATGCCTGCTAACATCAACAGAATGCCAGCAATTTCCTTGAGAGGCACTGGGAGGTGCCTCCAATTCTTTAAGTCTAAATTACAGAGGCATCACTTCGGCTTAATTTATGTAGGAGAAGTGTCAAGTGTCCATTAGAGTGGACCTCCTGGGAAGTATTCAGAAGTGTAGATGTAATGCCAGTGCCTCCTCCTTATTTGATCACCAAAATCCTTAGAAGCAGAGGCTTGAAACTAAGGAGGGACAGCCTGTTGAGCTTCCACCTTTTACCAGGCATTTATTTCAGAGCTGCCTTCACTTTTAGTGCTCAGCTTGCCCTTAGGATTGGTCTCTTAGGGTCATTTCATCAGGACCTGGATACAGCACTTTGCAAACGAAAGTTGTTCAGCAGACTTTGCTCTAAATGTCTGTGTGAGAAGCTCCACTGCTATTTCAGGTGGCTGAACACCAGAAACAGACAGACTCTTCCTTGCAGACCCCCAGCAGCAAACAGAGCCAAACAGATCCACATTTCCACCTCACCTCCTGCCTCCACACCCCTACAAGCACGTGGTTTTTTTACCCAGACTTTCTTCTTTGCTCTGAGGGGGTGGTAGGCTGGGGGGGAAAGCACAACTAAAAAGCCATGGTCTTTAAATTTGATTTGAAGGTGGCGAGTTTTGTGGTGGTTTTGATCTCCTCCAGGCATTCCATAATCGTGGGCCAAGTTGCCTAGAGATCTTTGTCTCCCATACTTCCAAGTCTCTCTGTTGTGGCTGACAGATCCATTGTTTTGGAAGCATGTAGCTGTCATGGGAGGTCATGATCTCCCAGGCGTGAGGCAGTCCCTTCCCTACTTTGGGTTGAGGCTTTGAAGATAAAAATGGTAAATTTGAACTTGGGTAGGAGTGCATTTGGTAGGATGCCTTCCCTTTTGCTCCTTTGAGAGCTTGTGCCAGTAGGCAGTGGGCATTGCAAGGGCAAACCCCAGACTGCAGTGATGGTTATTAACATCCTGCTTTAAAATAGCTGAAGTCAGTGAGGTCAGGGCCCATGGTGCCTGCGATGCTGCAAATAGATAGTGAGTGGCAATCACTTTGCCAAAGTACTGATATTTGACCTTCACATTCCTCCTGTTGCACCCCCCAACTTGACACCACAACCACATCTGCAGTGACACTAGTGTGATGTCCACCTTAGAAATTGGATTTGCCTCCTTCATTGAATCCGAGGATGAGAACTGGGAGTTCCTCCAAGTGAATCCCAGCCGAAGCATTTACAACCACAGACATCAGGCCTGCTCCTGCACGATAAAATAAAAAAACTCATGACAAGCCTGTTCATATTATACTCCTGGGTGGACTCTTCCTGTGCTGTACCTGTGACATTTCAGAGCGTATTGCCTCCTTCTGCAGACGGCACTTAAACATAAACACATTTGCCACCACTAATCTGAGAGGCACACGCTGGTCCCAGCAGAGCCCTTCCTTCTGGTTTTCTCAGGAACCAACCCTGCTGCTTCTTGTGCAACTTCAATTACTTCTTTTTTTTTTCTCCCCCTTCCTACACTGATGCTGTCATCTCAGGGTACCAGCAGAGTGGATTAGAACTGCCTGTCAGCTTTTCTCTGCCTGTGCGAGCTCACAGAACAGCCTGGGCTCACGGCAGGCTGGCCCTGCTCCTGTTCCTCTTGGCAGAGAAAATAAGATCCAGTTTCTGGCAGTGCATCCCCCCCTGGCACACGACAGATGTGGTGCTGCTCTTGCCCCAGTGCAGCTGGGTAGCCTAACAATGGAACTGACTGGGTGCTTGCCCAGCTTCTTCTGCTGTTGTACTGGAAGAGGAATAAATCATGTCCATAGCAGTACACCAGCGTGTACAAAGGACTGAGCCAGCACAACCATGCTGGAGTAAAACACAGGGTAAAAAACAAAACAAAACAAAACAAAACAAACCCCAACAACAACAAAAACAAAAGCAAACAAACAAAAAGCCACCCAAAACAAAAAAACATTAAAAAACCACAAAAGCAAAACAAAACCCAAAACCAAAACAAAAAAAACTCACCCAAAACCCAAACCAAACCAAAAAACCAAACCAAAACACCAAACCAAAACCAAACCAAACCAAAAAAACCAAACCAAAACCAAAAAACAAACAAAAAACAAACCCAAAACCAAACCAAAAGCAAACCCAAAACCAACCCAACCCAAACCCAAACCCAAAACAAAACCAAAATAAAACCCAAAACCAAACCAAAACTAAACAAAAAGGCAAAAACAAACCCAAACCAAACAAAAACAATTCTACCCAGTTTAAGAGCAACTTTAAAAGCAACACAGTTCAAGAGCAACTTTAAAAGCAACACAGTTCTGTTGGCTCAGAAGCTGCTGCCTGCACCAAACATCTCACTCCTGCCTGCTACCCAGCCCATGCCAGCAGCCTGGGCTTTGCTGAATCATAGAATTGTCAGGTTTGAAAGGGACCTTAGCTCACAGGCTGGACTTGATGATCTCAGAGGTTTTTCCCAAGCCTCAGTAATTCTGTGATTCTGTGATTCAACCCCCCCTGCCATGGGTAGGGACACCTCACACTACAGCAGGTTGTTCACAGCCACATCCAGCCTGGCCTTAAAAACTTCTACCACCTCCCTGGGCAATTCTGACCCTTGCTTAGATAACCATGGAGCGAGGTCTGGAGGGGGGAAGAAAACCAAAAGGGAAGAAAAACAAAAGGGAAGAAAAACAAAAGGGGGAAATAGCAAAAGGAAAAAAAGCAAAAGGGAAAAAGGCAAAAGGGAAAAAAGCAGAAGGGAAAAAAGCAAAAGGGGAAAAAGCAAAAGGGGAAAAAGCAAAAGGGAAAAAAGCAAAAGGGGAAAAAGCAAAAGGGGAAAAAGCAAAAGGGGAAAAAGCATAAAGGAAAAAAAGCAAAAAGGGAAAAAACAAAAGGGGAAAAAACAAAAGGGGAAAAAGCAAAAGGGGAAAAAAGCAAAAGGGGAAAAAAGCAAAAGAGGAAAAAAGCAAAAGGGGAAAAAACAAAAAGGGAAAAAAGCAAAAGGGGAAAAAACAAAAGGGGAAAAAACAAAAGGGGAAAAAGGCAAAAGGGGAAAAAGGCAAAAGGGGAAAAAGCAAAAAGGGAAAAAGCAAAGGGGGAAAAAGCAAAGGGGAAAAAAGCAAAAGGGGAAAAAAGCAAAAGGGGAAAAAAGCAAAAAGGGAAAAAGCAAAGGGGGAAAAAGCAAAGGGAAAAAAAAAGGGGAAAAAGGCAAAAGGGGAAAAAGTAAAAAGGGAAAAAGCAAAGGGGGAAAAAGCAAAAGGGGAAAAAAGGAAAAGGGGAAAAAAGCAAAAGGGGAAAAAAGGAAAAGGGGAAAAAGCAAAAGGGAAAAAAGCAAAAGGAAACAATTGTGCTGCAGTCTGCTCCAAACCACCTGAAGGAAGCTGCAGGGCAATCCCTCTGCTGATCACTGTCACATCTGAAAGCTGCTGGATCCCTGCTTTCCAAACAGACTTGCCCAGTATGCACCCTCCTGTGCTGAGGGCCATGGACACTGTTCAGCAGCCAGCATTGTCTATAATGGAGCCCACTGCTGGAAAGGCTAACTGTTGCTGGCCTGTTATCCTGACAGGCAGACCCCACTCCTCAGGGAGGGCAGGAGTGCCTGGAGCCATGCAGGGCACTGGCAGCTGCCTGGCATGCAGCATCACTGCCCAGTACTACTACGGGCACGCAGCATGCCTGCAACAGCCTTGCACCAGAGGGGGCTTAGGGAATGATCTGGCCACTAAAAACCCTCTGTGGCCCCAGCTGTGCCCAGAAACTCCACAGACAAAACTCAGATTCTCCCTGAGCCAGTAGTGCTGCTGCATGACAAAGCCAGGCAGACAAGAACATCAAGTGGTAGTAGCTAAATGGAGGCTCCTTGGGGGACAGTTAGGGTGAATCAGGAGGGAAGAAGCCTTGCTGGCATTGTTCACCCTATGGTTCACTCGTAAAAAGTTGTATTTAGCTAAGTTGCTCAGCCACTACTTATTCACATGGCTTACAAAAACCACAAATTTAGAATCATAGAATTGTCAGGGTTGGAAGGGACCTCAAGGATCAGCCAGTTCCAAGCCCCTGCCATGGGCAGGGACACCTCACACTACAGCAGGTTGCTCACAGCCACATCCAGCCTGGCTGCAAAAACCTCCAGGGATGAGGCTTCCACCACCTCCCTGGGCAACCTCTGCCAGTCTCTCACCACCCTCGTGGGGAAGAATTTCTTCCTAACATCCAATCTGAAGCTACCCATTTCTAGGTTTGTTCCATTAGATTTCGTGGCATTTGGAAGTGGAGGTGCTGCTCATCACATTAAAACTGGAACAAACAAGGCACTGTATCATTCCTCCTCCCAAATCAGACAGACCTGGCAGATGCTGCAGGTAGGGATAGTTCAAAGTACTGGAGGAAACCAGACCAAGCCAGCTAAAGCCTGTCAGGAAGGTCACTCATTAAGCTTTTCAGAATGTTTCCTAGAGGCTCTAGGTCTTGTGGTGCTTCCCCTTGCTCAAACTCATTTCTGTATAGATGCAGTTGCCATCACCAAATCCCGAGCAGCCTTTTGCCCTCACTGGGCAGGGTTTTTCAGGTCAGCATGCTTGGAGTGAGACAGCTGCACCACAAGAGACATTTGAAACAGAAATCTAGTCTGAACTGGCCCTGAGTATGGTGGAGAATCACAGAATCACAGAAACATTCAGGTTGGAAACGACCCTCAGGATCTCCAAGTTCATCCCAGAACCCTACTCGACAACGGTCACCCCTCAACCATAGCCCCAAGCACCACATCCAAACCACCTTCAAACACAGCCAGGCTTGGGGACTCCACCACCTCCCTGGGCAGCACATTCCAATGCCTGGCTGCTCTTGCCATGAAAAATTCAACCTAAACCTACCTAGTCACAGCTTAAGGCCATTCCCTCTTGTTCTATCACTAATTACCTGTGAGAAGAGACCAGCACCAACCTCTCCACAAGCTCCTTTCAGGGAGTTGCAGACAGCAATGAGGTCTCTCCTCAGCCTCCTCTTTTCCACACTAACCATCCCCAGCTCCTTCAGTCTCTCTCCATCAGATTTATTCTCCAGGCCCTTCACAGCTTCCTTGCCCTCCTCTGCACTCTCTCCAGCACCTCCACAGATTTTGGCTTGTGGGTTTAATTTGCCAGCATGTAAACCAAACCAACCCAGAATACTATGGAAAGTACTAATGAGAACATGAAACCTTAAAAAAAAAAAAAAAGAAAAAGAAATTTGAGAGTCATAAGCTTTTCTTGTCAAGGGAAGGGGAAGAGCAGCTTCCACTCAGCCTTGCTTGCAGCAATATCTTATCAGGTATGAAAGGCAAAGCCTTGCTGCCTTGTTTCCTTCCAAGAGCTTTAGCATTTGCAAACAAATTGAAAATAAAAAAAAGAAAGGTTAGTTAAAAAAAAAATTAAAAAGCTGAATTAGTTAGTGCAAAAAATTGTCACACCTGCTGGTAATGTTATTTTTTTTTTAAATCCAGATTTGGTGTTTTTAATATAAAAAACAAAGAACCACCAAAAATAACCAACCAAAACCAACCAAAAAAACCCACACACACACACCCCCCCACTAAAAAAAAAAAAATAAAACCCACAACATTAGTACTGAGGTTTGGATCTTAAAAATGAAAATTTCTACATTATTCAAGTCATTCATTTCTTGAATGAGCAACACTCCCTGGAAGCTGCCTGCTACAGCTTGAAGGGGGAACTTTAGCCTGGATCCTGACTGCAAAGACTGAAAGTAAAGTAAATGACCCTTGGATGTAAAAGGAAAATAATGCTGAGGTCTATGGAATTCATTGGGTTGCTAATGGGGATATGGAGCAGAAGCAGAAACAGTTCTTGCTCTCTTTTCTTCTTCTGTTGCTTCTGTTTGTGCCCTTGCCAGGGGATCTCTGTTTTGGCTTCTGTGTGAGGTAACAGGAAGGAGGGAGGGAGTGGGGGAGGAGATGATCAGTCCCCCTGGATCCACCCAGGGGGGTCTGAGGAGTTTCTGTGCTGTTTATAAACTGTCAATATCTATCTATTGTACATCTGTTGTATAGTTTGTACCTATTCATTGCATTTCATGTTTCCTAGAAGTTTAGTTTGCTTGTGAACAGAGCTTCATTTTCTTCCAAAACCCACTGAGCTAGTCTGGCAATTTTCTTTTGGGGGTAGTTTCTCCAAAGCAGTTGGGGGGGGACATTTCAACCCACCACACTGCCTGATTGCATTATCATTGTTTCTGTTTTAGGATCAGGTTGCCCTTCTGCTGCTTCATGGCATGAGCTCCTCTGAAAATGAGGCAGCAGCATTGGAGACCTCAGGATCCAGAGCTTTCCAGGTATGGAAGAGGGCAGGAATGCTCATCTAGTGAGGAAAGGGACCATGTGTGCTGGTTTGAGGCCAGCCATAACATCTCTTGCCCCGAAAGGGACAAGAGAATGACACACACAAACGGATTGGAGAGTGATGGAAAGTTTAAATGGAAAAGCAATTGGTGAAAAATACAGAAAAAAACTACAAAGCATAGTGGAAAAGAACATCCCAAAGCATACAGAGTCCCCCACACAGTACCCAGAGGTTTCCCAATCCTTCCCTCCTCCCACCTGAGGGTCTACCCAATCCCTCAGGGCTCTTCCTTCCCCTCCCCCCCTCCCACTGCTAGGCAAGTCTCAGGCTGGCCAGGTCTCAGACTGCCCCCCCCTCCATTCTCCTCCTGGCATTAGGCCTAGTCAGGCCTAAGAGGCCTGAGATACCCCCCCCGGCATTACCCGATAAGAGAGGACATCTCCCATGGGAGCAGAGAGAGAAGAAAGAGGAAGAGGATGACTCTGCAGATGGCCTTATAGGGTGCAGGATTTATGGGTAGAAATACGCCGTTTCCTGTGTCCACTCCTAGTGGGTGGGCACCCAGGACACCAGAGGTGTATCTGATGCAGCAGTGGCAGGGGGCACCCAGCCCAAACTGCCACACCATGAACAACAGAGTGAGGTCCACACAGTAGTAGATGAAGGACACCAAGTAACTGTGGCAAAGTGGGGAAATCAAACCTGATGCAGAGGAGATGATGCCTTTTGTGATACCCTCATGTCTGAACAAAAGGACAGGGGCAGCAGGAAGAGCTCCCAGCTACAGCTTGTAATGAACCACTTGCTCTGGCAGATCCTAAATCTGTTGACCTTCAGCATCTAATTCAAATGGTAACTAAACACTCAGGCTGTGTGAGAGGAGGGTTGTTTGAAGAGCTTCCTCCTTGGGATTCTTCTTTGGTCAGTTTATCCAGTTCAGCCTCTTCGGTTTTATGGGACTGCCTGCGATGATCCAATCTGACAGGCTGCAGTGGAAAAAGGAAATAAATAAATGCATGCATACATAAGGAAGGAAGGAAAGACAGACAGAAAGACAGACGGAAAAAGAGAGAGAAAGAAAAGAGGGAGGCAAGAGGGAGGCAGGCAAGAGGGAGGCAGGCAAGAGGGAGGCAGGCAAGAGAGAGGCAGGCAAGAGAGAGGAAAGAGAGAGGAAAGAGAGAGGAAAAAGAGAGAGAAAAATTCTGTAGAGCACAGACTGGGAAAAGGGAGTGTCAAGCACTAGGGGACAGGAACATGGAGGCAAAAAAAATAGCTCAGATCTCAACTGTGATAGCTCACTTTTGTTACACCAATAAACAACTCTCAAAGTCTCTGCTTTAGTTTACAGAATCACAGAATGTTAGGGACTGGAAGGGACCTTGAAAGCTCATCCAGTCCAACCCCCATGCCAGAGCAGGAGCACCTAGAGCAGGTCACATAGGAAGACATGCAGGTGGGTTTGGAATATCTCCAGAGAGGGAAACTCCACACCCCCCTGGGCAGCCTGTTCCAGAGCTCTGAATATTAAATGCACATTAAATGCAAAAATAATTGTCACCACTCAGGGCAGGGAATGTCCACTCTTTGAGAAGTAGGCTGGGATGGCAGGAAATGAGCTCACCTGAGGTTGGAAGAGACTTCCAAGATCCTCCAGTCCAACCAATCACCCAGCCCTATCCAATCAACCAGACCATGGCACTAAGTGCCTCATCCAGGCTTCTCTTGAACATCTCCAGGGATGGTGACTCCACCACCACATCCCAATGGGCAGCACATCCCAATGGCAAATCTCTCTCTCTGGGAAGAACTTCCTCCACAAAGGCATTCAAAAACGAAATGAAAGAGGGAGAATCCCCCAGCAGGAAGAGATGGCAAGAGGTCTGTCAGAAAGTCTGATACTCTCAACATCTGGCTTGTCACACAGAATTAACCAGGTTGGAAAAGACCTTTGAGATCATCCAGTCCAACCTATCACTCAACACCATCTAATCAACTAAACCATGACACTGAGTGCCTCATCCAGGTTGGTTTTAAACACTTCCAGGGACGATGTCTCCACCACCTCCCTGGGCAGTCCATGTCAAAGAGCAATCTCTCTTTCTGGGAATAACTTCTTTCTAAGCTCAAGCCTAAACTTCTCCCTGCACAGCTTGAGAGACTGTGTCCTCTTGTTCTGTTACTTGTTGCCTGGGAGAAGAGACCAACCCCCACCTGGCTACAACCTCCCTTCAGGTAGTTGTAGGGAGCTATAAGGTCTCCCCTGAGCTCCCTCTTCTCCAGGCTAAGCTACCCCAGCTTCTTCAGTGATACCTTTTAGCTTAAAAAACCCTGGGAGATGCATCATAATTCTTCTGGAGCCAAAAATACTTAGAGTCTATTTTTTAATCCTTCAAACTCAAGGCAGACAAAACATTTTCTGCCTTTCAAAGGGAGGGGGAAGCAATGCACAGGTGCAGACATTTGTTGGAGGTCCCCCAAGGAAGTGACTGACAAAGTCAATTATCATCTTGTCCACTCTGCCAGGGTGCCCTGCAGAGAAGGCATTTCTGTGTGATGTGGGTCAGATTCACTGCACTAAGCCATCCCCACAGACACTTTAAGGCTGCTCCTCCAAGAGCTGGACAAAGCAGAGAGAACTTTTTCTCACCAAAGCAGAGAGAACTTTTTCTCACCAAAGCAGAGAGAACTTTATTCACCAAGCAGAGAGAACTTTTTCTCACCAAAGCAGAGAGAACTTTTTCTCACCAAAGCAGAGAGAACTTTTTCTCACCAAGCAGAGAGAACTTTTTCTCACCAAGCAGAGAGAACATTTTCTCGTCAAAGCAGAGAGAACTTTTTCTCACCAAGCAGAGAGAACTTTTTCTCACCAAGCAGAGAGAACTTTTTCTCACCAAAGCAGAGAGAACTTTTTCTCACCAAGCAGAGAGAACATTTTCTCGTCAAAGCAGAGAGAACTTTTTCTCACCAAAGCAGAGAGAACTTTATTCACCAAGCAGAGAGAACTTTTTCTCACCAAGCAGAGAGAACTTTTTCTTGCCAAGCAGAGAGAACTTTTTCTCGCCAAGCAGAGAGAACATTTTCTCGTCAAAGCAGAGGGAACTTTTTCTCACCAAAGCAGAGAGAACATTTTCTTGCCAAAGCAGAGAGAACTTTTTCTTGCTGAGTGTTCCAAAGCTCAGCCTCGCCTGGTGCTGGTGTGTGTTGGGTTTATGGCGATGCATGAATCTCTCCAGAAAACAGGCTGATGATGCAATATTGCCATTGTTCAGCTGTCAGCAAAATCCTGACCTTTGCTCCTGCCAAAACAAACTTCCCTGTCAATCAAACTCTTATTAGAGAGGGATATGACATTAGGCTTAGGGACAACAATCTCCTTGATGGACAGCTCAACAGCAAGGACTCTCTTTTAAATTGCCCAGATCTTAAAGGCTTGAACAGCCCCAGCTAACCATAACCACACTCCCCTCTAACCTGAGCTTGAAACAAAAAAAACCACAATTAATGGCCATGCAGACTGTGATGTTCTCAAAGTAAGCAAGCTGGAGGCTTACACCTGAAAAGCAGGGGAGACAGAGAAAAAGCACAAGAGAACAGCAGAAGGTTTGGCAAAGCTGTTTGGTTTGGTTTTTCCTTTTTTTCATTCTCCTAAGAGGGCTGAGTATTAAATTAGGAAATTTTCAAAATTTTCAAAAAAAGGGGAAATTAGGAAATTTCCAAAAATTACAAAGAGTTGAAAGTAGGAAATTTTCAAAAATTGCAAAAAAAAAAAAAAAAAAAAGGTGAAATTAGGAAATTGCCAAAATTTCCCCCCCCCCAAAAAAAATTGCCAGAATTTCCAAAAAGGTGGAATTAGGAAATTTCAAAAAAATCTAAAAAGGTGAAATCAGGAAATTTCCAAAAATTCCAAAGAGTTGTAATTAGGAAATTTTCAAAAACTGCAAAACAAAAAGGTGAAATTAAGAAATTTACAAATTCCGCCCCCCCACACACCCCCCAAAAAAAAGGTGAAATTAGGAAATTTCCAAATATTAAAAAAAAAGGGGGGGAAATTAGGAAATTTCCAAAATTTCCAAAAAGGTGAAATGAGAAAATTTTCAAAAATTCCAAAAAGGTGAAATTACGAAATTCCTAAAAATTGCAAAGAGTTGAAATTAAGAAATTTTCAAAATTTCTCAATACAGTGAAAAAAATAGTAATGAGCCAGCAATGGGCTCTTGTAGCCAAGAAGGCCAATGGCATCCTGGGGTGCATTAGAATGGCTGTGGTTAGTAAGTCAAGAGAGGTTCTCCTCCCCCTCTACTCTGCCCTGCTGAGGCTGCATCTGGAATATGGTGTCCAGTTCTGGGCCCCTCAGTTCAGGAAGGACCTCAGGACACTGCTTGAAAGAGTCCAGCAAAGAGCCACAAAGATGCTGAAGGCAGTGGAACATCTTCCTTATGAGGAGAGCCTGAGGGAGCTGAGGGCTCTGGAGCTTGGAGAGGAGGAGCCTGAGAGGTGACCTCATTGCTGTTGATAAAGATGTGCAGGGGGAGTGCCCAGAAGCTGGAGCCAGGCTCTGCTGGGTGATGCCCAATGACAGCACAAGGGGCAATAGTGGAAGCTGAGGCATAGGAAGTTCCATGGAAACAGGAGGAAGAATTTTTTCCCTGTGAGGGTGACAGAAGCCTGGAAGAGGCTGCCCAGGGGGGTTGTGGAGTCTCCCTCTCTGGAGATATTCAAGACCCACCTGGATGTGTTCCTGTGTGATCTGCTCTAGGTGCTCCTGCTCTGGCAGGGGGGTTGGACTGGATGAGCTTTGGAGGTCCCTTCCAGCCCCTAACATTCTGTGATTCTGTGATCTTACTTTAAAACCTCCATCAAGGCAAAGTTGTCTAGAAGTTGAGAGCCACCAGGCTCCACCCAACAGAACTCATTCACACCAGAGCTCCCTGGCACCCAAAACTCACCCATCTCCTGTTTACTCCTGCACAGCCAAAAGACCCTGCCCTTTCCTGTGCACCAGACTCAAAGACAACTACAGCAGAAGAGAGAATGATGTGGCTGCCAGTTTAGAACACTGAAGTGGTTTGGGAGAAGAGCACTAAGCATGAGAACTGAGCAAAACACCATGCAGCTGGCATCTGAGGGTGCTTTTCAGCATCACTTAGTTTTAGCCATGCCCTGGCCAACAGGACTCCACCAAAGAAAATAGTTCATAGAATAATAAAATCATAGAGTTGTCAGGGTTGGAAGGGACCTCAAGGATCAGCCAGTTCCAAACCCCTGCCATGGGCAGGGACACCTCACACTACAGCAGGTTGCTCACAGCCACATCCAGCCTGGCTGCAAAAACCTCCAGGGATGAGGCTTCCACCACCTCCCTGGGCAACCTGTGCCAGTGTCTCACCACCCTCATGGGGAAGAACTTCTTCCTCACATCCAATCTGAATCTACCCACTTCTAGTTTTGCTCTGAAGGCAGTGTGGTGGAAAAGGTGCAGCTCCTTCACATGTCAGGCACTGACTGCTGCAGAAGCACCACATTCACATGAGCACCCTGTCAGACACACTCCAAGACAATTTACATGTACCAAGATAATTTACACATGCCAAAATCATTTAACCTTGCAGGTTCCTTTGGAGCCCTGAGGATTTTCTGGGGTTAGGAAGTGGATTGTTTCCAAGTCCACATCGCAGCTTTCCCTTCTCTTTTTGCTTTGTCTTTCTCACTTTTACTCTCTTAGTTCTAGCTCTAGACCATGCTTCAAACCTACAGGAAGGGAAAGCTTTAGAAAAGAGAGCAGGACTTGCTGATTTGCTTCTGGTAGCTTTGCAAAGCTGAGGAATCTTTTTCTGTGCTAATGAGAGTTCTCTAGGCATACAAGAAAGACAACACTCCTCATCTTGACATGGGGAGAATAAACACTCTTGGGCTTTCCAAAGAATAAAGGATTTGGTTTTGGGGAGACACTGTGAAGCTAAACCATCTCCTTGCACTGCAGGAACTTTGCTGAGCACCAGGATGTCACCACCCTTGATCAAAATCTGGACTGCAATGACTGATTTTTTCCCTCAAGTCGTAATTTGACCCTCACCTTGTGATGACTCTGGGAAAGTGCTAAGAAGCTGGGTTTGGGGACAGCCATTGTTATATCAGGGCTGGTTTTGTTGTACAAAGGACCAAAAAAAAAAAAAAAAAAAAAAAAAGAGAACTGCTGGGTGCTCTTTGATCCATCCCTGCTTCTGTGCACAGCAACAAAAACATGTTCCTCCACCTACAACAGGAGCAGACTTAGGTACAGCCAGGTGGCTTGCAGGACAGATTTGCCCAAACCTACTCCAGATGCTTAGCCACAGGGCTCCTCCATTCACACCTCTTTCCTTCCTTGCAAAGCTTGTCTCAAACAAAAATAAATAATTTAAAACTATTTCAAATCGTGTCTCATATGTCAGAGAAAACATAGTCTCCTCTATTGCCCAGGGAGGTGGTAGAAGCCCCATCCCTGGAGGTTTTTAAGGTCATGCTGGAGGTGACTCTAAGCAACCAGACCTAGTGGGAAGTGTCCCTACCCATGGCAGGGGGGTTGGAACTGGATGATCCTTGACTTGGAGCTGCTCTGGTCTGGAGACAGACTGAGAGAGTTGGGGTTGTTCATTCTGAAGAAGAGAAGGCTCTGAGGAGACCTTCTTGTGGCCTTCCAGGATCTGAAAGGGGCTACAAGAAAACTGGGGAGGGACTTTTGAAGGTGTCAGGGAGTGACAGGACTGGGGGGATGGAGCAAAACTAGAAATGAGGAGATTCAGATTGGATGTTAGGAAGAAGTTCTTTCCCAGGAGGGTGGTGAGACACTGGCAGAGGTTGCCCAGGGAGGTGGTGGAAGCCTCATCCCTGGAGGTTTTTGCAGCCAGGCTGGATGTGGCTGTGAGCAACCTGCTGTAGTGTGAGGTGTCCCTGCCCATGGCACGGGGGTTGGAACTGGCTGATCCTTGAGGTCCCTTCCAACCCTGACAATTCTGTGATTCTGTGATCTGTCCAGTGCCTGGGACTCTGCAGGCAAGCTGCTGTCAGTAATTGCCTTTTCTCTCATTGCACAAGCACCATGATGATCCTTGAGTTCCCTTCCAACCCTAACAATTCTATGATTCTATGATCATTTACATGGGCCACACCTCAGCTCTGTATGATTCACCAATCCTGTAATGTCATATCTTAAGGGGGCTACAAGAAAGCTGGGGAGGGACTTTTTAGAGTGGCAGGGACTGATAGGAGTGGGGGGAATGGAGCAAAACTAGAAATGGGTAGATTCAGATTGGATGTAGGAAGAAGTTCTTCCCCATTGAGGGTGGTGAGACACTGGCAGAGGTTGCCCAGGGAGGTGGTGGAAGCCTCATCCCTGGAGGTTTTTGCAGCCAGGCTGGATGTGGCTGTGAGCAACCTGCTGTAGTGTGAGGTGTCCCTGCCCATGGCAGGGGGGTTGGAACTGGCTGATCCTTGAGGTCCCTTCCAACCCTGACAATTCTATGTTTCTAAGACAGAAGAGAGGGGGTTGAAAATGGAAGGAAGAAAGTAGCATTATGTTGTTGTACATTTAATAACCATCATGCCACAGAAACACTGCTCTAAGCAGCAGTGCTCTGGTGTAGCATCAGAGAAGATCCATTTTTTACTAAACAAAGCCTTGAATCAATGTCAGTTTCTGATAAGAATTCAGAACCAGACTCCACCAGAAATCCAAGCAGAAAAAAAAAAAGAAGCTGAACCCACAGAGTGCCATACCTGAAATATTAGAGTCAAAGAGTTGCTGTTTTTACGGGTGTTGCTTTCAGATTTGGGGAATTACAGGCACCGTGATAAATATTTCAAGCAGTTGCTTACAATGAAAAGTAATTAACCCAACTACAACAGCAGGTGTTGCATGGGGAAATGCTGCCTTTTATCACGAAGCAAGCTGTGGGTGCATGTGCTAAGTGCAGTCGTCGTTTTCTCCCCTCTTTTATTCAGAGAATGCCCCGGGGGAAAGGATCCCAGCGCCAGCATCTATAGGATATAATGGAACCCCATGAAATATGTATCTGACTGCTAACGACTGTGTAAAGAAAGAATAGCCTGAGTTTGGTTAGGTAAGGCTTTGGGAGTGGCACAGCAGTGCCATCCCATCTCATTTACCTTCTACTTCACTAGCTGGCTTTGAGGTGAGAGGGAGAAGTGAGGGGGTTTGTGTCACTTTAATTTTCTAATTAATTAATGCATACAATAACCACAGAAACATTCAGGTTGGAAAAGCCCTTCAGGATCTCCAAGTCCAACCCAGAACCCTACTCTACAAGGGTCACCCCTCAACCATAGCCCCAAGCACCACATCCAAACCACCTTCAAACACAGCCAGGCTTGGGGACTCCACCACCTCCCTGGCCAGCACATTCCAATGCCTGACCACTCCTGATGGGAAAAAATTCTTCCTAATGTCCAGTCTAAACCTACCCAGTCACAGCTTGAGGCTGTCCCCTCTTGTTCTATTACTAATTACCTGTGAGAAGAGACCAGCACCAACCTCTCCACAAGCTCCTTTCAGGTAGTGGTAGACAGCAATGAGGTCTCTCCTCAGCCTCCTCTTTTCCACACTAACCATCCCCAGCTCCTTCAGTTGCTCTTCATCAGATTTATTCTCCAGACCCTTCACAGCTTCCTTGCCCTCCTCTGCACTGGCTCCAGCACCTCCACATCTCTTGTATTGAGGTGCTCAAAACTGAACAAAAGATTCAATGTTCTTCTTCCTTTAACAGAAACAATCCAAATACCCCTAACCAGTCCAAAAACCTCTAACCAGTCCAAATACCTCTAACCAGTCCAAAATACCCATGTGTGAACATGTATGGCCATAAATAATTAGGGAAAATTGTTGAAACCCTCCTCACAGGGCTGTGCTCCAGACCCCTCCCCAGCCTTGTTGCCCTTCTCTGGACACGTTCCAGCATTTCAACATCTTTCTTGAATTGAGGGGCACAGAACTGGACACAGGACTCAAGGTGTGGCCTAACCAGTGCTGAAAACTCATCAGTAATAAACTTAGCTGCATGCATTCCCTGAGGAAAAGGGCAAAGAAAATAAGGTATCTGACAGCACTGGTTATTTTTCTCCAGTAAGAATAGAATCATAGAATCACAGAATCACAGAATCATAGAATCACAGAATCACAGAATCACAGAATTATAGAATCATAGAATCACAGAATCATAGAATCACAGAATCACAGAATCATAGAATCACAGAATCACAGAATCATAAATCACAGAATCACAGAATCACAGAATCATAGAATCATAGAATCACAGAATCACAGAATCATAGAATCACAGAATCACAGAATCACAGTCTCACAGAATCACAGAATCACAGAATCATAGAATCACAGAATCACAGAATCATAGAATCACAGAATCACAGAATCACAGAATTATAGAATCATAGAATCACAGAATCATAGAATCACAGAATCACAGAATCATAGAATCACAGAATCACAGAATCACAGAATCATAGAATCACAGAATCACAGAATCACAGAATTATAGAATCATAGAATCATAGAATCACAGAATCATAGAATCATAGAATCACAGAATCACAGAATGGTCCAGTCTGGAAGGGACCTCCAAAGCTCAACCAGTCCGACCTCCCTGCTGTCAGCAGGGACATCCCCAACTAGATCAGGTTGCCCAGGGTCTCGTTGAACTTCATCTTGAATATCTCCAGGGAAGGAGCCTCAACCACCTCCCTGGGAAACCTCTTCCAGTGTTCCACCACCCTCATGGTGCAGAACTTGATCCTAACATCCAATCTCAATCTGCTCTGCTCTAGTTTGAAGCCATTGCCCCATTCCTGTCAGAGGTGAAAAGAAGTACAGGAAAGCACCTCTCTTATTTTAACTGAATTCATACAGTCCCACTGGAGGTGAAGGACGGATGGATGCTTCCTAGGAATAAGCTGGCAGCTTATTCCCACAGCTGAGGCTGTTCTGTGCTGCAGTGAAGCAAGTCTTATGGCACATCTGTGCCCAGAGGCTTCTGCACATCACCATGCAATCCTGGCAAGCCAGAAGGGCTGGTGAATATACTTGCTAGTCCTCTCTCAAAAATACATACACAGACACTAAAGACATCTTCAAGAAAACTCATTACACTAAGAAAGCAAAAGCAGCTGCAATGACAGACAAGTGCCAAGTAGTTGTTGAATGAATTCCATGCCATCAAACAAGTAAAAGCCAAATAATTCAATGCCTGCTAGCTGAAGTACACAAAGATCTCCTCCTGTTGAATGCTGTGCTGAAGGATGAAGACTCCGTGGCCATGTAATTAATAAATAAATACATAAATAAGAAATTCCTGGGTGTACAAAGACACTAAAACCAACCTTAGAAAGTGAGCTTGCATCACTAAAATCAGTCTGTGCACAAAAATAAAGACTCCATGACCATGTAATTAAAATAACTAACTAAATAAATAAATAAACAAATAAGAAATTCCTGGGCATATAAAGACACTAAAACCAACCTTAGGAAGCAAGCTTGCATCACTAAAATCAGTCTGTGCAGAAGAATAAAGACTCCATTGACCATGCAATTAATAAACAAAGAAATAAATGGGATATTTGTGGGCATATAAAGACACTAAAACCAACCTTAGGGAGCAGTCTTGCATCACTAAAATCAGTCTCTGCAGAAGAATAAAGACTCCATAACCATGTAATTAATAAATAAATACACAAATTAGAAATTCTGGGCATATAAAGGCAACTAAAACTAACATTAAAGGACAAGTTTGCATCACTAATATCAGTCTGTGCAGAAGAATAAAGACTCCATGACCATGCAATTAGTAAACAAAGAAATAAATGAGATATTTGTGGGCATATAAAGACACTAAACCCAACCTTAGGCAGCAAACTTGCAGCACTAAAATTAGTCTGGCACCCTGCAACTTCAGAAACCCTTTTTTCTTTCCAGCTTTCCCATTGCTTATAAAATGCTCCTTGGATGGTTACTTTGCATACCCAACTGAGTGTGCAGAATGCCCTCCAGAGGGGTGACTCAGCTCAGCTCCCACACACAGATGTTTCTATCCCTTCTGGGAGCCAAGTACTAGAAAACTGCAGAGCAGAATTTTCCAGGATGGCTTTAGAATTCAGTCTGGAGAAGAGAAGGCTCCGAGGTGACCTTATTGTGGCTTTCTAGTATCTGAAAGGGGCTACAAGAAAGCTGGGGAGGGACTTTTTAGGCTATCAGGTAATGATAGGACTAGGAGGAATGGAATAAAGCTGGAAGTGGGGAGATTCAGGCTGGACATGAGGAAGAAGTTCTTCCCCATGAGAGTGGTGAGAGCCTGGAATGGGTTGTCCAGGGAGGTGGTTGAGGCCCCATCCCTGGAGGTGTTTAAGGCCAGGCTCAATGTGGCTTTGAGCAACCTGCTGTAGTGTGAGGTGTCCCTACCCATGGCAGGGGGGTTGGAACTGGATGATCCTTGTGGCCCCTTCCAACCCTGACTGATTCTATGATTCTATGATCTGCTTATTTCTAAAGAGGTGTTTGAGTTGTTTTAATGAATTGTATAAATAATTTAAAAAATTAAAATTAATCAATTAGATCACTTCCTTTGATCTAGGTTTTGGGATTTTCTTTTTTTCTTTTTTTTTTTTTTTTTATTCTTTAAGGGGAAAAATGAAAATCAACAAACTGCCAAGCACCTCCTTTGTGATACAGCCTCTAACTTAAACCTCTCTTCGGCCAGGCAGCAGGCAGAGAATTTGTGGTCCAGGCTGTCAAGAGATGCTCAGAAGTGCAGCCCTGGCAAAATAAAGGTTGGCAGGAGCCTCTCTGTGGTATTATTTACAGAGAGAGGACAGCTGTGCCGGTGTCTGAAGTAAAACACCCTGGCTAAATCTAATCTGAAGCCAGAGATAAGTGAAGTGTTTCAAAGCCACGTCCCTACAAGAGGCACATGTTTAGCTTTTCATGCATCACAATGGCTGTCCCACATGAACTTTTCTCTTCTTCAGGTTTCCTTCAGCCCCCGACTGTCCCTGTCACCCTGGGCCAGATGGGAAGTGAGAGCTAAGCCGATCCACCTCTTTGTGGTGGAAACCCCCCGAGCTTCAGCTACAGGTTACTGAAGCCTTCATGAAAAATTCAGAGCTGCTATAACAAGCTTGCTGAAAGTAAAATGCATGTCACATTATCCACCCTCCCTTTCTGCTGGCCCTCAAGTACCAGCTCGGAGAGGCAGCAAATGTGCCTGTAACAAACCTGGACAGGGAGACAGAGGCAGAAATGAGTGAAGCTCATTCCTGTAGCCACCTTTTTTTATGTTAGCAGTAAAATGAGGGTAAAAACAACAATGCAGGGAAAGGAGATAGAAAATGGGTTTAGAGAGAGGCATAAGGGAAGTGGATACTGAAAACTGCTGAGCAGCTGAAAAGATTTTGTGACTTTCTCCGTAGCTAAGCCCTTGTCCTTGTCATGTAATAGATGTGATTTATGAGTGGCAGCACAGCACTTACATTTCTAAAACTACTTCAAGTGCTAAATTCAGTGCCTTTTAAAGGTGCTATTTGCTGCCAGAGATCAGGCAACACAGTGCAGGGCAAAAAGTCCCCAGTGGAAAGCAGCTGTGTAGTTTCAGAGAATCACAGAATCATAGAATCACAGAACCATAGAATCATAAAATTACAGAATCACAGAATCATGGAATCACAGAATCACAGCACCATAGAATAATAAAATCAGAGAATCACAGAATCAGAGAATGGTCCAGGCTGGAAGGAACCTCCAAAGCTCATCCAGTCTGATCTCCCACAGTCAGCAGGGACATCCCCAACTAGATCAGGTTGCCCAGGGCCTCATCCAGCCTCACCTTGAATATCTGCAGGGAAGGAGCCTCAACTACCTCCCTGGGCAACCTGTTCCACCACCCTCATAGGAAAGAACTTGTTCCTAACATCCATCTGCTCTGGATATCTCCTCGTTGGGATAAATAAGGACTGTGCAGCAAATTGGGAAGGGAAACAACAAGAAGGGAAAGGCACACAGTGGACAGTGGCTTTCACTATAGAAAACATGGAGCTGAGCATGCTGAGTGCTGCATACCCCCAGCTTCACAGCAGGATAAGCAGCATCCACCTCCCTTGCCCTGACCTCTTCTCACAGGGAAGAAAATATGAGTGTGCAGGTCAGAAGGCTGCACTGTGCTCCCCAACCAGCTGAGCAGTCGGGGCTCAGGACAGCAGGTCACACTGCACATCTCCCTGCAAGAGCTCCTGAGCAGGCAGCAGCACAGCCAGGCTGAGCAGCTGTTCAATCTACCAACTTGCCTCAGCCAAGCCAGGACCCTGTGTGCAATGGCAGCTGTGACAGATACCCAAGATACAGTCTCCCTGCCTGAGAGAACAGATTCCTGGAGGGCATCTCATGTCTTGTACATACAGGCAACAAGAGTCACTCCATGGCATTCATAGCAGCTACTGCTCCTGGGAAAACTGACCTTGGCCTTGATTAAATGACGTTTGGATGAAGGCATAACTACATGCTTCCTTGGAGAGTTCAGCTAAGAGGTTTCAGGCTGAAGAGTACCTTGCACAGTGTCCAGCAGGGCTAGGGAGGTTCTCCTCCCCCTCTACTCTGCCCTGCTGAGACCACAGCTGCAATCCTGTGTCCAGTTTGGGGCTCCCCAGTTCAAGAGAGACAGAGACCTGCTGGAGAGAGTCCAAGGGAGAGGCAGGAGGATGCTTAGGGGACTTGAGCATCTCCCCTGTGAAGAGAGCCTGAGAGCCCTGGGGCTGTTTAGTCTGGAGAAGAGAAGGCTGAGAGGGGATCTGATCAATGGCTCTCAATAGGTGAGGGGTGGGGGTCAAGTGGAGGGGGCCAGGCTCTTTTGGGTGGTGCACAGCAGTAAGTCAAGGAACAATGGAGACAAACTTGAACAGAGAAGGTTTCAGCTCAACATGAGGAGAAACTTCTTTCCAGTGAGGGTGATAGAACACTGGAGCAAGCTGCCCAGAGAGCAGTACAGTGTTACTGGCAAAGCAAGAAACACCTAAAAATTCCTTCCTGCAGCCCAAACTTCAATGTCACTATTTCTGCATGAATACTGCCTAACAGGATGCCACACGAGAGGGATATGTACACAAGATACTGAGAGCATCTAAGTAGATTCAAACCCACTGGAGAGAAAGCCACAAAGACTAGAAACTCATATGACCACATTTGTCTTCCTACTCACTTTTTTATTCTCTTACAAGCTCAGAATTGGTAAAAAAAAAAAAAAAAAGAGAGTGTACAAAAAGAGAGAAAACAAAAACAAAAAGAGAGGGAAGGAGGGAAGGAGGGAAGGACTGAAATCCTAAGGATTTCTTGCCCTAAGCAGCTGAGATTTGTGACATGGTTTCACTCAAACTGGAGGTAAAACAGCCTTGCAACTCTTTCCCCAGGGTCCCTTTTCCCCACTGGTGTTTTGTAGAGCTCTGGGGCTGGCAGTCACGCTCATCATATCAGGCTCTGTGGTCAAACACTGGTTCACAACCATACAGAGAGGGATTAACAATCCCCTGGTGTTTTCTTTTCTGGTACAGAGAGGCTTGTGACAGTTATGAATAGCATTCAGTTTTGTTTGCTAAGGTTTTTTTTCCTTATTTGCCCCTATCTCTATTATCTTACAAGCTAATCCTCTACCTACCTGCTCTGGCTGCTTTTATACTCCTTCATTGTTTACAAAATGAATAATTAATGGATGATAACCTGCAGCCAAATCCCTCCCACCCTATTTCTGCTGCCTGGTCTATGCCATTTCCTAGTTGATTCCAGCAGCTTGGTTTACAGCACTTGATATCACTTACATGTTTTGAAAGGAAGAGGAGCAAATAAAAGTGTGGCAAGGTGAAAGTTCATTTCAACATGAGCTATGAGACTTACCTGTTTGTAGCTCATATTTGTAGCAGTTGTTACATAGCAAAATTAAACATGTGGAGCCTTATCTTTATCAAGTAACACAAAAACACACAGATCATTTAGAGGAGGAAGGATCATAGAATCATAGACTTCTCAGAGTTGGAAGGGACCTCAAGGCTCAGCCAGTTCCAACCCCCCTGCCATGGGCAGGGACACCTCACACTACAGCAGGTTGCTCACAGCCACATCCAGCCTGGCTGCAAAAACCTCCAGGGATGAGGCTTCCACCACCTCCCTGGGAAACCTCTTCCAGTTTCTTCTTCTCATGGGGAAGAATTTCTTCCTCACATCCAATCTGAATGTACCCACTGCTAGTTTTGCTCCATACCCCCCACTCCTATCACTCCCTGACACCCTCAAAAGTCCCTCCCCAGCTTTCTTGGAGCCCCCTTCAAATACTGGAAGGCCACAAGAAGGTCTGCTTGGAGCCTTCTCTTCTCCATACTGCACAACCCCAACTCTCTCAGTCTGTCTCCAGAGCAGAGCAGCTCCAGCCCTCTGCTCATCCTCGTGGCCCTTCTCTGGACACCTTCCAGCACATTCCAGAAAATCATTGCAAATTCCTTGATCAATATCTCAAACACCTCTCCCATTTCCAGCACCAACCTGAATATTAGAGTCACCCAAAACCAGCAGAGGGGCTGATGCTGCTTCTGATCCTCCTGAAGGGGCTTCCAAAGCATCTTCACAAGATGCAAGGGATTCCAGGCAGAATTAAGAGGGACCCTGCCTCCAACCAGATGGAGGAGAGGGACAAGTGGCTTTACTGGATTGTATGGATCTGATGGCTTAGCAAGTTAAACCCACAAGAGTATAAAGCTTTAGTAGGTACAGGCACACAGTGTGCTCTGATGCCATTAAATTATGAGGGGTGTATTTCTGGGGTGACAGGGGGACCCCAACAGCTGGATGTGTTAGAAGCACCAGAGGGCAAGCCACAGTTTGCTTTCATTTGGGTCTTAGTTTAAAGAGCAGACACAGATGACACCAAGCAGAGTGGACAGGATGGCATCTAGAGGGACCTGGACAAGCTGCAGAGGTGAGCCAGGTCCCTTCTGGCTTCAGCCCTTCTGCTGCTGCTTCTGCATTCTTGGGGTAGTTTTAGGCTGTGCCTAGAAAATTTTCCAGAGATCTTGAACAGAAAGTGGCAGAATGTAAATAAATCACCACTGGATGTAAAAAAGGAAAATAATGAGAAGGTCTAAATGATCACATTGGTCACACCAGGACAGGTTAGGGGCTGCCCTGTTGGAAAACAGCTCCACAGAGAATGACCTTGGAGTGCTGGTGGACAGCAGGTTCTGCATGGGACAGCAATGTGCCCTCCCTTGGGGCCAAGAGAGCCAATGGGAGCCTGGGATGTATCAAGAAAAGTGTCCAGCAGGGCTAGAGAGGTTCTTCTCCCCCTCTGCTCTGCTCTGCCCTGCTGAGACCACAGCTGCAATCCTGTGTCCAGTTTGGGGCTCCCCAGGTCAAGAGAGACAGAGACCTGCTGCAGAGAGTCCAAGGGAGAGCCAGGAGGATGCTTAGGGGACTTGAGCATCTCCCTGTGAAGAGAGCCTGAGAGCCCTGGGGCTGTTTAGTCTGGGGAAGAGAAGGATGAGAGGGGATCTGATCAATGTCTATCAATAGCTGAGGGGTGGGGGGCAAGGGGAGGGGGCCAGGCTCTTTTGGGTGGTGCACAGCAATAAGCCAAGGAACAATGGAGACAAACTTGAACAGAGAAGGTTTCAGCTCGACATGAGGAGAAACTTCTTTCCAGTGAGGGTGACAGAGCCCTGGAGCAGGCTGCCCAGAGAGGTTGTGGAGTCTCCTTCTCTGGAGACTTTCCAACCCCACCTGGATGCATTTCTGTGCAGACTCTCCTGAGTGTTGCTGCTCTGGCAGGGGGGTTGGACCTGATGATCTCTGGAGGTCCCTTCCAACCTCTGATATACTGTGAGACTGTGAAAAGTGACATAGTTAGTTCTGTAAACTAACTCTTTCCGGTTTTGACTTCCTTCACTCTAGCAGATACTAACTGCTTGCTTGTGCTCTCTTGCTGACCTTGACTGCATCTCTTTTGTTGTGGTTAAACACTGACAACTACTCTCTGCTCTTCTCTCTCCTTTACCTTGTACAGGGGGGAAGGGAAGAGGGAGGGGGAAGCTATTAAGTAGCCCCCCGGGTTTGTCCAGGGAGAGGGTTCTTGTGTTGTTGATAAACTGTAAATAGATGTAAATGTTGTATGTTTTGTACATATTCATTGCATTTCACATTTCAGATTGTAGTTTTGCTTGTAAATGCAGCTGCCTTTGCTTTCAGATGAGCTGGTCTGGCAAAGTTTATGTTGGGGGAGGGGGGCTGGGAATTTCAACCCACCACAATTGTGCTGCACTTTCCTGCACCAAAGACAGGCTGAGGCAATTGTGAATTGGATCATTTCCAGTAAAACTCTTTATCTCCACTTTTGTATCTTAACTCAGAGGGGTGTGTGTGTGTGTGTGTGTGTGTGTTATTTTCTCTCCTGTCTGTGCTAGGAGAGAGGAGGGCTTGTGAAAGCAGCTGTGTTAACTCAGGACAGTCAGTCAATGCAGAAATGTCAAAAAATGATCTTTGCCCAAACCAGCAAGGGACAACTTATGAAAGCCTATGAAGCAAAGCCATCTCATGGGCACACACAGCCCTCCAGGCAGGGATGAGCTTCCGCTCCTCTGCACAGCAACAAAAGCTGGGGCAGGGGATGCTCATTTTGACTTTCCTGTGCTGGCCCTGACTTCTAAAGACTCATTTTTAATTTAATTTTCCAGCTCAGCATCTAAACTAAGACCCAGCCCTCTTCTGGCTTTCATTGCCTTTGCACTAGCAGGGATTTTATTGGAGTCATCTGTGGGCATCTGAGCCCAGGTGCTGGCTCCCAGCTTGACCTGGGTGTGTTGCTTAACACCTGCACAGCTGAAGCTGAAAGTAAACAATAATAACAATAACAACAACAATTATTATTAATAATAATAATAATATACATATGATCCAGACTAAGCAAACCATGAAACTCAAATGTTGGACATCTGTTTCTCTTTTTCAAGCTGAAACTGCATACAATTCTTCAGCACCTAAGAGGCACCCAGACTCTGGCTGGCACAGTATCACAGTACACTAGAGGTTGGAAGGCAGCTCCAGAGGTCATCAAATCCAACCTCCCTGCCAGAGCAGGACCACAGAGTCCAGCACAGGTCACACAGGAATGCATCCAGATGGGGCTGGAAAGTCTCCAGAGAAGGAGACTCCACAACCTCTCTGGGCAGCCTGTTCCAGTGCTCTGGGACCTTCACAGTGAAGTTCTTCCTCATGTTGGGGTGAAACCTCCTGTGCTGGAGTTTCCATACATTCCCCCTTGTCCTATCACAGGGCACAATTGAGCAGAGCCTGTCCCCTCCCTCTCAGATATTTATAGCCATTGATCAGATCCCCTCTCAGTCTTCTCCTCTCCACACTATACAGCCCCAAGGCTCTCAGCCTCTCCTCACCAGGCAGTGCTCCAGTCCCTTCAGCATCTTTGCAGCCCTCCCTTGGACTCTCTCCAACAGATCCATGTCCCTCCTGAACTGGGGAGCCCAAAACTGGATGCAATGTTCCAGGTGAGGTTTCACCAGGGCAGAGCAGAGGGGGAGGAGAACCTCCCTGGATCTGCTGGACACACTCCTCTGAATGCACCCCAGGACCCCATTGGCCTTCCTGGCCCCCAGGGCACATTGCTGTCCCATGCAGAACTTGTTGTCCCCCAGCACTCCCAGGTCCTTCTCCCCAGGGCTGCTCTCCAGCAGATCCCCTCCCAACCTGTCCTGCTGCAGTTTATTCCTCCTTCCCAGGTGCAGGACTCTGCACTTATGAGAGGCTCAGACACTGCCAGTTAGATGAGGCTCATACACTTACATGAGAATTATATAAGACTCAGACACTGCCAGTGCTGAAATCACCTTTCTTTCAGGCTCCTTCAAGGTGATCCAAGACCCCCAAATCATCCCCTGTGGGATTTCAGGAGTGTTTGTTGCTCCAGCTTTATGGTGATCCTGACACTGGGACCTACCCCAGGAGCCATGCACTCTGAAAGGTCTCAGTCTCTCTTCAACACAGCTGACTTCTGAAGAGATGAAGATCTTCAAGACTCACTACCTTTAACAGCTACAGGTTCCTGGCAGCCTGCAAAACCTACCTACCTCTCAAGAAATGTTACTTAAAACTGAGAGGTTTTCCCCAGAACAGTTTGCAAACCCCACTACAAAGCAACAGTTCTGTCTTGGGCTCCAGAAAGCTACCAAATTAGGAAATTGTGACAAGCTTAATTGTTTGGAGTCAGAAATTAAACAATTCCCAGGGAAAGAGGCCTGAAGAATGGCCAGAGGGACATGAACACTTGGCACTGTCTTCTGGATACCACCAGCCAGAATACCATTGCTGATGTCTTGCTAGGAGGCAACATCTAACTTCTTATTGTTTCTGCTTTTGCAGACCAGCATGTTCCAGGGACTGGAACACCTCTGCTATGAGGATAGGCTGAGGGAACTGGGGTTGTTCAGCCTGGAGAAGAGAAGGCTCTGGGGGGACCTTCTAAGTGCCTTGCAATACCTGAAGGGATCCTACAGGAATCAGAGGGATTTTTTACAAGAGTGTCCACTGATAGGACAAGGGGAAATTGAGTAAATTGAAGGAGAATAGGTTTAGACTGGATCTTAGGAAGAAATTCTTCCCTAGGAGGGTGGCAAGACTCTGGAATGGATTGTCCAGAGAGGTTGGGGAGATGTTGAAGGCCAGGTTGGAGGGAGTCTTGAGTAAGCTGGGCTAGGTGAGAGGTCTCCCTGCCCATTGCAGGGAGGTTGGATTGGATGATCTCGCAGGTCTCTTCCAGCCTAAGCCATTCTGTGATTCTCCAATTCTATGTTCAGCTGAGAGTCAGGAGGTGTTGGCTCACTCCTGACTATCACAGAGCTTGGGCAAGCAGCTCTGAATTAGGTCCTTCACATCTGAAATCGAGGTCTTAATTACAAATACAGTTCCGCAGGATGCTTGTGCCTGCTTCATCCAAGCATGTGACAGGACTTGGGTGTTTGAGTGGCAAATGCTATGAAACACAAGAAAAGCCTGAAGAAAATAGGATGAGGCTCAGTTGAGAGGAAAATAGGAAGGCAGAAAGCTTCCTGCAGTCACAGGTGAAGGCAATGGTCAATAAAAGATGTCATAGGTGTACAGCAGATAAGGAAAGCTACCAGGAAATACATGAAAATTTAAGATAAGACTTGAGGAGAGAAACAAAGGGGCAGGAAAGGAAGCTTTCAGAGGAATTTCAGAATAAGCCCTGCTATCTCTGGGCCAAATAGCAGATGCAAAGAGAAAAACCACGAGAAAGGAATAATGGTGTGATCATGGCAATAGAATGTATCAAAGAGTCCCATCTTCCTGAAACAAGCAAACAATCAAAGCATCTCTGCAGGGAAATCCTGTACTGACAAAATGCTTAATTTCCAATCAAACCCAACAGCTAAACCTTTATATCTTTTTCATTGAAAAAAATAAACACTAGCAAAACACCTTCTGAGAAATGTTCCACAGTGAAAAAAAATTTCCACTGCTAAGGCACAGAAATACACAGTTGGTCCCTGAGGTGGATTGCAAACTGGCTCCACAACAGAGCTCAGAGGTTGTCATCAGTGGCACAGAGTCAGCTTGGAGGCCTGTGGCCAGTGGTGTCCCCCAGGGATCAGTACTGGGTCCAGTTTGGTTCAATATCTTTATCAACAACCTGGCTGAGGGCATGGAGAGTACCCTCAGCAAGTTCTGATGATACCAAACTGGGGGAGAGGCTGACACCTGTCAGGTGTGCTGACATCCAACCAGAGCTGGACAGGCTGAGAGCTGGGGGCAGGAACACCTCAGGAAGGTCAAGAAGGACAAGGGCAGGGTCCTGCAGCTGGGGAGGAATAACAGCAGGCACCAGGACAGGTTAGAGGCTGCCCTGCTGGAAAGCAGCTCCACAGAGAAAGACCTTGGAGTGCTGGTGGGCAGCAAGTTCTGCATGGGACAGCAATGTGCCCTTGTGGCCAAGAGAGCCAAGGGGAGCCTGGGGGGCAGCAAGAAAAGTGTGGCCAGCAGGGCTAGGGAGGTTCTGCTCCCCCTCTGCTCTGCCCTGCTGAGACCACAGCTGCAATCCTGTGTCCAGTTTGGGGCTCCCCAGGTCAAGAGAGACAGAGACCTGCTGGAGAGAGTCCAAGGGAGAGCCAGGAGGATGCTTAGGGGACTTGAGCATCTCCCCTGTGAAGAGAGCCTGAGAGCCCTGGGGCTGTTTAGTCTGGAGAAGAGAAGGCTGAGAGGGATCTGATCAATGGCTATCAATAGCTGAGGGGTGGGGGTCAGGAGGAGGGGGCCAGGCTCTTTTGTGTGGTGCACAGCAACAAGCCAAGGAACAGTGGAGACAAACTTGAACACTGAAGGTTTCAGTTCAACATGAGGAGAAACTTCTTTCCAGTGAGGATGACAGTGCCCTGGAGCAGGCTGCCCAGAGAGGTTGTGGAGTCTCCTTCTCTGGAGACTTTCCAAAGCTACCTGGCTGTATTCCTGTGCAGACTCCCTTGGGTGCTCCTGCTCTGGCAGGGGGGTTGGACCTGATGATCTCTGGAGGTCCCTTCCAACCTCTAATGTACTGTGACACTGAGAGACAATTAGTAAAACTAGATCCACCTGTGTGTCACATGCAGGGCTTGGGGATTTGTTGTTTGTTTTTTTTTTTTTAATTCCACACTATTGCCAAAGCACCCAAGAAACAAACCTAACCTATTAAGAAATGAAATCTCTTTTTCCTTTCCTTTCCTGTGACGCAAGTTTACACAAAGCTTCTAAAGCAAATTCTTTCTGTGTGCTTTGTTCAAGCCATAAACCACAGGTTATAGCACCACTGACATGCTGCAAGACACGTCTGTGCTGCCTTCATATGGCTTTGTGCCACCTGGCCAAAAGACTTTGGTAAGGCAGTGGAGCCCACACCCTGTCGTGTGCACTCAGTATTTTATTGCCTCTTCAGGAAGCATCACTTTCATTGTTTTGAAAAGGAGCAAAACTAATACCAAGAAAACCCCAACCTAGGTAAAATTAGAGCCAGCTGAGCTGTGATGGCTTGAGGAATTACCCCCTCACCCAACTAATTTGGAGAAGCTACCCCCAAAATAAATTGCCAGAGCAGCTCAGTGTGGGATGGAATCAAACGAAGCTATAGTTACAAGCAAACTACAATCTAGAAATAGGAAATGCAATGAATAGGGACAAAATATACAACAGAGGTACAATATAGAAACAATTTACAAACAACACAAACTCCTCAGACCCCCCTGGATGGATCTCTGAGGAGTTTGTGTTGTTTGTAAATTGAATGGTCCCCCTGGATCCATCCAGGGAACCGTTCACCTCCTCCCTGCCTCCTTCCCTCCTTCCTCTTACCTCATACCGAAGTCAAAACAGAGATCCCCTGACAGGGCCACGGAAGAGAGAGAGAGAGAAGTTGCAAGCAGAAGTGACAGAAAAAGAAGAGAGAGCAAGAACTGTTTATGCCACTACTCTATATTCTATTAGCAAGCCAATGAATTCTATAGACCTTAGCATTATTTTCCTTTTACGTCCAATGGTAATTTATTTTTCTTTCAGTCTTTGCAGTCAGGGACTAGGCTAAAGTTCCCCCTTCAAATCATAACATGAACTTAGAGCCAAAATTCAAAGGAATCTGAATGTTAACTTTCTATTGACTTTTTCCACTGTTTCACTGATTTTTTCCCCCCCCCTGTTAAGCTGCACCTCCCTTTTACAAGCAGGACTAAGCCTTTTGCTGCTTTCAATATGAAGTGAAGCTGCTCTTCAGTCATGCAGTGTGGTGAGTTGCAAATTCCTCCCCCTCCAACATTAAATTTGCCAGCCCAGCCGGAAGCAAACGAAAGCTGTATTTACAAGCAAAACTACAATCTACAACGAAAGTCAATGAATATGTACAAAATATGCAATCTTTACAGGTATTTACAATTACTAGACAGCACAAGAACCCCCCAGGCCAAAAAAACCCAAGGGAGCTAATAGCTTCTTCCCCCCACCCTCACCCTGCTCCTCTCCTTACCTTGGACACAAAAGGGCAAAGAGAAAGAGCAGAGAAGTTGTTGTTAATGCCACTCACAACAAAAGCAAAGCAGTCAAGGTCAGTACAGCCAGGAGAAGCATCAGCCCAAGCGAAAAAAAGGGTGGAAAAAAGAGAGAGGTTGTTTTCATTACTACCTTATGTTTGTTATCTCTCCAATGGATTGTTTAGAACTTACCATTATTTTCCTTGTTACACCCAATAGAGATTTAGTTACGTTTTACCACTTTCTGTTCAAGATCTGTGAAAAACTTTTAAAGGCATAGCCTACAACCACCGAACCCAGCTTATCACCTTTGCTTAGGAACTACTTCCCTCCCTTCTCCCCCTCTTTTCAGACTCCAAAGAGTAGGAGCCCACATAGTGCAGCTCTCTGAGCTTTCAAAGCAGGCCCAGCAAAGGGCTGAGCTCTCCCCTGCACGCCAAGGCTCCCAAATCCCCATCTGCTGACTGAATAGGTATTCATTCGTGTAGGGGGCTTTTGAAACACCCCTTATGGCTGCGTAGCAAAGGGCAGACACCCACTACAAACACCATTGTTTTGCAGCCCTCTAGTAGAAGAGTCACACAGAGTTGTAGTAGCAGTCCTTTCAATGGGCATCTTCCCGTGCCAAAAGAAATTGCTGTGCTGGCAAATTAACAGTGGTGTCTGCTACAGGAAGGGGAAGGAAGTAAAAGTCTAAGTGAAGGAGAGGCATTTTCCTATTTTGCTTCCTTTTTTTTTTTTTTTTTGTAAGTGAGGATCTGTCCCATATGACCCAGCCACTGGGAATGCCCCTGGAAATAAGGGCTTGGATACTTTTAGGTGTGAATCCAGTAAGGGAATGTCCTAGTTTAGAGCAGGACAGGTTGCTCCAAAAAGGGGTAAAAGAAGAACTCTCACACAAATGGATTGGATAGGCATGGAAAGGTTAAAGGCAAAAGCAAATCATATACTACAAAAAAGCAATCATATACTACCATCATATACTACAAAAACTACAAAGCATTAGTGGTGAACATAGCAAAGTAGATGCAACACATTAAGTTCCTTTACACCAAACCAAAAGCCAAACAGGATCACACAGAATCACAGAAGGTTGGAAAAGACCTCAAGGATCATCAAAGTCCAACTTGTCACCCCCTTCTGCCCACCTAGGGTTCACCTAAAACCCCCAGGGCTCTTTCTTCCCCCCAACTTTGCTAGGCCTGGCCAGCCTGAACTGCTCCCCTCTGCTCCCCCTTTTTTACCCTAGCATTAGGCCTAAACAAGCCAAGATTGTGCAGGGGAAAAGAAATGACTCAGGCCAAAGAGGCCTCTGATACTCCCCCATCGCTACCAGATAAGAGAGAGTCTCTCTCCCACAGGAGCAGAGAGGGAAGAAAGAGAAAGACAATAACTCTGCAGCCAGATTGGTAAGGCTGCAGGACTGATGGGTAGCAATCCACTACTGCCTGTGTCCACCCACTGGGGTGGGCACTCTGGGCACTGGGGGCTCAACTCTGTAGTTTCTTTTTTGGAGGCACCCAGCTGAAAAGGCCACAGGCAACTATTTCTTTTGTAAGGGGAGAGATGTGGTTTGTTTATGTCTTTGAAGAACAGAAGCCTGAATGGCAAAAAATTAACTTTGACAAAGTTCTCTCAAAACACACGAGGAGTTGACATTCCTGCAGCATCCAAGAGATATTCAAGCCACCTTTCCTGTTGGCTCACCTGCTCTGATTCCTTTCAGATGCAAAAGTGCATAAACAATTCTAAGGCATTCAAAGACAGAGCTCACCACCCTTACAGGGGTGGTTGCATTAGAGCCCTAAATGAGGGATCCCTATGACTCCAGCTACAACACATAGACCTTTGTGTGAGCAGGGCTTTGCAGACCCTAAAGCTGCCCCTGTAAAAGCAAAGCTAGAAACAAACAGTGAAACATCAAGCACCAACATGAAACATTCTATGATTGTGTTAATCATGTTTTTGAACACCCACAACAAGAACTTTCCCTTCATGCATGGGGATCCTTCTATAACTTTGGATAGAATCATAGAATCACAGAATGGTCCAGGCCAGAAGGGACCTCCAAAGGTCATCCTGCCCAATTTCCCTGCAGTCAGCAGGGAGATCCCCAACTAGATCAGGTTACCCAGGGCCTCATTGAGTCTTAGCTTGGTTTAGTTCGGCTTATGGGATCCTTGTTTGAATCACCTTGGATAGCTTGTGTTAGTTCAGGTTATGGGATCCTTGTTTTAATCACATTGGTTTAGCTCAGTTTATGGAAACCTTCTGTGCACTCTTACACAGTTGAGTAGAGCCATTCCATTCCAAAGGCTTATTTATCAACAGAAAGATGACTTAGGGTAATAAAGAGCTCCACCCTTATCGTTCCAGCCCTCACCTGCTCACCGAGAATGTTATCATAATACAAACAAAAAGAAAATAATTAAAAAAGAAAAGCCAAACACCATCAGATTTCCGTTTCCAGCCCTGCACAGCTACGCAGAGAAGGACAAACAGGGATCCTCCCACAGCTTCTAATTCCTGCACTGGTTAAGGTAAGAGAAGGGAGAAGCAACTACAGTTCTTAGAAGGATGAAAAGATCTTGTTTCACTGTGGATACAAGACACAGGCCCCTGCCATTGTTTCTTTCATAGAAATGAAGCATTCTGCTTTCAAAATGCCATATTCTTATTTTTAGATCAAAAATATCCTTATTTTTCTATCAAAACTAAACTTGTAGACAAAGCCATCTCCTTTCATCAACAAGATGCTTTGAAATATCGTTGCAAATTCAAACACAGTACAGTTCTGCAAGAACTGTGGTGGGGTTAATCCTTGGGTTTGTTACATTTTGTTTTCCCTTTTATATCTAGTTACATGAGTGGTTTTATTTCAAACAGCAGTAAGCCTCCATGTCTCTGTCTTGCTTTTTTACTCCTCTCCTAGGCAGTCTTTCATTCTGTTTGATCCTCATCTCTCAGATGCAGACCCTGTTGCAGCAGAAGATGAAGTTAACATCCTGGGAGCAGGGCCAGCTGAGAAGGAACCGGATCTTTCCCTGCCAACTGCAGATTACTGAGATTCTCCCTATAGAGAGGCAATTTAGGGAGAGGCTCCTGCCAGGATAAATCCACTTGGGCTGTGTAAACAGAGAGAAGGACCAGAGATTATGAGCTTCTGAGAAAATTGCTTCCTTGTAATAAAACTAAACTAACAGGTAAGTTTTTAAAAGACCAAGACCTCAGATCTTGAGAGCTTCAAAGAAGGTTCAGGTTATGCAAAAATTGTGAGTGATATTTTGGGCTCTTTGCATTGGCCAATTGCATCCTGTATTTTAGGCTTCCTCTATTTAGGCTTTCAGACACCAATGAGAAAAAAATCCAGTTAAAGAACGGAGGAAGAGAGCAAAGGCATTGCCTGCAACTCCACAGCTCACCCCTCCCAGTGCAACCTCCTACAGCACCATGCCAGAGCCAGGAAGAGAGACACTGGAAAAGTCTGTCCCGAGTTGTGCCACCTGCTGATGTCCCCTAACTGACATTAGCTTACAACAGAAAGATGCTGTTTCATACCAGGTAGCACACTGGGACCCCAAGAAGAGCAAGGAGCAACTGCCAATGATTTCAGACATCTGTGATTCTTTTTTTCTCAGGGAGGGTTGTGTGCTGAATTTTATCTTGGAATTTTGTTTATATCAGTTCTGCACTCTGAAAACATGATCCATGCCACACACAAATAATAATTACAGCAGTTACCAGCGCTATCCATTCCTGGCATCTCTCATGTATATGTCAAGTCACCCACTTAAGAGCCCAAAGGATTTACTTTGACATGGTACTCTTTTTTTTTTTTTTTTTTTTTTTTTTTTTGGGAGGGGGGTGGGGGAGGGTGTGTGAACAATATTGTTAAATTAAATCACCAAAGAATAGATTCTGACAATTCTCTCAACAGACATCATTCCTGAAGATTCAACAGTCTTAAGATTGATTCTTAGCACGTTGTAAGAACTTTTTGGTCTTTCCATTTCATTCCGATAACTTTTTTTTCCTTCAATATTTTGCTTCAGACTAAAGCTCACCAATCAAAATACAGATTGGATTCAGCAACATCGTGGTGAAAGTCACCTTGCACAGTTTGTACAAAAGATGATCAACAGACACCAAAATAAAGTCCTGCCGTGTTGCCTGTGTAATGAGCCCGGTTTCTGTACCTCGTGTCTACCTCCAGTCTTACAGCTATGGATACTCTCTAGATCAAAAACAAACACTACACTGCAGGGGGGGTGGGTCGGGTGGAAAGCTGCTTACTGTGGGAGTTTGGTTTGAGAAGGGTTTTAGAGGTCGATACTAGTAGGAAGAGGAAACAAACCTAGAGTCAACGGTAAACACGTTTAGTCCGGGGGGGGGGGGGGGGGCGGGAAATAAGGAGACAGAAAGAGAAAGCCTCCACAGATCCCAGAAGGGTGTCCAGCGGCGACCAAGGCGGGGAGAGGTGGCGGCACCATGGACAGAGCCCGTCCCGGCCGCGGAGTGAGGCGGGGGCGGAATGCGGCGCCGGGCCGGGAGCCGCCTTCTGCTTCCAGCGCGGCAGCACAGAGCCAGAACCCTCGGGCAGAGCCATCCCCACGGGGAAGCAGTGATTGGTTTGGGACCCGCCCGAATGAGCCTCGGCGCTGGGCAAGCTGCGTTAGGGATGGGGCGGCAAGAGCGAAGCGAGCGTTGTTGCTCCAAGCTTTTTCTATGGCGATTCCTGGCTTAGGTCAGGCTTCGCTCTGTTGATTCAGGGCATCCTTCGGAACACCTGTTCCCGAGCAGTTACCGCGTTGTTATTAGACGAGCGCGCAAAGTTCCGTTGCAATAAAACGTTAATAAATAAAAAAAAAAAAGTTTACTGTAGGGCGAGTAAACCTAAAATTTTAAATTAATCAAAAGAGCAGCTTATAGGCAACTGCTTTTCTTGGCTCCCAGCTTTACTCTCACCCTGTGGGCAGCTAAATCCTACTCCAGTAGAAACCAGCAACAAGCCTCACGACAGGCAGTATCTCTCCCTGCAAAACACTTAAGCAAAAGGAGTAGCCTTTCTATGTTAAACAAACAAACAACGCCAACACCACCCCTTTCTAAAGGGTATCTTAGAGAAAAGATGTTGCAGGAGACTGTCATGCACGGCTCTTTCAGCAGCTGGGCTAGCTGGTGGATTTAACAAACAAACAATCAATAACTAACACGGTCTCCTCGCATTTCTCCCAGTAAGAAGCGGGGCAGCCCCGGCCGCGGGGCTGGTGCCCGCCCAGTGTTCGAGGAACGACGGGAGGCCGAGGCGTAGCTGCTGATCGCGGATGCAGCCCCAGACCCGGGAATGAGCAGGATTCCTCCCCGGGCAGGGTAAAAATATTGACTCTAGATAAACCAGGTGCAGGTGGGGACTGAGAGCACAGCGGTTCCAGGTGGGGGTTAGCTCCCGCCCAGGTCCCTGGGGCTTGCTTTTAGGATTTTATGGGAAGCAGGTGATGCCACTAAACGGTCTCAGGCTTATTTCAAAGTGCCCCCTGAACCAGAAAACTTTACACATGGGGAGGGGTAGTTAAGCGTTTATCGGCGCATCTACCGCCCATTTCGGCAAAGCCCTGGAGGAAGGAAGCAGAAAAGTTAAATAAAATTTCGGAAACAAGTCAGCGGCAATCGCTTTTCCCTTCCCCGGACCAGGGCTCCGACGGCCCCGCCACGTCTTTCTCAGGGCTCACCGCCGGGGGCTGGCGCCCCCTCGGAATCAACCCCAAAAAGACCAGCCCCGAACTGGGGAGAGGAACCGGCCATCCCCTCCGGCGCGTCCCGTCGCGGTGCGCAGCAATCCCCGGCAGCCCTGCCGGGGTCCTGCAGTATCTGCCCAGCAACCCCCCTCTCCCCCCGCCCCCGGCGCCAGGCAGTCAGCACTGGGGAACCGGCCGAGGGGCAGATGCCGCCGGGTCGGGGCTCGGTCGCTCTCTCCGAGGACCTGGCAGCGCAGTTCGGCACTACGGGCCGTACATGAAGCGCTACACTGCTAGCCATCCTGGGCATCTCTTGCTTCTGCCTCCGGATAAACGTGTGTTGCTGAGCATTGGGTGGGAACACAAAACCGCAAAGATCTTGAAACATGAAAGTATGACTAGGTGATTGAAGAGGAAACGATACGCGCTGCCCCGGTGAGATCGACGGATTCGATTGCCCCGAACAGATCTTTTAAACACTGGTCTGACAAGCGGCAGAGGGCTTTACCGTGCCGGTGGGCTGGGTGTCTTATTTCAGTGAGTCACGTCCCATTAAAGAGGCACCTTTGCAAGTTCGCGGTGAGGCTACGAGGCACTGAAAAGTTGCTCGCTCGGGAGGAAAACCTGAGGCGGTAGCACTGGGGGAAAGGGTTAACCCTCTGACCGCCCTCCCTGTGAAATGATGGTAAATTACCCGGCGCGTTCTCCCGGGGAAGAAATTAGACTTCAAAAGGGCTGCAGCCCTCCTGAATATATATCAAGCAGATGGGTTGATGCGCTGTCTCGCTGATGTGCAGTTGATTAACCGCCCCATAAAAGTGCATCAGCCCCGTTCGCCCGCGGATTTCCCGGGTACCCCGGCGGCGGCAGCGCGTCTTCCAGGGGCTGCTGCCTCGGTGTAGAGCGAAGGAAGAGAAGGCAGGGAGAGGAGGTGTCCGCCGCAAGGGACCGGGAAAGGAAGAGAAGGGAGCAGAAAGGGGAGAGCCCTGGGAAGGAGAAAACAAATAGGGACGACAAACGGGGAACCAAACTTGGGTGAAATATAAAGAAGATTTATCTTCATAAACGGAGCTGATTTGCTCTCCCACTCAAAAATCTCGCTTCCCCTGGCAGCTCAAGTTCCCAATGCAGTTCCCGGATACCCGCCGCTCTGGAGCAGGTGAAGCGGGCCGGCACCACCCACACCGAATATCCCCGGTCAAACCGAGCTGTGGGCCAAAAGCAGCGGAGAGCAGACGCAGGACGGGGCACGGATGGCCGCCCCGCTGCTGCCTCCCGGGGGGAAGTGCTTGGGCGCGGCAGCGGGCTGGGTGGCTCTGGGGGTGCCGCACCCACCCCTACGGCAGCTCAGTAAAAGCACTTTCTCCTTCCTGCCGGTCCGAAGCAGGCAGGGAGAAGAGCGCACGCCAAAAAGTCACCCACTGTAGCGTTTAAATGGCTTCGCCGCTCAAATCACCTTTGACACGCCTTGGCTGGGCTCTCACAGGCATGCTGCGCCGTTCGATAGCACTTGAGAGGAGGCCTCACTGCACTTTCCTCCCCGGGACAGCCTGGCAATGGCCAGCGCTAAATGGGGCACAGTGTGCACCTCACACTGGCCACGCTTCTCTCCTTTCTCCCCGAAGGAGAACACGGACTTAGAAGTATCGAAGAAAACAATCATTTAGGTTGGAAAATATCTCCAAGATCTTCGAATCCAACCAACAGCTCTACCAACTCTACAAAGTCCACCACTAAGCCATATCCCCGAGCACTGCATCTACACGGATACATCCAGAAATGGTGACTCCACCAGCAGCCTGGGCAGACTGCTCCTGTGCCGGGCAACCCTTTGAGTGAAAAACTTTTTCCTCATGTACAGCCTAAACCTCCCCTGGTGCAGCTTGACGCCATTCCCTCTTGCTCTATCACTTGCTACTGGGAAAAAGACACCAACACCCACCCCACAACAACCTCCCTTCAGAGAGTTTTAAAGACCAATGAGATCTCCCTTTCAGCTTCCCTTCTCCAGACTAAACAGTCTCATCTCCTCATAACTCTTGTTCTCTAGGCCCTTCACCATCTTATTTGTTCTTCTCTGGACACACTCCAGCACTTCAATATCAGCCCAGTTAAACGGGAGGAGGGTGGCAGGCAATAGATGGCTTTCCGGGGCCAGACCCTGGCCTCGGGAGAGCTGCTGGCTACACTCCCCAGCCCAGGGTACACCCAGGCCCCAGGCAGAGCACTCTGCAGCCAGGCAGCTCCTGGCCCTAGCCTGGGCACTGCGGAGCTGGGCTTCACCCACGCACAATTCTCCCCCTTGACCCTTCCCACACACTTTTCTCTCCCACTCTCTCTGACAGGTACATCCCAGGCAGATGTGAGAGCGGGTGGTCAGACACAAGGACGGCCCCTGCCGAGTGCCAGGGTCAGTTTCCGCGGGTGGCAGTGTCACAGGTGGGACCATCCGTGTCGGGGGCACATAGCAGAGCCCAAGCCGGGAGTTGCTCCACGCAGGCCCGGGGCTGCGAGATGGTGAGAAGCTGGGATGCTTTCCACTGCTCCTGCACAGTGGGAAGCAAGGGGGTGGCTGCGTGGCTCCATTCCTGCTACAGCGGCTCGGACCCCTGCGATCGTGTACACGTGTGTGCATGCGTCCACGCTTGTGTGCGCCCGTGGGCTCGCCCGTCCCTTGGGGAGCGCCTGCCTCTCCGCGCTGTCGGAGGAGACATGCTGGGCCATTCCTGCGTATCTTTTTCTCCTCCTTTGTCTCCCTTTCTTTGGCTTTGACTCTTTTCAGGTGCCCCGGCGGTGCCCTCGCGTGCTGCCGGTTGCTGGGAGGTGGCGTGGCTGCCACTGCGCTGCTGTTGTGCGAGGGGAGGGAGGGAAGGGGGGCTTGAATGCTGGCTGTTGTGCTTGGCTGGGGCTGGGGGGCCGCCGAGGAGGAGGAGGACGATGATGATGATGATTGAGGGGAGGGGGTGACGATGGAGCTCACCGCGGGCGCGCAGCTCCCTGGGGAGCCACGTGAAAGGCCGCTGCGCTCACCAGCTGACAACGCGTGCTCCGCTCCAGACACGGCGCACCGCGGCCGGGAGCGAGGCCAGACCCCCCCACCCCCCACCCCCCCCATCCCTACCCCGTCTCAGCCCCCTGTCCCCATCATTGTCCGCCCCATCGCATTGTCCGCCCCGCTCTAATTAAGAAACACTGGCCCCACGGCCAGCTCCCTCCCCGCCCCCCCGTTGTCCTTGCGCTTTTCTGGTCTCTCCTCGCCGGGTTTAACCCTTTCTCCCCCATCCCTCCCTCCTTTCTCCTTCCCCAAGGCCAGAGGTTGAGCAAACAGCAGCCGGAGAGCAGCGAGGCGCTCCGGCCGCAGCGTCACAAATTCGCCCCCCACCCCGTCTCGCCACCGTCGATCCTCGTCCCACTCCGGCTCCTCAAAGTCCCCGCGCTAAACTCCGCCGCCGAAACCGGTGGGCAGAATCCCGCACGGGAGCCGGCGGCTGCGGTTTATTCGGCGAGCCGGGCTCAAAAGGCAACCGAGCCGCCGTGAGCTTCTCACAAAGGCGACCAGCTCCCCGAGCCCCCCTCCCTTCCCTCACACCCCAGAGAATATTTAGCGTTCAGCCAAAATTTAACGCTCGGATAGTACGCTTCTGACTCGTCTTTTTCAAATAAAAGTCTGTTCAAGATGATAAAACCCCGTGAAGCAAACAGGATGAAACTGCTTCCAGGGGCTGCTGCGTGTCCCCGCTCTTGTTAAAAAACTTTGCGCTGGTCTATACGAAACAAACGCTGTCGCGAGCTCAATAAAGCGATTTATCCATCTTCATTACTTAAAGAAATGTTGCTTCTTTGTTTGTTTGGGAGATATTAAGCATGCTTAGCTTGCAACACATAGTTGATTCCTTTGCTAGTATCTTGGATACTTGGATCTGACTCTGGAAGGTAGGAGCTAATTGCTAATAATGGAGAGAAAGGAACCAGCCAGCATAGCGGGAGTGGCCTGGCATATGGGGAATGAGCAGTCTGAAATACTCAATATTCAAGTTTCCAAAATATTAATGAGATTATAGCAACCTGCAGCTATACGTTACAGCTTGTTAACGGAGTGTAAGGGGAGGAGGGGGGAGTGGAGGAGGTTGCCAAACGGTTGTTATGCAAACTCTATAGCTGAACCTTTAAACGGAAATGCGTCGGGGTATCTCTTTTAAAGAAGTGTTAGGAGAAAAAGAGTAAAAGAAGAGAAAAAAAGAGTAAAAGAAGAGAAAAAAAGAGTAAAAGAAGAGAAAAAAAGAGTAAAAGAAGAGAAAAAAAGAGTAAAAGGGGGGGGAAAGAAAAAAAAAGGGGGGGAAAGAAAAAAAAAGGGGGGGAAAGAAAAAAAAAGGGGGGGAAAGAAAAAAAAAGGGGGGGAAAGAAAAAAAAAGGGGGGGAAAGAAAAAAAAAGGGGGGGAAAGAAAAAAAAAAGGGGGGGAAAGAAAAAAAAAAGGGGGGGAAAAAAGAAAAAAAAAAGGGGGGGAAAGAAAAAAAAAGGGGGGGAAAAGAAAAAAAAAGGGGGGGAAAGAAAAAAAAAGGGGGGGAAAGAAAAAAAAAGGGGGGGAAAGGGGGAAAGAAAAAAAAAGGGGGGGAAAGAAAAAAAAAGGGGGGGAAAGAAAAAAAAAAGGGGGGGAAAGAAAAAAAAAGGGGGGGAAAGAAAAAAAAAGGGGGGGAAAGAAAAAAAAAGGGGGGGAAAGAAAAGGGGGAAAGAAAAAAAAAGGGGGGGAAAAGAAAAAAAAAAGGGGGGGAAAGAAAAAAAAGGGGGGAAAAGAAAAAAAAGGGGGGGAAAGAAAAAAAAAGGGGGGGGAAAAGAAAAAAAAAAAGGGGGGGAAAGAAGAAAAAAAGGGGGGGAAAAGAAAAAAAAGGGGGGGAAAGAAAAAAAAGGGGGGGAAAGAAAAAAAAAGGGGGGGAAAGAAGAAAAAAAGGGGGGGAAAAGAAAAAAAAAGGGGGGGAAAAGAAGAAAAAGGGGGGGAAAGAAAAAAAGGGGGGGAAAGAAAAAAAAAGGGGGGGAAAGAAAAAAAAGGGGGGGAAAAGAAAAAAAAGGGGGGGAAAGAAGAAAAAAAGGGGGGGAAAGAAAAAAAAAGGGGGGGAAAGAAAAAAAAGGGGGGGAAAGAAAAAAAAGGGGGGGAAAGAAGAAAAAGGGGGGGAAAGAAGAAAAAAAGGGGGGGAAAGAAGAAAAAAGGGGGGAAAGAAAAAAAAGGGGGGGAAAGAAAAAAAAAGGGGGGGAAAGAAAAAAAAGGGGGGGAAAGAAGAAAAAAGGGGGGGAAAGAAGAAAAAAAGGGGGGGGAAAGAAAAAAAAGGGGGGGAAAGAAGAAAAAAGGGGGGGAAAGAAGAAAAAGGGGGGGAAAGAAAGAAGAAAAAGGGGGGGAAAAGAAGAAAAAAGGGGGGGGAAAGAAGAAAAAGGGGGGGAAAAGAAGAAAAAAAGGGGGGGAAAAGAAGAAAAAGGGGGGGAAAAGAAGAAAAAAGGGGGGGAAAGAAGAAAAAAGGGGGGGAAAGAAGAAAGGGGGGGAAAGAAGAAAAAAGGGGGGGAAGAAGAAAAGGGGGGGAAAGAAGAAAAAGGGGGGGGAAAAGAAGAAAAAGGGGGGGGAAAAGAAGAAAAAGGGGGGGAAAGAAGAAAAAGGGGGGGAAAAGAAGAAAAAGGGGGGGAAAAGAAGAAAAAGGGGGGGAAAAGAAGAAAAAGGGGGGGAAAAGAAGAAAAAGGGGGGGAAAAGAAGAAAAAGGGGGGGAAAAGAAGAAAAAGGGGGGAAAGAAGGGGGGGAAAAGAAGAAAAAGGGGGGGAAAAGAAGAAAAAGGGGGGAAAAGAAGAAAAAGGGGGGGGGAAAGAAGAAAAAGGGGGGGAAAAGAAGAAAAAGGGGGGGAAAAGAAGAAAAAGGGGGGGAAAGGGGGGAAAAGAAGAAAAAGGGGGGAAAAAGAAGAAAAAGGGGGGGAAAAAGAAGAAAAAGGGGGGGAAAAGAAGAAAAAAGGGGGGAAAGAAGAAAAAGGGGGGAAAAGAAGAAAAAGGGGGGGAAAAGAAGAAAAAGGGGGGGAAAAGAAGAAAAAGGGGGGGAAAGAAGAAAAGGGGGGGAAAAGAAGAAAAAGGGGGGGAAAAGAAGAAAAAGGGGGGAGAAAGGGGAAAAGAAGAAAAAGGGGGGGAAAAGAAGAAAAAGGGGGGGAAAAGAAGAAAAAGGGGGGGGAAAAGAAGAAAAAGGGGGGGGGAAAAGAAGAAAAAGGGGGGGAAAAGAAGAAAAAGGGGGGGAAAAAGAAGAAAAAGGGGGGGAAGGAAAGGAAAAGAAGAAAAAGGGGGGGAAAAGAAGAAAAAGGGGGGAAAAGAAGAAAAAAGGGGGGAAAAGAAGAAAAGGGAAAGAAAAAGGGGGGAAAAGAAAGAAAAAGGGGGGGGGGGAAAAAAGGGGGGAGGAAAGAAGAAAAAGGGGGGGAAGAAGGGGAAAAGGGGGAAAGAAGAAAAGGGGGAAGAAAAAGGGAGGGGGGAAAGAAGAAAAAGGGGGGAAAAGAAGAAAAAGGGGGGGAAGAAAAAGGAAAAGGGGGGAAAAGAAGAAAAAAGGGGGGGAAAGAAAAAGAAAAAGAAGGGGGAAAAGAAGAAAAAGGGGGGGAAAAGAGAAAAAGGGAAGGGAAAGAAAGAAAAAGGGGGGAAAAGAAGAAAAAGGGGGGAAAAGAAGAAAAAGGGGGGAAAAGAAGAAAAAAGGGGGGGAAAAGAAGGAAAAAGGGGGGAGGAAAAGAAGAAAAAAAGGGGGGAAAGAAGAAAAAGGGGGGAAGAAAAAAGGGAAGAAAAAGGGGGGAAAAGAAAGAAAAAGGGGGAAAGAAGAAAAAGGGGGGGAAAGAAGAAAAGGGGGGGAAAAGAAGAAAAGGGGGGAGGAAAAAAAGGGGAAGGAGAAGAGAAAAGGGGAGGGAAAAAGAAGAAAAAGGGGGGGGAAAAGAAGAAAAAGGGGGGAAAAGGAAGAAAAGGGGGGGGAAAAGGAAGAAGAAAGGGGGGAAAGGAAAAAGGGGGAAAGAAGAAAAGGGGGGGGAAAAGAAGAAAAGGGGGGGAAAAGAAGAAAAAGGGGGGAAAAGAAGAAAAAGGGGGGAAAAGAAGGGGAGGGAAGGAAAGGGGGGAAAAGAAAAAGAAAAGGAAAGGGGGAAAAAGAAGAAAAAGGGGGAAAAGAAGAAAGGGGGAAGGAGGGGAAAAAAGAAGAAAAAGGGGGGAAGGAAGAAGAAAAAGGGGGAAAAAGAAGAAAAAGGGGGGAGGGAAAAAAGAAGAAAAAGGGGGGAAAAAGAAGAAAAAGGGGGGAAAAAGAAGAAAAAGGGGGGAAAAAGAAGAAAAAGGGGGGAAAAGAAATAAAAAGGGGGAAAAGAAGAAAAAGGGGGGGAAAGAAGAAAAAGGGGGGGAAAAGACGACAATGGGGGGGAAAAGAAGAAAAAGGGGGGGAAAAGAAATAAAAAGGGGGAAAAGAAGAAAAAGGGGGGGAAAGAAAAAGGAGGGGAACAAAACAGAGGAAAAAGAAAAAAGAAAAAAATAGAGAAAAAGAAAAAGGAGAGTGGGAAAAAAGTCGGAAGAAAAAGCCCCTCAGACAGCGTGCGCTGCGCTGGAGCTGCGGGCACTACCCGAGCCATGCCGTGCCACCCCTCATCTGTCGGGGGCAGGGAGCCTGGCCGAGCGAGTGGAGAGAATTTTGCAGTGCTCTTTTCACAACCATTCCGAGTGTCCGCAGGCGCAGAGGCAGCGCCCGGGATGGCGGGGCCTTGGAAGGGGTGCATATCCCATAACTCCGGGACACTCTTGACGGGGTGTTGCCCCGAGTGCCAGTGGGAGCGTCCTCCGTGGAGGGCGAGGATCGCCTCCCGGAGTGCAGCGCTAAACGCCCTATAACCAAAGGCAGCCCACTCGGAAGAAGCTGGCGGGGTTTTTACGAAGGAAAATGACCCTGCCGATGAACTTTTCACCCAGCGAGACCGTACCTGCCAGAGGCACCGGCCGCTACCGGCACTCGCAAAAGGCAGGGCGGCAGCCCGGGGTTGCCGGGCGGACAGGTGCCTTGTTTCTGCAGGGGAAAGATTCCCCTCTCAGGCGCCCCGCTCCCACGGGGGCTACGTGCTCCCAGCTGAGCCTGGTTAATTAATCGCCCTTCAGACACGCCCTTCCCCCCCGCCCACCAGGTGTCACCTGCTGAACCCAGCGGGACCTCGGCACCGGCACGGTTTAGCCCCGGTTTTGGTGTTACGGACAAGCTGGGAGAAGCATCACCCACTCCAGGGTTTAACCAGAGTCCAGGAGACATATCCTGCTCCCCCAGCGACCCGCCGTGCGGCTCGCATGTTTCCACATCCCATCCCCTTCCTCTCGGTTTATACCTCCTCCCTCGACAGATGATGCTCCGTGAGGCACTCGCTCGTGTCCCCGACCGAGAGAGGAAGGAGAAGCGAACGCTCTGCCTCGAATGGCGATGGGGCGACAGGCGGCTACCGAGCAGCATAGAACCCCCTCACTCAGAACTTGTTGAAATACCCCGGGGCTCATTTGGGAACGAGGGAATGGAGCTGGAGCCCGATCCCGGCGGTGCAGACAGCGGGAGCCGCCCTACTCCAGATGGGGCACCTGTCCCCTCTCCCTCGGCCCCGGCAGGGTCCTGCCAGGCCGGTGCAATCTGCCGGCTCCCGGTGGCATACCCTCCCGCGGGGTGCCCTGCTTATCCTCTGACGCTGGACTTTAGTACCATCCTGGATCGGGGCAAGCGAGGGGAAAAGCTAAACACGAACTCACTTTCAGGCTGTTTTTTCTTTTTCCTTTTTTTTTTTTTTCCTTTTTCTTGTTATTTTTTTTTCTCCCACGTTTATTGGATCTCAAAAAGAATAAAAAAAAAAAACAAAAAACACCCCCCCCAAAACCCCAAACCAACAAACAAACAAAAACCAAACACAAAACAATAAAAACCCCACAAAAAATAAAAACCCCAAACAAATAAAACCAGACATAAACCCCAAAAACAAAACAAAGCCCCACCCAAAGCAAAATCCCCAAAAACAATGGCAGCTGGCTTTGGTAAAATTAAAATAAACGATTCTCGCCGTAGAAAAGTTTTGGTTTTTTTTTTTTGTTGTTTTTTTTGTTGTTTTTTTTGTAAAAAAGAGAAACAGAAATAGTAGCAAACACTCCATAATAAATATACTTCCTATTACCACAAAAGCGAAATAAAACGAACATAAAAGTTTGACACGACAAAGCTGTTTTCGTTTTCAAAAGAGCGTTAGAATTAAGTGGCTTAATTAAATTTTGGTCTCCGATTGGCAGTTAGTTAGTAGCTTTCCTCTCGAAACCGCATCTCCAGCCGCTGATAAAGTGCTTGCGCCAAGTTTCCCCCCTAAGGAGCCGACGTGGTGCGCTAAGGAAAAAATCCATCTTTTCTCCCCTATTTACAGGACAATGCGGTGCGTTATTTACTTTGTGTGTGTGTGAACGTGTGCGTGTTTCCACAGTTTTGTGACCCAGGGCAGGATCGCTGTCCTGGAAGACACGGACGTCAGACACTGGAGTGCGCATCGGGTAGGGAGGGCGCCGGCGGGACCCTCGTTCGCCGGGCAGCACCGGCAGCGGCTGCAGCAGCGGGGCCAGACCTTCTACTTGCGCATCACCTGCCTGCCGTCGGCGCAAGCCAGGCTCCGGCTGCGAGGTGGCGTGTTGGCAGGAGGGAACGGCAACTTCTAGGCATTAGAAACTTAAAGTGGTAACTAAAAATAAACAAAACAAAACCCCAAACAAAACAAAACAATAACCAACCCTGGCAGACAGGGCGGGTACAGTCATTCCCTAACAGCCATTCCCCCGGACAAACCACGGGTGGGAGAAGAGGGGGCGGATTTCAAGGCGACCGGGGAAGAGCCGATGCCATCCGAGACGGCACTGCGGCCGGCTGCTCACCCCACAGCAGAGTCTGTGTTCCGAGGGGCGGCCCCGGGTGTGCCGGGGACGGCGCCCCCGCTCTAAGTGGCCTCGTCCGAGTCGCTGTAGTGGGAGCGGGGCGAGAACTCCCCGTCGCTCCTGTGGGACCGGGGCGACGTTTTTCTCCGCTCCTGCGGCGGCTGCCCAGGCTGCGACATGAGGAGGGCAGGGGAAGGAGCTCTCTGTCCCATCAGGGCGCCCTCCGCAAAGGAGGAGAAGTGCAGCGGGTCGAGTTGCACCGAATAGCCCCCCGCGGCCGGCGGCGGGGGAAAGCGAGTCCTGCCATGCCCGGGGGGGGAGGATCTCGGCGGCGGCGGCGCCGGCGGTCCCGGCGGCGGCCCTGTCCCGGCGGCGCAGGGTGGCTCGAAAGGAACCCCGCGGAGCTCGGCCTTGCCCGGGGTGTCGGGGGGCGCGGCGGGGCTGTGCAGCAGCTCGGCCAGGGCGCTGATGTAGATCTGCGCCATCTGCAGCGTCTCGTACTTCGAGAGCTTCTTGTCGTTGTTGAAAGAGGGAATGACATTGCGCAACTGGTCGAAGGCGTGGTTCAGCCCGTGCATTCGCCGCCGCTCCCGCGCGTTGGCAGCCAGCCGCCGCTGCTTCTGCACGCCGCTCACCTGCGCCCGCAGTCCGGATCCGCCGCCGCCCCGCGGCCGCCCGCCTCCCACCGTGCCCCTCTGCGCCCCACTGGGGCTACTCCCGCCGCCCTGCGCCGCGCTCCCATGCACCGGCGGCGCTGCCGCCTCCTCCTCCTCCTCATCCCCAGGCAGCAGGTAGCGAGGCGAAGCGGCAGGCAGGCGGGCGGCGCAGCATACTCCCAGCCAGCCGGGGGCAAAGCCGCAGCCGCCCGATTCCGGTGCCAGCAGCGCGGGCTCCACCGCCGCCAGCTCCCGGCCGCCCTCGGCCCAGGCGGCTCGCGGCACGCTCATGGCTGCGGCGCGGGCGCCGCGCGCCCACGGGGGCCGGGCCAGCTCGCGGCCTGTTCGCTCGCCTCGCGCGTGGCGCCCCGACGTCTCCGGTGTCGGGCGGGCGCCGCGCCCCCCTTTAAGGAGCGGCACGCGCCGGGCACCCCCCGCCCCGCTCCCCCTTCCCCTCCCTCGCGCCCCACCCCTCCCGCCGCCCGCCCTCCACTCGCGCCGGTCGCGTGTCGGCGCGGCCAATGGCGCGCGCGCGGGGGCCGGCGCGTGCGGGGAGCCAATGGCACGCGGGGCGCGGCCCGCCCGGCGCGCGGCGCGGGTGAGCGGAGGTTTGGGGACGTGGGGAAACGGAACGGGACGGGAAGCGGGGGGAGGGGTGAGGTTTCTGTGTGCGAGCCGGCGCCGGCAGAACGCTCGGTCCCGCCCGGTGAGGTGCTCGCCTGGCGGTCGCCCCGCGCGCGACGGAGTGGGGGCCGGGAGTCGAGGAGCGCCCTGACAGCGTGGCTTCCCGCACCAGGCGGCGGCGGGCGGCCCCGACGGCAGCGGGGATTGGCTGCTGCCGCTGGGGAAGCTCCGTCGAGCCTGCCGGGGGGAATTCCCATTTCCTTCTACTTCAGACACCCGGGCAGTCCCGCCGGCCAAACCCCGGAGCCTCCGTGGCGCCCTGCCTCCCGGGGCCGGGCCGGTGTGGCCGTCAGTCCGTTCGTCGCTCGCTTTAGCGAACTAGCGGTACGGAGTGCTACCTGCTCCGGGACCCTGCCCCAGGGGACTCCTCTACAGGCAGCAGCCGACGAGGTGCTGCGGTGCTCGGCAGGGGCTTGCCTGCGGAGATGCCGAGTGCCTGCCCTTCGTTCTAGCCCGTTAACCCCCGGGACGCGCGGAGAGCCTGCCCCGGAGCCCACAGGTGAGAACGGGCGGCGCTTGCAGCCGAGACAGCACATGTGCCTTGCACCCGGACCTGTCGCGTTCAGGCAGGGTCCCGGTTCACCGCGAGCAAGTTCTTTTGTTCGGCCAACAATAGCTTCCCAAAGGTGGTGGAGAGGGAGATCGCTCCGTGCACGCAGCTTAATTTCTCTTCCGCGCTGCGCCCCCACCCCCCCCCCCCCCCCCCCCCCCCCGCCCCTTCCTACCGCCGCCTCTCGCTTGAGAAGTGGAGGTTTGCTCATGTGAATAGGCGTGTTGAGAACAAAGTGATGGGCACAGTATGAGGTAGATATGTTTTTTTTTCAAACGTGAATAACTCGCAAGCCAAGGAGGGAGCGAGGGAGCCCAGCAGCTAAAAGTCGTGCAGCGGCAACATAAAATGAGCGAGCTTATTAGTTTATGAGGCTGGCTGAGTGCAAGGAGCACGTTGCAGGAGCCTGGGGCCCACCTTCCACAAACAACTAGATGTTTTCGGGCGAATAGGACGTTGGTGGTTTGCTTCCTTTAAAAAGTAACCGAGGCAAGCCCTCACGGTTGCATTCGCAGTTACGTTTTGAAGGCAAAGCTGCTGGCATCTTTTTATCCCCCTAAACAAGCCATCGATTTCTGAACAAAATGAAAACCTTTGCTTGGCAAGAAAGGTGAAAAGGAGCAGAAGTTCATGCCTTGTTTGTGTTATCTGTGAAGTTGGCAGGACATCTATTTGCATTTGGCAGCAACTGTTGTAAGCTCCTATCATGTTACTGCGCACACGTAGATGCTGTTTCATTAAAAAATAAAAAATCCTCTCTCCACCCTGCTGTTTGCCAGCTAAATCCCCAGCCCTCTGGCTTTTCTTTCCGTCCCCAGGCACCACGTGTTCCCTCACCGAGTTCCAGTGGCACCAGCTTGCTTTGCAAGGAGCTCCGCTTTACTCCTCTCCTATGGGGTAAGCCTATGCCTCCCCATTTCAAGTGCCAGGCACCATGACCATGGGAGCTGCTCCGTGTCAGGGCTGTGGGCCAAAGCCTGGAGATGCCAAGCAGGAGCCACAGCAAGCTCGCAGGTGAGGGGAGGGTTATGGTGGTGTGGTGTTGAGGTCTCCACCACATCACATCTGGGCAGTGGGTGATGGGGCTCTTGCTGCCTGACAGCAAGCCTAAACCTCCATCCCACAAGCCCACCTACCCCAAGACTCCAGGCACAGCTGGGAGTGGTGTTCATAGATCTGTGGAATAGCAGGTTGGAAGGGACCTCGAGGATGTGTTCTGTCTGTGTTCTGTGTGGATGTGCGGTGATGGGTGCCCAGCAGGAGCCCTGGCCTCTGGGCACTCTATGCCCCTAGCAGGTGCTGGGGGGCTTCCCTTGGCAGAACCGCAGTGACTTTGCAGAGCGCAGGGGAGATCAGCCTAATCCCCCAGCGTGCTGCTGGATGTCCAGCCTGGCTGAGCAGCCCTACCAGCTGCTTAGTTTTCAAACCTGTGTGCCACAAGGCACACTTTGAAACTGGAGGCATTTGAGGCTTACTCTGTAGCTTGCCTTTGAAAAGGCGTACACAAAAAGCCATGTTCCCCACCAACACTACTGCTTGGAGGGGGGAAAATATTATTTAATTGAAACTGATTGCTCTTGTGTATGCCTGTATTTGCTTTGCACACACATGCCCTCAGAGTCAAAGTCAAAGGCAGAGTGTGGTTTGTGTCAGCGCTGGGTTTAGCTCTGCTCTCCCAGAATAAGATAAATGTAACTGATGAAGGACTCCTGGGGCTGGCTGAACTCATTTTGTATTCAACACTGCCTGGTCCTTTTCTCTTCCCTTTCTCCCTCTCTTTGTATGTTCAAGCCTACTTGAGTTTCTTTTTTTCTTTTGTAGAAGTTGGTTCTTTTGAAGCAGTTCGAGGCACGCCCTGCCGCAAAGGGAACTTCACGGGAGTCGGAAACACAGGCACACCGGCCTGAAACACTTACTGTACAATAGCAGGAATGTAGGAAGCCTTGAAAATGAATCTGCTTGCTCTAAGCAAGTGTCAAAGCTTTCAGAGGAAAACAAACTCAACTTACCCAGTAGCTTTATGCAGATTTCCCTCTGTGCCTCTGTTCTACCCCTCTAGTCTGGTGAAGGGCTGAAGCAGCAGCTCAGGGTCAGGCATGTATTAGTGTTACAGAAAAATGGGCTACAAAGGAGGGGGAGAACAGACTTGCAAAAAGCCTCCTCTATCATTACAGCCAGAGGCATTTTCAAAGCACACAAAGCACATGGGTCAGCCCTCAGCTTAAATTGTGCTCAACAGTCTAATTGCTCATTCAATCCCATTTCAAGATCAGCTGGCTGCTCTGCAGGCATCACCAGTGCTTAGGAAGTATTTTATTCCTTCTCTTGCCCCACTTTCTCCACACCTTCTCCTGTTTCCTTCTTTCCTTTTGATAAGCAGGGGGGAACCCTCTCTGTGCCTCCCTTTGCTTCTGATCTGCTCTTCAGGCAGTTAAACGCACGAGTGGATAGAGACAAAGTTCTGAGCATCGCTCACTGAGGTCAGGTAATCTCTGCTGAACTCCAACCACAACCTGCCCGAGCCTCCAGCAAGAGGTGCAAAGGGGGATGCCTGCCCACCTGGTGACCGACCTGCACCTTGTAACTTGCAAACCTCATCTGGAAGGTACTACAAGTAAGCTACAACAGCCACATAAAGACAAAAGGCAGCCTAATAATTTTCAGTCTCATCAACTTGAATCATCAGAATATTCACCCAGAGAAAACATTTGTATTATTCTGAGCTAGAGAGCTTAAACCAGAGGAGGGTCAAGCAGCAATTTTTGCTGACTCCTATAGTTAGTTTCTGATGCTTTATTGTCAAATTCATTTGACATACAAATTAGAAGTGACAACAGCAAGGAATGCAAAAATCTGGGTCCTGGGACAATCAGCACAGACACCATCATTTGGAAACCCACCCCTTGCCACTTGGGAAAAAACAGCACCACGTTGCTGCTGAAGCAGATGTGCCCTCTCTTCTGCAAAGCAATCTTTCTGAGCAGGTTGTTAAAATTAACCAATGCCATGTGCTTGGGCTCTCTAAGGGTCTGTAAAGCTAACTCTTCTCAGTGGAGTTTACCCCTGTAAAGATCTAGTGCAGACCTGTGCTCCAGGGCTAACCCTGCAGACCCTTTTCTGTTGTGTACAGTTAACTGCAGTGCAAATACTCCCACTGCCTCCATGAGAAATGCAAAGCATCGCTACAACAATACTTGCCTGCCTCCTGGGGTCATTGTACAGCGTAATGAATTCAGCTTTGTCATATACTTGGAAATCCTATCTATGGAATTTATACTTACATACACTTTGCCCTTTTTGTTTAAAGGGCTGTAACTGTTACTGAGAATCCATGCTCACATTTTGAAAATAAAATGCTTCATAGTCAAGGAAGCATCACAATTTCCCTTTGCTCTCTTGTTTTAAACACTGTCTTGTTTTTTACACTCAGCTTGGCAAGGAGTTTCCACTAAAATTGCTAAATGGCTTCAGTCCCACCAAAGTCTTGAATTGCTGAGGCACTTCTCAGCTGTGGGACACTTTCAACAACAGGCCTCTGGAAAAACAAAGTAAAACCATCAAGGTCCACCACATGGAGGGTTTTGAGGCTGTTGTAAGTATTGCCATGGTCTCAGGTGATCAGAGAAGCTGGTTTGGAAGGCAGCAAGTAGTCTCCTCTTGTCCTAAGCTCAGAAAAACTGACTCCAGAGATGCAGAGATCTGCATTTGCTTGGCTATTGCATCTATCAGGAACTGTAATGTAGAGCTGGTGATAGCTCAGACAGGCAGCTTTTGGATCAGGACTTGCATTACAAACTACATCCCAGACTGAAGCTCTTGGAACAAGAAGAGTTAATGACTTATAAAAATTAATTATACTCTGCACACAATTAGCAGCTTTTCCTTGCAGTGCAAGACTGCTTTAATGCAATGGAAACACTACTATCAGACCCAAGGGATCTATTTGTGTCAGAGGTTTTATGTCTTCTCCATCCCCAAGCTCCTCATCTCTTTAGCACTGATGGTCCTTCCAGGTGCAGTTTGTTCCCCCTTTGCAGCAGGAACAATCCTCCTGGGATCATGTGCATTCACACACACCACCCACAGGTCTATCTTTTAGCCACTCTTGGAATGAGCAACAACTGGATGCTAAGAACTGTGCCTGCTTAAGACACTGCATGTTACAAAGTGCTTTAAAAAACAAGTGTTGCCTAGCATGCTTTTGTAGGCTGTTACTCAGTATCTTTTACTGATATAAATCACTTAACCAAGAAAGTGACCGGTGCCACCAACAGTTTTATAGCAGAAGAACAACACTTCATCTGGTCTAAGATTGGGGAATTAACAGCCAACCAGCCATGGACAATATATTTCCTTCAAATTACATCTGGTCACCTCCAGTTGCTCTCAGTGTCTCTTGCACACGAGCCTGGGGAATTTAAGTACTTCAGATTTCTAGGCATGTAGAATTGCTGGTATTATATCTATATCTAATCTATATCTCTATATCTATATATCTAATCTATCCCTCTATATATCTAATCTGTCTCTTTATATCTAATCTATTTCTCTGCCTCTATCTCTCTGCCCTCTATCTCTCTCCTTCTCTCTATCTAGCAATCTCTCTCTGCCTCTGTATCTTTGTCTCTCTCCTCTCTCTTTTGCTCTTTGCCTGTTTCTATCCCTCTTTGTTTCTCTCTCTGTCTTTCCTTCCCTCTCCTTCTATCAATCTTTCTCTCTCTCTGCCTCTTTCTGTCTCTCTCTCCTTCTCTCTCTCCCTCTGTTTCTATCTCTCTTTGTCTCTCTGTCTCTTTCTCCTTCTCTCTCTCTGTTTTCCCCCTTCAACTGATTGCAGCAGCATTCTCTCTTTAACTGTTGCTTTAGCCATTGCACAGTTACAAAGGTTTTCTCTGGGAAAAAAGAAAGATTCTAATGATAGGCTTGAAGTATAAACAACAACAAAAAAAAGCTTGCAGACTGTCTATGGCACAGTAGCAACAGATTTCAGTGGACAAATGGGAAAAAGAAAAGATGAAAAGAGGAAAAATCTGACATCTTAAACAGTCTGTGTTGTGTCTCAACAACGCCATTACCAGAGCAGTAACCCGGGAGGTGGGGATATTGCCCATACTGGGCCTTTGATACGGAGTTCCCCCATCCATCACCCACAAAGCTATTGGCAATGAGGTAGTTTTGTGCCTGAGGAAGGTTTATTAATCTGGAAACCAGTCTGGAATTTGAACCATTAGAGAAGGTCTTTAAAATAAATACAAAGAGTAAATATTTACAGTCAGAAAGCCAAAATGATGCAGCAAAGAATAGTACCTCTAAGGGAAGAAAAGCAAATGAATGGCACCCAAGCTGGTGCTGACCATCAGTTTTGCCAAACAGTATTTCTCCAAGGAATAAACACTTGTGGACCAAGAACAAAATACTACCTTGCCATCCAAAGGAATTCCTCCTATTTAACCCCTGACAGCAAAGAGAACAGCAACTTCTAGGAACAATCAATTCCCAGCACCACACAGCAACAGGAACCAGCTTCAGGAACTACCCCTGTGAAAGGCTGTGAAAAGAAATCCCTCTGAAGACATCTTTATCTAGTCTATTGCCTCATAAATTAGGATGTATTAAGATTTTTTAAAAACACTTGTTCAAGGAGTAGAACCAGAATGATATTTTTTTCACTACATGGGGTTAAGACACATATATATATCTCCAGCATAGAAAGACTTGAAAACCCTCTAAAACAAATCCTGCCTGTGACAAAAGTTAATCATTTAAAGAGGTTTAAGTTTTAGGGGCATCTCAAAATACCAAGCCCTGCAGAAGACTCTCTTCAGTTTATCAGACAACAGACAGCTTCACAGAAGCGCTGTTTGCACTGCCTGTGACAGGTGTCCTCATCAGCTGTGTTCAGAGACAGCACTGCTCAGTTGCAGTTCTGTAGCTCTTGGGAAGCGCTTCTCCTGCAACAGCAGATTTGTAAAATCCTGCCTGTGGCAAGATCTGTACCTCTGGCATACCTCTGAGCTGCAGATCCAACTGCTTTGGAGCTGCAGTTTGTAGTAGTTTTCTATAGATTGTAAGCATTTCCATTTTTTTTCCCAGACAAGCAGAAAGTTTTCAACTCTGTACAAAGTTTTAGGAATTCCCAGAAAGTGAAGCTGCCAAGAGCTATGCTGAGGCAGAAGGTGAGGCTGGACACAGCTGATGGCTCACTGAGGCCAGGCACTCAAGAGCTTTCATCAGGAGCCCAGAGTTCTCACTACAGTGGCTTTTGCAGTTCATGTGAATTCTCCTACACGGGCCACACACTCATCTGATGTGAGACCCCCAGCAGCCTGGCTTTGGAGGGAGAGGTGGCAGGAGTAACCATCACCACACCCTGCCTCACTTGTGAGCACAAACCCCCACCTTTTCCTTCAGCACAGCTGAGGCATCTGTGCCATTAGAAATTACTTCTGCTGCATGTGTGCTCCTGCATCCTGGCAAGAGCACGAGGAGGTACCAGCCTTGCTGGGAAGGCAGCACCCATGCAACACCCTGCAAGCCCTGCTTTGCTGCACACGGCTGTGGCTCCCTCCATGCCCTGCCACAGCCTGCTGCTATGGTGTGGTGGGTTGAAAATTCCACCCCCCCACCCCTAAACATAAAATTGCCAGAACAGCTCAGTTGGAAGCAAATGAAGCTCTGTTTACAAGCAAAACTACAATCTAAAATAAAATGCAACGAATATGTACAAAATGCACAATATTTACACATATGTACAATTTATAAACAGCATGAGAACCCCTTGGACAAACCAGGGGGCTACTAATAGCTTCCCCACTCCCTGCTCCCTTTCCTCCCCCCTCTACACATGGGAGAAGAGAAAGAGCAGAGAGATGTTTGTTAATACTCAGCCACAACAAAGCAATGCAGCCAAGGTCAGCAAAGTCAGCAGAAGCCAGAAGTAGTATCTGCTAGAACGAAGGAAGTGAAAAGAGAGTTATTTTACAGATCTAACTTTTATGTTTGTTATCTGTCCAATGGGATTATTTAGAGCTTACCATTATTTTTCTTTTTACATCCAATAGTAATTTATTTACATTCTACCACTTTCTGTTCAAGATCTGTGGAAAATTTTCGAGGTACAGCTTAAACCTACCACATATGGGCATATGGGTAGGTTCAGATTGGGTGTTAGGAAGAAATTCTTCCCCACGAGGGTGGTGAGACACTGGAACAGGTTGCCCAGGGAGGTGGTGGAAGCCTCATCCCTGGAGGTTCTTAAGGCCAGGCTGGATGTAGCTGTGAGCAACCTGCTGTAGTGTGAGGTGTCCCTGCCCATGGCAGAGGGGTTGGAACTGGATGATTCTTGAGGTCCCTTCCAACCCTAACAATTCTCTCCTACCTCTCCCAGTCAGACAGGGGCTGCCGGGTTCTGGGCACCTGCTTGGCAGGGGCAGCTGATCGGTGGACACCGTTTTGCCAGTCTGGCAAGCACAGCCCAGGCCACACAACTGAAGGTGTAACCCCGCTCCCCCCGAAACCCCACCCTAAGCCTCACCGTCGTGAGAAGGCGGCGAAACTCACCGACCCGTCCCGGTCCTCCCCCCCGAGCCCCTCGGGTGGGGCGTGCGTCCCGGGGCTGCCCCTCTGCCGACAACAGGTTGAATATTGTAGGTGTGGGCGATTAAAGTGTCGCCGGCACAATGGCGGTCTGTGTCCCATTCGCCACGCCCGGGCTGCTCTTTGCAAAGCGCACACAAGAGGTGACACGGCGCGGGCCCCCGCCATTATCCCGGCGGCATAGCGGCGCGGACCGCTCCGTCTCCCGGGAAATGCGGCTCCGCCGGCCGCCGCGGGACCGCCGCGCCCGCGCACGGCTCCGCGCTCCCCGCCTCAGCGCCCGACCCCCTCCGCGGCTCCCCCCAAAACGACCCCTGAGCGCCTGTCCCCCTTCTACTGCTCCCCCCAAAGAGATCCCTGAGCGCCTGTCCCCTCTCCACAGCTCCCCCCAGAAAGACCCCTGAGCGCCTGTCCCCCCTCAACGGCTCCCTCCCAAAGGACCCCTGACCGCTTGTCCCCCCTCAACGGCTCCCTCCCAAAGGACCCCTGACCGCCTGTCCCCCCTCAACTGCTCCCTCCCAAACGACCCCTGAGCGCCTGTCCCTCCTCCACGGCTCCCCCCAGAACGACCGCTGAGTGTCTGTCCCCCTTCAGCGGCTCCCCTCAAAACGACCCCTGAGCGCCTGTCTCCCCTCATCGGCTCCCGCTTCAAAGCCTGCCCCCCTCAAAGGCTGCCGCCCTGCCCATCAGTGGCTGTCGGCTAAGGGGGGGGGGGGGAAGAGGACAGAGGGGGCGAAAAGCCGCTCGGATCCCCGCAAGACACTTGCCGGAGCAGGGCAAGATCCCCGGCTCGCCGTGAGCCGGAGGTGGTGGCACAGCGCCACCAGGCGGACAAAGCGGGGAGAGCAGGCCGGCCGGTCCGCGCCTCAAGAGTCGTCTCCGTTCCTTCACCGCTGCCTTCGGGTCCGGCTTCCCCACCTGCCCCCGCTCGGCTGACGGCAAGGGCTGATCAGGAGCTTGCTGAGCCTCTGTACTTGGAGGGGCAGTAGCTCCCCGGTGGAAGCGTCTCAAGCTCAGCTTTGTTTCCACACGACCTGCAGAGCACTTTTCGGTTTCCCTGAAGAGCATCAGTGTCACCATGGCTTGGGATTGGCACTGGCCCTGCTCTCCGTGGCCGGCTGGGCTCTTAACATCCCCACGGGTGCCTGGCCAGCAGGAAGCACAGAGCTGTGAGCCTTTGCCACGTTCTCCGGCCGAAGCACCCCCTGCTCCCTCCCCGCGTGTAACACAACTCACCTGTGCCAGGCTGCCAAGAGCAGCAAGGAGCCAAGTGGAGACATTTCCAGCCAGGCTAAGAGACATTAACAGACGCACTGAACAAAGTCACTTTTGTTTGAGAGTTAACCAGATTAAAGCCAAAACATTCTAGCCGGGGAAAAAAAACAAACCCCAAACAAACGACCAGCTAGGTGTTGCAAAAAGGAAACAGTCTGCTGGGTTTAGGAACTTCTGAGTCCAGCAGTGGAGTATACCAGGGTTAACAGTGGGGGTTTTAAACCTCTTTTTCTCTCTTCTTCTTCTTCTTCTTCTTTTTTTTTTAAATGCTTTTGCAGGTGGCCACCAGTCACTCAGGAAGATGAAGTGTAGGACAATTAATAGAGTTATGTATTCAAAAGCACTGCACCTGCTGGTACCATACATGGCTTCAACCTATGGAGCAGAAATTCATGCCTGTGCATGAATTAGCTTCTGTTACATAGAATCACAGAATGTGAGGGGCTGGAAGGGACCTCAAAAGCTTATCCAGTCCAACCCTCCTTGCCAGAGCAGGAGCACCCAGAGCAGATCACACAGGAACACATCCACCTGGGTCTTGAATATCTCCAGAGAGGGAGACTCCACAAACCCCCTGGGCAGCCTCTTCCAGTCTTCTGTCACCCTCACAGGGGAAAAATTCTTCCTCCTGTTTCCATGGAACTTCCTATGCCTCAGCTTCCACCACTGCCCCTTGTGCTGGCATTGGGCATCACCCAGCAGAGCCTGGCTCCAGCCTCTGGGCACTCCCCCTGCACATCTTTATCACCAGCAATGAGGTCACCTCTCAGGCTCCTCCTCTCCAAGCTCCAGAGCCCTCAGCTCCCTCAGGCTCTCCTCATAAGGAAGATGTTCCACTTTGATCATTTTTGTGGCTGTTTGCTGGACTCTTTCAAGCAGTTCCCTGAGGTCCTTCTTGAACTGAGGGACCCAGAACTGGACACAATATTCCAGATGCAGCCTTACCAAGGAATAGTAGAGGGGGATGAGAACCTCTATTGATCTACTCACCACAGCCCTTCTAATCCACCCCAGGATGCCATTGGTCTTCTTGGCCACAAGAGCACTTTGCTGGCTCATGGGCAACCTCCCATCCACTAGGACCCCCAGGTCCTTTTCCCCCTCACTGCTCTCCAACAGGTCAGTCCCCAAACTATCCTGCTCCATGAGGTTGTTCTTTCCCAGGTGCAAGACTCTCCCCTTGCCCTTGTTGAATTTCATTCCTTTTCTCCCTGCCTGACTCTCAGCCTAAGTCTGGCTGAATGGCAGCACAACCCTCTGGTGTCAGCCACTCCACCCAGTTTGGTGCAATCAGCAAACCTGCTGACAGTGGTCTCAGTTAGTTTCCAATTTGTACTCCAGCAGATGACTGCATTCCACGGATAACAACCTGCTGCTGCTGAGTTTTAGAAGGAAAGCTGCTTGTGTGCATTGATATTTATGGAAGAAAGACACTTATGGAAATAAGTTTTCCCTTTCCAAACAACTCATATAAGATACAATAGGTCTCCTACACATATGTCAGATAACAAAGCAGGCCTTCAATGCTGGAGATCACAGTGGTGCCTATTGAAGTAATTTTAAATATGTCTTTTGCAGGTCAAGTTTCCAGGTGTATCAGCTCTGCTTCTACCTATCTTTCACCTTGATGCAGGAAAACCAAAGCTGTGTCCCATATCAGCTCTATCTTCTTATTGTACACAGAGGCTAACAGGATATATTGGTTTTTGTTTTTTATGAAGGTTTAGGGAGTTCTGTTTCCTTGGAGGAGGGAGAAGAAAACTCCATTTGCAGTCTCCTGAACCTGCAGAGATACAAAACCAACCCAAGCAGCAGCAGATATCATTCAGAAAGGTCTGGAGAAGTCAGAGCAAGACAAACCTCCCCAGTGTCACCTGAGCACTATTTCATGAAGCACTGTTGCTTCTCCCTCTACATCCAGTTCTTGCTGTGTTTGCTGCCAAGCCACAGAGACTATTCCTTAAAACCATGTGCAGTGAGCAACCACGTTATCAGCTTTGTTCCCAGTGTTTGATTTTTCTCTCCTCTTCCCCCCATGAGTAAGCAAAATGGATTTAATTGGCAGCAACATGGGTCAGCTGCCATTACTCCTACTGTGGTCCGCAGGGAATATTCATACACGGGGAATATTCAAAACCAAACAAGACCTCCCCACTGGGTGTGTGAAGAGGCATGTCCCTGGCCAGTGGGGGAGAAAGGCAGCTCACCAGAGGTGGCAGGGCTACAATGTGCTCACAAGGCTGCCCACTCCCCCCTTTTTATTTCCCCTGCCAGCTGACAGGGCCACAAGCTAGCCTGGCAGAGCGAGGCAAACACACCACCAACCACAAGCATTCTTTTTTGCCCCTAGCTGTGCTTTTCAGTTTGTAGTAGTTGTATATAATATTTGCCACCTTCACACCAGGCTGCCAGGCGAAATGTTTGCCACAGCAACTTTTGGCTGACTTTCTCTGTGCTGAGTGGGAAAGGAGAATTCCTCTGCAGTCAAGGGAGGAGAGTCAGCAGCACTTCTGAGCCTTTCTGTGAGTGGCAGCAGAAGTTAGACTCAGGTGGGATAATTTCCTGTATGTATGAGGAGGATATGATGTCTGCATTCATGAGGCTGGCTCCTGGGAATGTTTGCAGACAGGGCACTGAACTGTTTGCTGATGCATCCCAAGCATGGTCAGAGAGCTAACAAGGAAGCCTGCACAATTAGAAGGGGCTGCTGAGAAGGGAGGGACTACTTTACATCTGCTCACATTTTTCCAGTGATGTCCCAGCTACAGTCATGTACCAGGATAGGGGACTGGGATACTGCACCTTGCATAGCAGTGATGCTGCCACAGCCCCACAGCAAGGGGAAAAGGCAGGCAAAGCTGAGATGTTCTGGAGGACAACTAGATGTGAACCCTCAAATTAGGGGTGGGTGGCATCTCTGTCCTGAAATAGCCACCTCTTTCTCCTCCTGCTCTCCATAGCTTCCCTGGCTCTGGTGCTGGGGGGGAAATGGGGATGGAGGGCAGGAGCCAAGCAAGCAGCTGGAAGAGCTGTGGGGGGAGCTGAGCTGCAGAGCACTCATTGAGGGGTTGTGACACTCTAGGGAACAGTCCAAGAGGTCCTTCTCCACAGGGCTGCTCTCTAGCAGATCACCTCCCAGCCTGTACTGGTCCACTTGAGAGAGTCCAAGGGAGGGCTACAAGGATGCTGAAGGGAATGGAGCACTGCCTGATGAGGGGAGGCTGAGAGCCCTGGGGCTGTTTAGTGTGGAGAGGAGAAGACTGAGAGGGGATTAAATAAATGGATATCAATATCTGAGGGCTGGGGGTCAAGAGGGAGGGGACAGGCTCTGCTCAGCTGCACCCTGGGATTGGACAAGGGGCAATGGATATAAACTCCAGCACAGGAGTTTCCACCTGAACATGAGGAGGAACTTCTTCACTGTGAGGGTCCCAAAGCACTGGAACAGGCTGCCCAGAGAGGTTGTGGAGTCTCCTTCTCTGGAGACTTTCCATCCCTGTCTGGATGTGTTCCTGTGTGACCTGTGCTGGATTCTCTGGTCCTCCTCTGGCAGGGGGGTTGGACTCAATGATCTCTGGAGCTCCCTTCCAACCCCTAACATCCTGTGAGCCTGTGAACATGTAGCTGTGTGGTTATTTGAGGAGCTTGGCCACTGTCTCATGCAGACATGCATGTGCACTGTACACCTCTCTCCCCCCCCCCCCCCCCCCCCCCCCCCCCCCCCCCAGCCTAATTAACTAATGAGTTTGCCTTAAACTCTGTATTTTGATTTGGGTGTGGGGTGTCGGAAGTGTCATAGAATCATAGAATGGTAGGAGTTAGAAGGGACCTCTGGAGAACATCAAGACCAACCACCCTGCTAAAGCAGGGTCATGTATGGCAGGTCACACAGGAATGCATCCAGATGGGTCCTGAAAGGCTCCTTGCCAGAGGAGGACCATAGAATCTAGCACAGGTCACAAAGGAACACATCCAGATGGGTCTGGAAAGTCTCCAGAGAAGGAGACTCCACAACCTCTCTGGGCAGCCTGCTCCAGGGCTCTGTCCTCCTCACAATAAAGTTCATCCTCATGTTAAGGCAGAGAACTTCCTGTGTTCTGACACCCACACCATTTGTAAACATTGCTTAGATCCCCTCTCAGTCTTCTCCAGATTAAAGAGCCCCAGGTGTCTCAGCCTTTCCTCAGAAGACAGGTGTCTCAGTCCCTCATCATGGATGATATGTGGATTTGCAAATAAAGGTGGTGTTCATTTCAGCTTTGGGACTCTGCTGCAGTTCCTTATGTGTTGTGTTGGTGCATTACCCACTTGGAACAATGAATGGGACAAGAGCATTGTTTTTGTTTTTTTTTTTAAGGAATATAAAATTATCCTCCATTGAAAGAAAAGTTGGCCTTAGTAGTGCTGGTAGGAGCTCAGTTACAGGAGCGCTGGGTTGTCATGTCATAGAATCACAGAATGGTCCAGGCCAGAAGGGACCTCCAAAGCTCATCCAGTCCAACCTCCCTGCAGTCAGCAGGGACATCCCCAACTAGATCAGGTTGCCCAGGGCCTCATCCAGCCTCACCTTCAATATCTCCAGGGAAGGATCCTCAACCACCTCCCTGGGCAACCTCTTCCACTGTTCCACCACCCTCATAGGACAGAACTTGTTCCTCACATCCAATCTCAATCTACTCTGCTCTAGTTTGAAGCCATTGTCCCTCGTCCTGTCCATGCAGCCCTTTGCAAACAGTCTCTCTGCAGCCTTCCTGGAGCCCCTTCAGGTTCTGGCAGGCTGCTCTTAGATCTCCCTGGAGCCTTCTCTTCTGCAGGCTGAACACCCCCAGCTCCCTCAGCCTGTCCTCACAGCAGAGCTGCTCCAACCCCCTGAGCATTTTCATGGCCCTCCTCTGGACCCTCTCCATCAGCTTCATGTCCTTCCTGTATTTAGGGCTCCAGAGCTGCACACAGCACTGCAGGTGAGGTCTCAGCAGAGCAGAGCAAAGTGGCAGAATCACCTCTCTGGCTCTGCTGGCAATGCTGCTTTGGATGCAGCCCAGGCTGGGATTTGCCTTCTGTGCTGCAAGCTCACACTGCCTGCTCCTGCCCAGTGGTTCAGGGATGTCCTGTGCTTGCTGGGTTGCAGGCAGCTTTCTTTCTCCACTGATGCTGTGTCTGTTGATCCCAGGGGCTTGTGCACTCACTGTGACTGTTCACATATGCCTTGCTTTGGGCAGCACCTCTGGGGAGAGCTCCCTCTTATGGGATGCTAATAGAGGCCTCCAGCTGCTGGTGGGCTCACACACCAGCCTCAGTGAGAGCTAGGCAGAAATGTGTGACCTACACACCTGCCTCCATAGCCTTGCTTATGAGCCTCAGGTATCCTTGTGACAGCTTCAAGGGGCCAAAACTGGTCTGAAATGACTGCTAGGGCAGAAGGAGCAGTGGTGAAATTGTGTCTCTGGCCTGTGAATCATTGTGTCTTCCCATTGCCAGCCCACCATTGGTGCATCCCTACCCTTGGCCCCTGGCTTGCCTAGCTCTCATCCCAGTATCCTCATCTAAAAGTCCTTGAGTATTTAAGAAAGACTTATTTTTTTTCCCCTTGCAGCAGTGAACTGGTTCTGAGGTGCTGGATTCTTGCTTCAGATTTCCTGTGTGACTTGGAGCACAGTACTTAATGATTTGACAGTTCCCTCTTCTGGCTGTAGTGTTTCCATTCCTTTTGATGAATGTATAGGAACAAATTCTGTAGCATACACAGACACACACAAAGTGTGTGATGATGCCAAACTGGGAGGCTTGGCTGAGACACCTGAAGGCTGTGCAGATATTCAGAGACTTGGACAGACTGAGAGCTGGGCAGAGAGGAACCTAAATGAGGTTCAACAAGGAGAAGTGCAGAGTCCTGCACCTGGGAAGGAAGAATAAACTGCAGCAGGACAGGTTGGGAGGGGATCTGCTGGAGAGCAGCCCTGGGGAGAAGGACCTGGGAGTGCTGGGGGACAACAAGTTCTGCATGGGACAGCAATGTGCCCTGGTGGCCAAGAAGGCCAATGGGATCCTGGGGTGCATTCAGAGGAGTGTGTCCAGCAGATCCAGGGAGGTTCTCCTCCCCCTCTGCTCTGCCCTGGTGAGGTCACAGCTGGAATATTGCATCCAGTCTGGGCTCCCCAGTTTCAGAAGGACAGGGATCTGCTGGAGAGAGTCCAAGGGAGGGCTACAAGGATGAGGAAGGGACTGGAGCACTGCCTGATGAGGAGAGGCTGAGAGCCCTGGGGCTGGTTAGTGTGGAGAGGAGAAGACTGAGAGGGGATTTAATAAATGTTTCTAAATATCTGAGGGCTGGGGGTCAAGAGGGACGGGACATGGACAGGCTCTGCTCAGTTGCACCCTGGGATAGGACAAGGGGCAATGGATAGAAACTCCAGCACAGGAGGTTCCACCTCACCATGAGGAGGAACTTCTTCACTGTGAGGGTCCCAGAGCACTGGAACAGGCTGCCCAGAGAGGTTGTGGAGTCTCCTTCTCTGGAGACTTTCCAGCCCTACCTGGAAGTGTTCCTGTGTGACCTGTGCTGGATTCTCTGGTCCTGCTCTGGCAGGGGGGTTGGACTTGATGCTCTCCCTTCCAACCCCTAACACCCTGTGAGCCTGTGGAACCATCCAGGAGCAGCCACCTTGCCACAGACCCCAAATCCCACAGCACTCAGCACTCCGAGGGGGGGGGGGGGGGCAAAGCGCAAGTTTAGAAAACAATTTTATTAGACAAATTATTTAGACAAATTATACACAGAAAGCTCTGCCACTTGTAACTTGAGGCCTCCAAAAAGTGGTTTGTGTATCTGTATAATAGGCAACACATCAAAATAGGCCTATTTTAAATATTGTACACGGTTAACAGGTCGTTGGGTGGTTGTTTTTAATAGCTAAAATCACTGCAACATCTGGTATGTCCCTACATAGCTTCTTGGAAAGTAAATAGTTTTTTTATATATATTTTTTTAAAAGTATCATTTATTTTTACTCAGAAGTGTGAATGAGTCCATGAATGTTACAAGGGGGAAGCAAGCTGTGCATGCTTTTTTTTTTTTTTTTTTTTCTTTTAGACACTTGCTACCCTGGAAACAAAATTGCACGATAAGAATTTTGTTGTTGTTGTTTTGTTTTGTTTGTTTGTTCTGCCTTACACAGTAGACAATATTTGAAGATTTAGTACAAAAACCAGTGACAGTACAAGATGCTCCCCCCAGAACAGAATTAGCATCAAAACAGAATAGATCTGAAGAATAATACCTCTTAAATTTACCCTAAAGCAAATCACACAGGCTGAGTCCTATTAATCCTAGCCAAAGAATGAGTTAGGTTAAAGTAAGTGTATGGTTGCAGTAAAACCCAAAACCAAACCAAACCAAAGAAATTCACAGGATAAACTGCTTTGCTTCCTACTTTTTTTTTGTGGTTTTTTGCCTTTTTTTTTCTTTTTTTTTTCCTCTAGTTTTAAGGATTACAAATTCAAAGCTCTTCCTATGTTTCTAACAGGTCACAGGGCTGCTTTGAAAAGCTTGTGCCGAAGTGGGCACTGGTTTTGCTCTCACTGCTGTTCTTTCTCTTGCTCTATACAAGTTGGCACTAATGAACAACAAAAAAAATAATTATACAATAGCTTCTCTAACTCTAACTTAACACATAAAGGGTTAAAATGAGTGCCTGTTCATATATTCTTTTTCCTTACCACAACACACAATCATAATTAAGGCCACATCTGTATTTCTTGAGGTTCTTTTTTCCCCCCTTTTCTCCTTTTTTCTTCCCCCCTCCCTCTGCTGACTCCATTACTGTATTGATCAGCTGCACTGATTTGGAAAACCATTCTTTAACCTCTGCTGTGTGCTTAAACCTCTGCTCAGTGCTTAAACCTCTGCTCAATGCTTAAACCTCTGCTCGATGTTTAAACCTCTGCTCAATGTTTAAACCTCTGCTCTATGTTTAAACCTCTGCTCGGTGTTTAAACCTCTGCTCTATGCTTAAACCTCTGCTCAATGTTTAAACCTCTGCTCTATGCTTAAACCTCTGCTCGGTGTTTAAACCTCTGCTTTATGCTTAAACCTCTGCTCTGTTTAAACCTCTGCTTGATGCTTAAACCTCTGCTCTATGCTTAAACCTGTGCTCGATGTTTAAACCTCTCTAGAGCTATATTAGTTGTTCATAGAGGTGGTATACCTAAGAGAGAGCTCCATTTGCCTAATTATTGGAAAATAAAGTTTATCAAGGTTAGCCTTATAGGATGCTCAACAGCCAAGGCAAAAACCTAACCCAAGGAGTTTACATCTAGGTACAAACATTAAACCCCCCCAAGGATGTCCTAATAATAAAAAAGTAGAAAATCTGCTCTGTTGGCACACGATGGCAAGTCAGAGTAACGTGAAAGCCACCTGCCTTTTCCAAATGAAAAGAGACCCCCCTGGCACTGTACATCCCTCCTGCATACACCACATTTTGAGTCAAGCTTTGTTAAATGGATGGCAATAGCAAGGGCTGCCCTTTCCTAGCTGTATATACATGTATATATATATACATACCTGCCTGTATATATGTATAGATGTATGGATGAGATACTAAGGTTATTGAACACAACAGAGGCTTCTGCCCCATGATACAGGTTTACTGTACATAAGAGAAGGAAAAAAAGAAAAACCAAACCCCTTTTAACACTGTACAATCACATACAGGTCATATGTGCACTGTTGCAGTGCAAAAGTAGATTTAACTGTAGTCTTTACTGGCATAGTCATGGCTTTTGGTAATCCTACAAAATTGCATTCTTCCATCATGGGGCCTGAATGGTCTTTTAAATTAATTTGATTGCCTTTTTCTATTTTTATTTCTCCTTTTTTTTCATTTCTATTTTTTTCCTTTCTTTTTGCCTTTTTCATTTTTTATTTCTATCTTTTTTTTTTTTTTTTTTTTTTTTTTGCCCTCCCCATTTTTTAAACTGCATGGTTTGCCTTTGGTCCACAGTTAAAAGGACGCACAGCAGTGGAGCTCTTGACTGGATGCAGCAGAATACATGAAAAGGACTGAAGTTATTGCAATTACAGTATAAAAAAAAAAAAAGGAAATAAAAAGGGTGGAGAGGGGGAGGAGGAGGAGCAAATGCCTTTCTGTAAAGCAATCCTCAGGGTTTTTCTATGCATGAATTGCTGCACGCTTCCTATACTTAAATTATATGAAAAGCCTAAAGTAACCAAAACCTAACATAGTGATAAATCAAAGGATAAGTGATTTGAGTAGTAAAGAGAATAAGGGGAGACCAGACTGAGAAAGCAGAGGAGGAAGAGGAAGAGTTGTTACTAACAATCCTAATTCTTAAATTAAATTTATAAAAACAAAAAAAAAAGGGGGGGAACCACCCCTCCCCCCCCCAAAATAAACAGAAAATAACTTCCAAGCAAATTAAATAAATCCCTCAAAACGAAAAAAAAAAGAAGCAAAAAAATGGAAAGCAAAAATAAAAGGAAAGGCAAAATAAAGAAAGGCAAAAGAAAAGGAAAAGCAAACAAAAAAGGAAAAGCAAAGAAAAAAAGGAAAAGCAAAGAAAAAAAGGAAAAGCAAAGAAAAAAAGGAAAAGCAAAGAAAAAGGAAAGGCAAAAAAAGAGGAAAAGCAAAAAAAAGGGAAAGGCAAAAAAAGAGGAAAAGCAAAAAAAAAGGAAAGGCAAAAAAAAAGGAGGAAAAGAAAAAAAAAAAGGAAAGGCAAAAAAAAGAGGAAAAGCAAAAAAAAGGAAAGGCAAAAAAAGAGGAAAAGCAAAAAAAAGAGGAAAGGCAAAAAAAAAGGGAAAAGCAAAAAAAGGAAAGAAAAAGGAAAAGCAAAAAAAAGAAAAAGCAAAAAAAAAAAGCAGAGAAAAAGGAAAAGCAAAAAAAAGGAAAACAAAAAAAACAAAAAGCAAAAAAAAGGAAAGGCAAAAAAAAAAGAAAAGGAAAAGCAAAGAAAAAAGGAAAAGCAAAGAAAAAAAGGAAAAGCAAAGAAAAAAGGAAAAGCAAAGAAAAAAGGAAAAGCAAAAAAAAGAAAGGCAAAAAAAGAGGAAAAGCAAAAAAAAAGGAAAGAAAAAAAGGAAAGGCAAGAAAAAGGAAAAGCAAAAAAAAAACAAAGAAAAAAGAGCAAAGAAAAAAGGAAAAGCAAAAAAAAAAGGAAAAGCAAAATAAAAAAAAAGTAAAAGAAAAAAAAAGAAAGGCAAAAAAAAACCCAAACAAAAAAGGTTACATCCATGTTAGTCCCACAACATTACAGCTGCTCCTTGCAGAAGGAGTCCTAGAAAAGAAACAGTGAAGAAACTTGGTCTGATGCTCAGATTGAGGTGCCTCGGTCTGGGTCGCTACCGATATTGAGCCCCAGAGAAGGAGTTGGTTGGTAAGGGATGGAGGACATTGTTTTGATGGGGCTTCTGAAAAAGCCCCCATTGGGTGCCCTGTGCCTGAAAGGGCCAGTTCGGTGCTCGGGCACACTGCCGAAGGAGAAACCCGAAGCGGCTTTAGCAGACAGCGTGCGGCTCAGAGTCTGGATCTGTTCTGGTATGAAGGTGGTGGTGGTGATGTGAGTGTTTCTGAAGTCACTGATTTGCTCCAGTGCCTGACGGGTGGGCAAAGTGTCAATGTCCAGCGGGGTCAAGTCAATGGACGAGGTGGAGAACTGTTTATGGGGACTGTCGTCGTCTGTGCAGAGGCTGTTCACGCGCCGGTGGAGGTGCTCGAGGTCGATCTCTTTGTCATCCTGGGGAAGGAGAAAAACAAGAGGCACCGATCACCATCACCATCTGTGCTGCGCTGAAGCTTCACAGCCTGATCAGAACTGCTTGGGAAGCACAACACACAATTCACTACTGGCTGGCTGCTGGCATCTCCGAACGTCACCAGCTGACACCCCCGCTGCCCGAAGCTGAGTGGGCTAAGCCAAGCCGAAGCAAACACACAACAGCTACCTTCAAACCCTGAATCTGAACAAAACAGCTCCAAGTGCTGCTGGCAGGTTTCCATCAGAAAAAGGCAGGCTTGGAGCTAGGTGGGTGGGAGGGACTAGCAGCAGCTGAATAGCAGTAAGGTTTGTGCTGTGAAAGCAAAGCATAACCTCAGGTGCCTGGGATGATGCCTGTTTGTGAGCTCCCCAACAGGGGCTAAATTTGGAAGTCAACATGGGAGGTTCTGAAGGAACAGGTTGCTGTCTTTGTCAGCACTCATCTTCATGGAAGGGCTTAAGGAAGAGCTAGAACCATCTCAGGTTGCTCTTTGCCTTCAGAATATAGACCACAGTGTAGCAAAGCTTCCAGACAAAACAGCCCCAAGCACTGGTGGCTCACTGACATCACCCAGAAAGTCCACCAAGGCAAGCTGAAGAGGCAGCACCTCTCCCCATCCTTCCAAAGAAGCAATTCCATTGATTCAGATGGAATTAGGCTTTTCTGGGTGAGAAGAGAAGGTGACCTGGGATATTTATTATAATCTATCACCCCTCCTCTTACCTCTGTCCTTTCTTAAATCTCTCCTGCCAGGGAACTCACTTAAATGGGTCTGTTTGTTGCACTTGAGAGTTTAAACACCCACAAGTTATAAAAAGAGAAAGCCCTGGGTGAGAAAATCATCACCTGTATTGGAACTGAACTGCAAAGCTTAAATCACAACAGCATTATGTGTACAGGTGCAGGGGCATCCCCTCAGCCTAGGTACCACAGCTCATTTAGAACAAAAATCAATTTCAACTAACCTTCAAATTTACCTTAATCTCTGTGAAATCTACTGGCTCTTCCAGGCCACTAGAAATGTCTCACACTCTAGGACCTCACAGAGGATAATTAGGCAGCCAAAAGATGTGCACTGATGACTTCCAGCCTTGATCACTGCAATTCAATGTCTGGCTTGATCCAGAGCTCCCTGAATCAATGGCAAAACTCCTAGAATACCGAATGGGCTCGAGATCCCTCCTTTGTCTAGGAATGAGGTTAAGTACTCTGGAAAAGTCCACAACTAGAACAAACCACAGTAGTTCATCTACTTAGCAAAAGGATCACTGGACATTTGCACTGGTATCATGCTGAACACAGATCCCCAACTGGAAGGAACCTGAGAGGCCAGCTCCCCCCTCCAGGATTTTACCCTCTGAGGGCAAGGACAAGGAGACAAACTGAGGGAACAGGAGCAGGGAATGGGGCATCAGGCATCTCCCTGGGGCTGGATGATCACTGACCACAGAGACTTTGGGTTTGAGCTCACCACGGGAAGGCAAAAAAAGCAGTGCTCATTTCTTGGGCTTGGCTTTCTGCCTCCAGTTCATTCACATGTGGACATAGACAGAGGTGCACATGAGAACCACAGGGGTGACACCAAAACCAAACGCATTCACCAGCCACTCTCTCCTAAAAGCTTTGGAGCTGCTGCACAGGGATGCAGAAGGACTGGGGCCACATTAGAAGCTAGGAAAATATACAGAGGCTCTGTTAGCACATGCAAGGCATGACTGTGGCTCTGAGGGACAGGCCTAAATATTTGTCCTGCTTTTTGATGTTTTTTTTTTTTTTCTTTTGGTTTGGGTTGGTTGGTTGGTTTATTATTATTATATTATATTAATATTAATAATTTTGTTTGTTGTTTGTGTTTTGATTTTTTTATTTTTGGTTTTGTTTTTGTTTTTGTTTTTTTTTCAGTTTAAACTTTTGAAAACCATGCAAACGCTTCTTTTAGCTTAAAATTTTGAAAGCCATGCAAACCCTTTGTGGTTTAAAAAAAAAAAAAAAGCCAATTTAGAAAGAGTTGGACTTTAATCACTTCTGAGCCTCTCCTCTTCTCTTACAGGGATGCATTTGGGGCTCGGGTCAGACCAGTGAGAAGGAGGTAAGTGGTGATATTCTCCCATGCTCAGCCCACAACCCGATCTCCACCCAACTGATACACCGAAATGAGACCCACTCACAGTACGATTGTGCACATCTCCATAACATGTTCCTTCCTCTTCTCTCTCGTGTGATCAGTAGTGAAACATTCAGCAGTTTTCACATTTAACATTATCACCAGGCTTCAGAGTCAGTATCCCATTGAGATTACTGGGGGCTGTTCACGCTCCTCTCAGAGCTACCGCTTAAGGCTGCCTGCAGTCTCAGGCAGACATCACTGAATGAGTTACTTCTGGTACGTGACCAAAAAGTTATCTTCTCAACCATGAGACAATTTTATTGTGATTACTTATTTTTTTATTATTTTTTTTCAGTATAAATGCTTGCATTCTGGAGCACAAGATGGCAGCCACCAGGAAAAAAAAAAAAAGGGGTGGGCTTGCTGACCACAAACTGGCCCAATCTGACCCCCGACTCTGGACTAGTGGCCTGGAAGAACCAATGGATTTCATGGAAGCTAAAATGAATTTTAAGAAAGTTAGTTCAGATGTATTGCTTAGCTTGAATGACACCCCCCCACCTCCCCCACCCCAACATCCAGGAGAGTGGGGACATCCAGCACACACGTCCACGTTAAACTCAGTTTTGAGCCAAGCTTTTCGATTTAGCGTCAAGGTGCAATTTTTAAAGTGCTTTATGCTAATGACTGTGTGGCAAAGAGCAAAGAGGCCAAATGATACCATTGGTGGGAAGGATACACTCAAATTTCTCTGCATTTGGAATTTTACATAGGGGATTTTATAGTTATATGAAACATCCAAGTCTTTATTGTTTTCTTTCCCTTTTTCTTCTGTTATTTGTTTTATGTTATGAAGTTCTGAAAGTTTGGGTAAAGAACAATCTAATAAATTTCAGTCTTGTTAAACAAATTTTTTTCCCCCAGCTGTGAAAGAGAATCACAGAAAATATCTGGTTGGAAGAGACCTCAAAGATCATCCAGTCCAACCTTTGACCCAGCACTGAAGGGTCAACACTAAACCATGTGGTTTCCATTCCTGAGAAATCTAGGACTAGAGGTTTTATTTTGGGGGGGGGAGGGGTATTTTTTTCTTTTAAGAATGGTCAGGTCCAGGCCTCGAACAAACAAACACACAAAAAGAAAAAAGCTTGGGAATTAAAACAGGCAAGAAAAGCTTAAACGTAGTCTAACATCAGTGCTGTCTAATTAGGTAGTGTAATTAATCCTGCCTGATTACACAGCCTTAGATTAGCAGGAATAAGCAGAATGGAGAAGCTGCAGATGTGAGACTACTGCACACAAATTAACAGCAATACTCCACAAGCTACACAGAGATGTGTCTAAAGCTACACAGATAGAAAAGTTACAGCACCGCATTAAAGCTCATATTTAGGCTCAGCTTTGGCCATTGCTGCCAAGCACATTCTACTACAGACTTCATTATGAAGGTAGGAAATTTGTTGTAGGGCCACATGTAGGCTGGTAAAGGGACAGATTGTCACCAAGAGGAGAGTGTTACACATACACCTGTACAAGCAAAGTCATCTCTGGTGTCAAACAAAATAAGTCCCCCTGGTGTCCATCCAAGATTTCCTGAAACAGGTCTGAAGTAGATTTCAGAAAGAAGTCTGCTCTGAATCTGTCTGAAAAACCTGACAGAGCTCTTGCTTCCCTGGACTTCAGAGTGCTGAAGTTCATGGAAGCCTCAAGAGGTTAACGGTTTTGAAAACGGGGACGAGCTCACTCGAGAAGCTAAGTGCTGATTAAAAAGGGCTGAGCTCTGCAAATCTCTTTGGAAAGACTCAGCTGCTGAGCTAAAGGGAGATATATCTCTCTATATTTTTTTTATCCAAGAAGCCAAGAAACTTTTGAACTTAGTGGTGAGAATTAGCTCTCCCCAGTGGGAATAATTAGCTCTCCCCAGTGGGAACAATTAGCTCAACACTGATGCAGCGTTCTGCAAGCATCCCTGGTGGTTTACTTGGAATTTAGATACCAGCGATGAATTGTTGTGGTTTCCTGTTCAAGCTTTCCTAGACAGAACAGCTGAAAAAGATTTTTTGAGGAAGAACAACATTTACCTTAAAAAAAAAAAAATCAGCAAGCTAAGGAAATGTCTCTGATTTTGATTCCCCACACTCTCTAAGGCCATGAAGCCAAGGCAGCAATCTTTAGGGTGCACGAAAATGCCCCGAGAGAAAGGGAGGGTCCAATACCTCTTTCGATGGAACCCGGGAGCCTTTTCTTTTATTCCACCATGTCTCCAACATTGCAATCAAACAGGAGAGGACAATCCCAGCAGCGAGGATGCAGAAAACACCTGCAAAACTTTTTATGTCCAGGGCACCTCCTTTCTGTTTGGTATCCACAGATGAGTAAAGGTCACACTGACCGTTCTTTGGCCACCACTTATGCTTCAGCACGTCCATGTCGCCGTTCTGCTGCAGCTCCAGAATCCTTGAAGGGAAAGCACAGAGGCCAGGGTTACAGTGGAGCAGTGGAGGTGGCATCTGGGAGTGGAAGGATGTGATCCAACTGCTTGCAACCTTCCCATTTGTCACAGAAAGCTAAGTAGATAATGAATCCAGACAGGCTGATTTAGTCAGAAATGAGGGCTTGAATATGGAGCTGCCTGTGAGGCTGAGTGTATGGATACCTGTGCTCCACTCCAGACAGAGCAGACCCAAGGCTCTCTCTCCTTTTGACATCCTTAATGAAAATGCTTTGCTTGATATGAATCATAGAATTGTCAGGGTTGGAAGGGACCTCAAGGATCAGCCAGTTCCAAATCCCCTGTCATGGGCAGGGACACCTCACACTACAGCAGGTTGCTCACAGCCACATCCAGCTTGGCCTTAAGAACTTTCAGGGATGAGGCTTTCCACCACCTCCCTGGGCAACCACTTTCTGTGTCTCACCACTCTCGTGGGGAAGAATTTCTTCCTAACATCCAATCTGAATCTACCCACTTCTAGTTTTGCTCCATTCCCCCCATTCCTATCACTCCCTGACACCCTCAAAAGTCTCTCCCCAGCTTTCCTTTAACCCCCTTCAGATCCTGGAAGGCCACAAGAAAGTCTCCTCAGAGCCTTCTCTTCTCCAGATTGAACAACCCCAACTCTCTCAGTGTGTCTCCAGAGCAGAGCAGCTCCAGCCCTCTGCTCATCCTCATGGCCCTTCTCTGGACACCTTCCAGCACCTTCAGATCCTTCTTGTACCAGAGGCTCCAGAACTGGACACAGAGCTCCAGGTGTGGTCTCAGCAGAGTGGAGCAGAAGGGGAGAATCCCCTCCCTGGCCCTGCTGGCCACACTTCTCTTGCTGCAGCCCAGGCTCTGCTTGGCTCTCTGGGCTGCAAGTGCTCACTGCTGGCTCCTGTTGAGCTTCTCATCCCCCAGCACTCCCAAGCCTTTTCTGTCAGGCTGCCATAGCATCCTGCTTTAGGACTTACATGAGTATTTGGGGCCAAATATTCCTGTCAGGTTAGCAGGAGCAACAGACAGTGGGCACAAACAGAACCCTTTTGTAACACAAGCAACAGAAGACTAAACTTTGGTGCCTGATCCAATCCTTTGGCATAGGTATTTTTATATTTAGACATTACTGTACTGTCTACACAAGGCAGTAACAGAGCAGCACTGTGGGGGCTTTATTTCTTCCAGCAGGAGCTCTAATCCCTGAGCAGGGAGGGCTATCTTCCCTCTTCTATTCAGACAGAGACAGAACAAACCATCTAAATGATGGCTCTATTCTCATTAATTAAATGATTCTTCCCTTGTCAGTGTAATTCCTGATTACATGAGACATCTTTTTCACAATAGGCATCTGCATAAAGACACTGAACTTTAGATTGCTCCTTTAGCAGTGATTTATTCTTAATTGTACTCCTGGTAATTATTGGCAATTTTCTTTGTGGGTGTAATGGATGAGTTCAATTATTTAAAGGAAAACATATAAAAAAAAAAAAAAAGTAGCAGAAACCAGGGATAGTAAATGTGTCATTACATGGAAAAGCTTGAGAAATGGAAAGGATAAATGGAACAAAAGGACTTCTGGGGTGCTGGGGGATGAGAAGCTCAACAGGAGCTAGCAGTGAGCACTTGCAGCCCAGAGAGCCAAGCAGAGCCTGGGCTGCAGCAAGAGAAGTGTGGCCAGCAGGGCCAGGGAGGGGATTCTCCCCCTCTGCTCCACTCTGCTGAGACCACACCTGGAGCTCTGGGTCCAGTTCTGGAGCCTCTGTTCCAAGAAGGATCTGGAGGTGCTGGAAGGTGTCCAGAGAAGGGCCATGAGGATGATCAGAGGGCTGGAGCTGCTCTGCTCTGGAGACAGACTGAGAGAGTTGGGGCTGTGCAGTCTGGAGAAGAGAAGGCTCCAAAGGAGACCTTATTGTGACCTTCCAGCATCTGAAGCCAAGAAAGCTGGGGAGAGACTTTTGAGGGTGTCAGGGAGTGATAGGACTGGGGGGAATAGATCCAAGCTAGAGGAGGGGAGATTAGATGGTAGGAAGAAATTCTTCCCCATGAGGGTGGTGAGACACTGGCACAGGTTGCCCAAGGAGGTGATGGAAGCCTCATCCCTGGAGGTTTTTGCAGCCAGGCTGGATGTGGCTGTGAGCAACCTGCTGTAGTGTGAGGTGTCCCTGCCCATGGCAGAGGGGTGGGAATTGGATGATCCTTGAGGACCCTTCCAACCCTGACAATTCTATGATTCTAAGAAAGCTTTCAATGAAGGCTTGCCAAACTGCAGTCATAAACATGTTAAGAGATAAAATACATACCAAGAGCAGTTATAAGAGTGTGGGCATCTGACTGTGTTAACCTAATACAGAGAAAAAAAAAAAAAGAGAGCTCCCACTTCTGTTTTAGACTTAGTAAATACTTTGTTCCTGAATTCACCCATTGGTGTAACCAAAATAAGGGGTAACATAGTAAAAAGGTTACACTACCAGCTCTTTGCTAGTGAAGAATACCTCCCTGACTTTGCAGCAGGTTTTCAGAAAGGAAAATCATACTTTTAGTGAAATCCTACTGTGGTAGTTTCAAGGCTGTGCCTAGAAAACTTTCCACAGATCTTCAACAGAAGGTGGTAGAATGTAAGTAAACCACCTTTGGGTGTAAAAAGGAAAATAATGATAAGGTCTAAATAATCCAATTGGACCAATAGCTGCCATAACAGTTTTGAACACTAACTTTCTCTCCTTTTGGCTACCTGACTCTGGCAGTTACTAACTTGTGCTTCTGCCCGGCTTTGCTGACCTTGAATGCCTTCCTGTTGTGGTTAAGTAACCACCAGCAACTCTCTGCTCTTTCTCTTGTCTGGCATGCAGAGGAAGGGAAGGGAGCAGAGAGTGAGGAAGCTATTAGCAGCCCCCTGGTTTTGTCCAGGGGGGTCTTGTGCTGTTGACAAATTGCAAATCCTGTATATTTTGTACACATTCATTGCATTCCATATTTTAGATTGTAGTTTTGCTTGTAAATAGAGCTTTCCAACTGAGCTGGTCTGGCAAATTTATGCTGGGGGGGAAAGGGGCTGGTGGAATTTTCAAGCCACCACACCGACGAAAAGCAACGGGAGGCAGGGAGGTTTCCCGCAGGCGCGCCGCGCAGGTGAGCGCTGCTGCAGGAAGGTGCCACACGAGGGCGCTCTTGCCATAGAAATCCCAGCGCCGCGGCAGCGCCCGCTGGGTGCCCCCCCGCACGCCCCTCCGGTTCCCTGCCGCGGAGCAGCCGCGGCGATCGCTGTGAGATTTGATTTTTCAACTTGAATAAACGAATTAAACAATAACGCATTAACTCAGTGCTCTGAATGGTAGAGATGCATTAAGTGCTATCCTTCCAGCAAGGGCCTCAGAATCATCACAGAATCACAGAAACATTCAGGTTGGAACAGACCCTCAGCATCACCAAGTCCAACCCAGAACCCTACTCTGCAAGGCTCACCCCTAAACCAAGCACCACATCCAAACCATCTTGAAACACAGCCAGGCTTGGGGACTCCACCACCTCCCTGGGCAGCACATTCCAATGCCTGACCACTCTTGCCATGAGAAATTCTTCCTAATCTCCAGTCTAAACCTACCCTGTCGCAGCTTGAGGCCATTCCCTCTTGTTCTATCACTAATTACCTGGGAGAAGAGACCAGCACCAACCTCTCCACAAGCTCCTTTCAGGTAGTTGCAGACAGCAATGAGGTCTCCCCTCAGCCTCCTCTTTTCCAAACTAACCATCCCCAGCTCCTTCAGTCTCTCTTCATCAGATTTATTCTTCTTAGATACCTTCTCCCCAGAATCTCACCTGACCAAACAGTTCCTCCTGTGTCCCTTGTCAGCTGCCCCCTGCCTGAGAAGCCCTGTGATTAACAAGCCACGAGTGAAGAACTGCTCTCCTGCTTAGCCAGAGAAAGCAAACAATTTCAGTTTGACTTTGCTAGTGGTTTGGTTTGCTCTCTCTCTCTCTCTTTTTTTTTTTATTTTGTTTGTTTCCGAGAGTGCTGTGCAAATGGACACTTCTTTGGGGCCAGCTACTAATTAACCCAGCTCCCCCTCAGAGTGCTTTGAGCACAAACACCAAAAGTTTTCATGAATAAAACCCTGAATTAAACACTAAAACATTTGCATTTTCTTTGAAGGAGTATTTTTCTTAATTAGATCACAAGGAGTAATTTGAACTGATCTGTTTAGACCATCTGCTGAAGGACCAAATAAACCTGGAGTCCACTGAACCTGACCTAGCACTGAATGAATATGCCAGCAGCTAAGTAGCAGTTGCATGATAAAACAAATCACTAATACAATGAATCTTAAGAACTGTGGTGCCTAGTGAACTTTAATTGCCATCTATTCTATACCTTAATCACAGAATCACAGAATTATTGAGGCTGGGAAAGACTTCTGAGATCATCAAGTCCAGCCTATGACCCAACACCACCACAGCAGCTAAACCATGCCACCAAGTGCCACATCCAAGCTTTGCTTAAACACCTCCAATGATGGTGACTCCACCACCTCCCTGGGCAGTCCATCCCAGTGCCTAATCAGCCTTGCTGTCAGGAATTCCTTCCTAACATCCAACCTAAACCTCCCCTGGGGCAGCTTCAGGCCATGCCCTCTTGTCCTGGCACAAGTTGCCTGGGAGCAGAGCCTGACCCCCACCTGACTACAGCTTCCCTTCAGGTGGTTGTAGAGAGTGATAAGGTCCCCCCTGAGTCTCCTTTATGCTACCTTTCAATGTGAAGCATTCCTCACAGCTATGACAAAATGGTCTTTGCTAATATCAAAGTTGGACTCCAATGAATTGATAGCAGGCAGAAGGAAAGTAAGCCAAAAAAAGAAAAAGCACAAGAAAGCTGAAAAGGGTCCACAGAGACCCAGTCAGAAAGGGAATACAGAATCACAGAATCAATAAGGTTGGAAAAGACTCCAAGGATCATCAAAGTCCAACCTGTCCCCCAAGACCTCATGACTACTAAACCACCTTGGGTGAGATCTGAAAATGTCAGCATCATCCTTAAGCACACTGTGATATTTGGGTTGCTGAGTTCAGGAAAAGATCTTTCATTTGAATGTAGAAGAATCTGGAAATGATCATCTTTGCTTGGAGTCATGCTTCAGGCAGGGCAAAGCCTCAGTCTTACACAAACTACCTCCATCCATGTTTGGAGCAGTGGAAGACACAGGAGCTGCTTGAAGTCCTGTTAAATGACAGCCTAGAACAGCTCATTTTTAAAGTAAGAGCCCAAGGTGGCACTTGCAGGTTTGACATTTTCTTTGCTATTTACATAAGCAAATGACACCAAATCTTGCACTATGAGAACTGCTGTGCCTGCTCTTCAGGCTAAACCATGTGTCAGAGCACACTTCTGACGTAAGTTCAAAATAGCTCTCTGCCTAAGATGGGTGCCCTGGGAAATACTGCCCAGAGAAGGAACCTCAGCTGCCCTGGGGCTAGCTCTGCCAGCCTTGCCTTCCAGTGTATCAGGTAAGCCTTCCTCAGAGACATGAGATGAGAAATTTCTCTGCCTTGATGAGCAGCCAAACCTTTTCAGGTCCCCTAGGTGTGGAATCACAGAATCACAGAAACATTCAGGTTGGAACAGACCCTCAGCATCACCAAGTCCAACCCAGAGCCCTACTCTACAAGGGTCACCCCTAAACCATAGCCCCAAGCACCACATCCAAACCACCTTCAAACACAGCCAGGCTTGGGGACTCCACCACCTCCCTGGGCAGCACATTCCAATGCCTGACCACTCTTGAGGGGAAAAAATCCTTCCTCCTGTCCAGTCCAAACCTACCTAGTCACAGCTTGAGGCCATTCCCTCTTGTTCTATCACTAATTACCTGTGAGAAGAGACCAGCACCAACCTCTCCACAAGCTCCTTTCAGGGAGTTGTAGAGCAATGAGGTCTCCTCTTTTCCACACTAACCATCCCCAGCTCCTTCAGTCTTTCTTCATCAGATTTATTCTCCAGACCCTTCACAGCTTCCTTGCCCTCCTCTGCCCTGGCTCCAGCACCTCCACATCTCTCTTGGATTCAGGTGTCCAAAACTGGACACAACACTCCAGGTGTGGCCTCCCCAGAGCTGAGTCCCAGGGGACAATCCCCTCCCTGCTCCTGCTGGACACAGCATTGCTGATCCCAGCCAGGATGCCTTTGGCTTTCTTGGCCACCTGGGCACACTGCTGGCTCCTCTTCAGCTGCTTGGCCATCAGCACCCCCAGGTCCCTTTCTGCCAGCAGCTTTCCAGCCACACTGCCCCAAGCCTGCAGCATTGCTTGGGGTTGTTGTGCCCCAAGGGCAGGACCTGGCACTTGGCCTTGTTGCAGCTGATTCTGTTAATGTTGGCCATGGATCCAATCTCTCCAAGTCCCTCTGCAGAGCCTCCCTCCCCTGGTGCAGATCACCACTGCCACCTCCCTTGGTGTCATCTGCAAACCTACTGCTGACACACTCTGTGTCTTCATCAAGGTCATCAATAAAGATGTTCAACAGAAGTGGTCCCAACACTGACCCCTGAGGAGCACACTTGTGACCAGACTCCAGCTGGGTTTAACTCCATTCACCACCACTCCTTGGGCCCTTTCACCCAGCCAGGGCTTTATCCAGCACAGCATTGCTCAGCCAGGCCATGAGCAGCCAGTTTGGCCACAGGAATTCTGTGGGGAATGGTGTCAAAGGCCTTTTGAAAGTCTTTCCCTCATCCAAGGAGAGGAGGAAAGATAGAGCAGTAGAGCTTTGCAAGCAGAGGAGCTGCCTGACTGCTGTGCTGCACACAGTCTGTGCACTGCCCTAACCAAGGCCATGCATCCATGACCTCATTGATGCTGTGTATGAGGAGGTAAGCTTGTAGGTGCAGCTGCCCTTCTTCACCAGACTTAGCCATCACCTTCACCAACACACCAGTGTGCCAGCCTGGTGACCCTGGGCATGCAGGTTTTCTGCCAGCTGGAGAGTGCCATGACGTTTGGGAAGTCAGAGCATCTTCCCATGCCCTTGCAGGCCTACCAGTGTTACACAGTGTGGGAGCTTTGGGCTGTGCCTGTGAAACTTTTTCCACAGATCTTGAACAGAAAATGGTGAAAGGTAAACAAATCACTACTGGGTGTCAAAAAATGAAAATAAGGATAAGTTCTAAACAATCCCATGGGGGAGATAAGGGACTCAAATTAGGTGTACCAAAACACTTCTTTGCTCTGGGAGAGACTAACTTGCTTCTGCTTTGACCTTGGCTGCATTGTTTTGCCTAAATCTAAACAAAATATCTCTCTGCTCCTTTCTCTTGTCCCTTTTGTACAGGGAGGGGTAAGGGAGGGCAGGGAGGGGCAACCTATTAGCAGCTTCCCTGGGCTTTGATCAGGATGGGTCCTTGTGCTGTTTAGTATTTGTAAAGCCCTGTGAATGTTGTAAATCCCTGTAAATATTGTAAATCCCTGTAAATATTGTCTATTTTGTACATATTCCTTGCATTCCATTGCAGATTGTAGTTTTGCTTGTAAATACAGCTTCCAGCTGCTTCCAACTGAGCTGGTCTGGCCAAGTTAATGTTGGAGAGGGGGGTGTGAATTTTCAACCCACCACACACAAAGAGGTGAAGAAGCCTGGCATAGAAACTCTGCTGGCTCCTGGAGGGGGTGGGGGTGTTATAGAAATTAATCATTGATGGTTTATTGCCCACCTTCCACTGCTCTGTGTGTGTGTTCTGAGGGGCTGCACCCTACTTTGCATGATAGGAATGAGGGCTTGATGCAGTGCTCCCAGGATCAAGTGTTTGCTCCCAGGATCAGGTGTTTGCTCCAGGATCTCCCTACCTGAGCTATCCACATGATGAAGAAGTGTCTTGATAAGCACCTAGGGCCATTCAACACAGGTAATGTGCAGCAGGACTCGATAATAAAGGCATCTCCCTGGGCAGGCTGTGATTTCTCAAGAGTTAGAATCATAGAATCACAGAATTGTCAGGGTTGGAAGGGACCTCAAGGATCAGCCAGTTCCAACCCCCTGCCATGGGCAGGGACACCTCACACTACAGCAGGTTGCTCACAGCCACATCCAGCCTGGCTGCAAAAACCTCCAGGGATGAGGCTTCCACCACCTCCCTGGACAACCTGTGCCAGTGTCTCACCACCCTCCTGGGGAAGAATTTCTTCCTAACACCCAATCTGAATCTCCCCATTTCTAGTTTTGCTCCATTCCCCTCAGTCCTATCACTCCCTGACACCCTCAAAAGTCCCTCCCCAGCTTTCTTGCAGGCCCTGACACCCCAACACACCCCTCTTATGCCCTGTATTTCATACTGGAGTGCCCAGCAATTACATCCAACAGCCAACATATAGAAGCATCAATTAGAAACAGTGTAAAGAGGAGAAGTCTGCTTCACTTCTAAATTGAATGTTTCAAACAACCAAAATCATCTTCCTGACAGAGGGACAGAACCATCTCTCTGTTTTTTAAACTCCAGAATGATTCATCAACACTCGACACTGGGACAAAATTGAGTGATGTTTCCTGAGAAATTCTGCCTTCCCTCACTGTGTATCCTGATTATCAAACTCCACATGGCTAGGATTGTCAGAAAATTCCTTGGGTTATTCTTGAAAGGAAGCCACACAATTTCAGTATTCATTTACTTTTTTCAGCCTTAGGGCCTCTGATTTTTTTCTCAGTATTTTGGGAGCTTCTAAGGGGTTTAGAGGTGTGAGAGATTCCCTCCCCCCCCGCCCCCAGCAGTCTGTTGGTGACTGACCTGAAGATTGTATTCGATTCAGCTCAAGAGAACAGGAAATAGACCAAAAATAATCTTGCATAGCAGTGACAACACAAATAGTTTGTATCCTGAAAGCCTTCTCACAGCTGCCCTGGTGAGACTTCACCTGGAATATTGCATCCAGTTTTGGGCTCCCCAGTTTATGAGGGAAAGAGATCTGCTGGAGAGAGTATAAGGGAGGGTTGCAAAGATGCTGAAGGGACTGGAGCACTGCCTGGTGAGGAGAGGCTGAGAGCCCTGGGGGTGTTCAGTCTGGAGAGGAGAAGACTGAGAGGGGATCTGATCAATGTCTATCAATATCTGAGGGCTGGGGGTCAGGAGGGAGGGGACAGGGACAGGCTCTGCTCAGTTGCACCTTGCGATAGGACAAGGGGCAGTGGATATAAACTCCAGCACAGGAGGTTCCACTTCACCATGAGGAGGAACTTCTTCACTGTGAGGGTCCCAGAGCACTGGAACAGGCTGCCCAGAGAGGTTGTGGAGTCTCCTTCTCTGGAGCCTTTCCAGATCCATCTGGAAGTGTTCCTGTATGCCCTGTGCTGGATTCTCTGGTCCTACTCTGGCAGGCGGCTTGGACTCAAAGATCTCCAGAGGTCACTAACATCCTGTGATCCCCTGAGCTTGACCAATCAACTTTCCAATTACAGGAGATGCCTTGAAGCTGAGTTATTCCTCATTCAGCCAGAGTGGGTGCTGGGCACCCTCTCCATTCTTGCACCTACTGTCACTTCTCTTATAAAATGATTAATCTCACTCACAGTTATGCAATTTCTTCCATCCAAAACTCAGAGGAGGAGCCTTGGGAGCACCAACTGACCTCTCCCTTCCTTCTCCCGTTTCTCTCTCTCCAGTAGGCACAGGTCACAGAGAAGCTTCCTGCAGGGGGCCACGGGGCTGGGCTTGCTGCTGCTCTCCTGACACCATGCCACATCAGGCTAAGGTCTGCTCCTGACAGCAAGCAACGCCAGGGTTTGCCCCTGGCAACCTTACAAAACACATCCCATCGTTTCCCTGTGCTTTCTGCCAGATAAACTGCAGTCAAAAGAAATAACCTCAGGACCAAAACACACTGCTCTCCCAGGTGCTGGTCTGCTAACTCTCCTCTGCTGAATGCCAGGAGCTTTGTAGGGTCATAGGATGATAGGGGTTGGAAGGGACCTCTGGAGATCATTGAGTCCGACCCCCCTGCCAGAGCAGGACCAGAGAATCCAGCACAGGTCACACAGGAATGCATTCAGATGGGGATGGAAAGTCTCCAGAGAAGGAGACTCCACAACCTCTCTGGGCAGCCTGTTCCAGTGCTCTGGGACCCTCACAGTGAAGAAGTTCCTCCTCATGGTGAGGTGGAACCTCCTGTGCTGGAGTTTCTATCCATTGCCCCTTGTCCTATCCCAGGGTGCAACTGAGCAGAGCCTGTCCCTGTCCCCTCCCTCCTGACCCCCAGCCCTCAGATATTTATAGACATTGATTAATTCACCTCTCAGTCTTCTCTTCTCCACACTCACCAGCCCCAGGGTTCTCAGTCTCTCCTCACCAGGCAGTGCTCCAGTCCCTTCAGCATCCTTGGAGCCCTCCCTTGGACTCTCTCCAGCAGATCCCTGTCCCTGCTGAACTGGGGAGCCCAGAGCTGGATGCAGTATTCCAGCTGTGACCTCACCAGGGCAGAAGAGAGGGGGAGGAGAACCTCCCTGGATTTGCTGGACACACTCCTCTGAATGCATCCCAAGATCCCTTTGGCCTTATTTAACACTTCTGTAGTGGAGGTCAAAGCCAAGTGACTTGGCACTGAGATTCAATTTGGATAAGCTGCTGAGTCTGCACAGATGATCTCTGCATATCTTTTTCCAAGATCAAGGGCATGAGGTCAAGTTCTGCAGCTTCTATTTGACAGCACAGAGAAGCAAGCTCCCTCTCCCTGCCATCAGGGGCAGATCTGAAAGCTGAATCAGGGCTCCTATGGCTGCTGTGCTCTGTGCTGCTCAGCAGTTAAAAGAAGAGTTTGGAGGAGACATAAAGAGACCCATAAAAAATAAATGGGAAAAAAAAAAGAAGTCATAGAATCACAGAATTGTCAGGGTTGGAAGGGACCTCAAGGATCAGCCAGTTCCAACCCCCTGCCATGGGCAGGGACACCTCACACTACAGCAGGTTGCTCACAGCCACATCCAGCCTGGCTGCAAAAACCTCCAGGGATGAGGCTTCCACCACCTCCCTGGGCAACCTCTGCCAGTGTCTCACCACCCTCCTGGGGAAGAATTTCTTCCTAACATCCAATCTGAATCTCCCCATTTCTAGTTTTGCTCCATTCCCCCCAGTCCTATCACTCCCTGACACCCTCAGAAGTCTCTCCCCAGCTTTCTTGGAGCTCCCTTCAGGCCACAAGAAGGTCTCCCCAGAGCCTTCTCTTCTCCAGACTGAACAGCCCCAACTCTCTCAGTCTGTTTCCAGAGCAGAGCAGCTCCAGCCCTCTGCTCATCCTCCTGGCCCTTCTCTGGACACCTTCCAGCACCTCCAGATCCTTCTTGTAACAGAGGCTCCAGAACTGGACACAGAGCTCCAGGTGTGGTCTCAGCAGAGTGGAGCAGAGGGGGAGAATCCCCTCCCTGGCCCTGCTGGCCACACTTCTCTTGCTGCAGCCCAGGTTCTGCTTGGCTCTCTGGGCTGCAAGTGCTCACTGCTGGCTCCTGTTGAGCTTCTCATCCCCCAGCACCCCCAAGGCCTTTTCTTCAGGGCTGCTCTCAAGCCATTCCCTGCCCAGCCTATATCAGTACCTGGGATTGCCCTGAGCCTCCCAAGTTTAGAGAAAGAATCAAACTGCTCCTGACTTCTCTTGAAACATTGTCTGGTGAGAGGATATTCTCAATCCTAACTCCCCAATTCCAGAAAGGAAAAGTTTGTTTGTGGAAGGGCAAAGGAGGATTTTAACAGATTCTTGTTTTTACGCAGCCAGTTCACCTTTCACTACTTCTGTGTCAGACTGAAAATTAGGATTCCACCAGACTTAAAATGAGGGCCCTGTTGCCATGCTGCAAATCCACAGCTGCAGCAGATGATGCACAGTAAATCACTGTCCTCTCCCTAAGAGTTGCCATAAATAATGCCACAGGAGTCCTCCCCCTTGCAATCAGCAGCTGCCTGCAACTGCTGGGAGCAGAGCTGTAGAGCAGGCCCCAGGTAGGGAATGGAGCTAAGGTAAAACAGAACACTCTGAAAATAAAACAGGATCCTGGCATTGATCATCACATTAACTTGGAAGCCTTTCAAAATATTTGTCTCTTCCCTCCCACAGGAGAATTTCTATAAGCAAGGTGTCATAACTTCAGACACATTCCAGGGTGATGTGCTGTGTTCCTTTCCTGAAAGCACCTAATCTGCAGAGCATTTTCACCAGCAGCAATACCACTCTGCTTGTACAGAGGGGAAAGCTGAGGCAGGGGCTGTGAGGCAAGACCAAACCTGAGGTGAGTGGTGGAAGCAGTGGCTGAACTCAGTCCCTGCTCTCCCTGTTCCCTTTTGCACTGAGTGTATTTATTTGTTTCCCTAAGAGAAGGGGGGGTGGGGGGAATCATAGAATAGAATCCTAGAATCAACCAGGTTGGAAGAGACCTCCAAGCTCATCCAGTCCACCCTAGCACCCAGCCCTATCCAATCAACCAGACCATGGCACTAAGTGCCTCATCCAGGCTTCTCTTGAACATCTCCAGGGATGGTGACTCCACCACCTCCCTGGGCAGCACATTCCAATGGCAAATCTCTCTCCCTGTGAAGAACTTCCTCCTCACATCCAGCCTAGACCTCCCCTGGCACAGCTTGAGACTCTGTCCCCTCTTCTGCTGCTGCTTGCCTGGGAGAAGAGACCAACCCCCACCTGGCTACAACCTCCCTTCAGGGAGTTGTAGACAGCAATGAGGTCTGCCCTGAGCCTCCTCTTCTCCAGGCTAAACACCCCCAGCTCCCTCAGCCTCTCCTCACAGGGCTGTGCTACAGACCCCTTCCCAGCCTTGTTGCCCTTCTCTGGACACATTCCAGTCCCTCAACATCCCTCTTGAATTGAGGAGCCCAGAACTGGACACAGCACTCAAGGTGTGGCCTGACCAGGGCTGAGTACAGGAGGGAGGGAGAAAGGGGAGGGAGGGAGAAAGGGAGAGGGAGGGAGAAAGAGAAGGCAAGGGAAAAGAAAGAGCAGTTTGGCAGGCTGCATGACAGGTGGAAATGGCCAAAGATGTCAAAGTGTATCAGCTATGAGTTCCTGAGCAAGCAGTTGGCAGACTCTCTTGCTCAGCCTCTAGCCCAGTGACAGCTTGGAAGGCTTGTGCTGCTCACAGCCTCTTGCTGACTGCTGGTAGGCGTTTTGCAAGCATGACCACAACCTCAGGCTGACTGGCAGGGGAGCTCCAACTGCAAGGCAGCTGGGCAGAACTGCAGCTCTTTCTCCAGCTCTGGAGGGGTTAGAGCAGTGGAGAGAGACTGAGGGAGCTGGGGTTGATCAAACTGGACAAGAGGAGACTCCAGGGAGACCTAATAGTGACCTGAAGGGGGCTACAAGAAGGCTGGAGAGAGACTGTTTGCAAAGGGACTGGATGAGGGGCAATGGCTTCAAACTAGAGAAGAGTAGATGTAAATTGGATGTGAGGAAGAAGTTCTGCACCATGAGGGTGGTGGAACAGTGGAACAGGTTGCCCAGGGAGGTGGTTGAGGCTCCTTCCCTGGAGATCACAGAATCACAGAAAGATTCAGGATGGAGAAGACCCTCAGCAGCAAAACACTCCCAAAGTTAAGCAACCATCCTGCATCCATCCTCCAAGCACTGGGTCAAGGAAAGCCACTGTGTAATCACAGAAACATTCAGGCTGGAAAAGACTCTCAGTATCCCCAAGTCCAACCCAGAACCTTACTCTACAAGGCTCACCCCTAAACCATAGCCCCAAGCACCACATCCAAACCACCTTCAAACACAGCCAGGCTTGGGGACTCCACCACCTCCCTGGGCAGCACATTCCAATGTCTGACCACTCCTGATGGGATATTCAAGGTGAGGCTGGACAGGGTTCTGGGCAAGCTGATCTAGTTGGGGATGTCCCTGCTGACTGCAGAGGGGAAGTTGGACTGAATGACCTTTGGAGGTCCTTTCCAACCCAGACCATTCTGTGATTCTATGATTGTATGACTTCTAAGGGGATGATGGAAGAATGAACACAGAATCTTCTCTGCATTCCCAGCAAAGCTGTAACATTTCCCAGGACAAGTGCAGGGTCCTGCAGCTGGGGAGGAATAACAGCAGGCACCAGGACAGGTTAGAGGCTGTCCTGCTGGAAAGCAGCTCCACAGAGAAAGACCTTGGAGTGCTGGTGGGCAGCAAGTTCTGCATGGGACAGCAATGTGCCCTTGTGGCCAAGAGAGCCAATGGGAGCCTGGGGGGCAGCAAGAAAAGTGTGGCCAGCAGGGCTAGGGAGGTTCTGCTCCCCCTCTGCTCTGCCCTGCTGACACCACAGCTGCAATCCTGTGTCCAGTTTGGGGCTCCCCAGGTCAAGAGAGACAGAGACCTGCTGGAGAGAGTCCAAGGGAGAGGCAGGAGGATGCTTAGGGGACTTGAGCATCTCCCCTGGGAAGAGAGCCTGAGAGCCCTGGGGCTGTTTAGTCTGGAGAAGAGAAGGCTGAGAGGGATCTGATCAATGTCTCTCAATAGCTGAGGGCTGGGGGTCAAGTGGAGGGGGCCAGGCTCTTTTGGGTGGTGCACAGTGATAAGCCAAGGAACAATGGAGACAAACTTGACCAGAGAAGGTTTCAGCCCAACAGGAGGAGAAACTTCTTCACAGTGAGGGTGACAGAGCCCTGGAGCAGGCTGCCCAGGGGGTTGTGGAGTCTCCTTCTCTGGAGCCTTTCCAACCCCACCTGGATGCATTCCTGTGCAGACTCCCCTGGGTGATGCTGCTCTGGCAGGGGGGTTGGACTGGATGGTCTCTGGAGGTCCCTTCCAACCTCTGATATAGTGTGAGACTGTGAATGTTCTTCTAGCCAGCTTGGGGGCATGGAAAGTGGATTTGCTAGAGTTCTGTAAATCTCATTTGTTTAAATAAAGATCTACCCAATCTCTGAGAATTGGTAAAAAAAACCAAAAACAAACCCACCTCACAAACCACAAAACACCCAGACTCCAGGAACATTCAGTACTGGCTTTGATTGACTGTGGAGACAGTGATGCTAGAGGGAGCAGATAGTGATGCTAGAGGGAGCAGATAGTGATGCTAGAGGGAGCAGATAGTGATGCTAGAGGGAGCTTTTTCCATGGATATTTAAGGCTGAGATTATTTCAGTGGGTTTTGTTTTGTTTTGTTTAGATTAGTTTCTAACTCTGTTTTCAATTATAAACTGTTTGGATGTTTTTCCCCCCTGTTCTTTTTTTTTTTTTTTTCTTTCTTTTTTCCTTTTATCCCCCCCTTCCAATCCTCCTTTCTTTTTGGTTGGGTTTCAGGTCAGATTGGATATTCAGGCCAAATTTTCTCGGGAATATACACACACAGAATGGAGGCAAGCTGAGCTCCTACCCTGTTTGACCCCTTCAAAACAAGGTCTGAAATCCAGACTCCTTTATAGTAGGGATTATCAGATAGGGAAGTTATGCCAGAGACACTGATAAGGGACTCCCACCCTCTGCTAGCAAATCTGTAGTTTAGGAAGCTACTGCCTGGTGCAGGAAAATCAGATAGAGGAACCTGCCTGAGTTAAAAGGAGCTATAATGCTCTGGAAAAAAAAACAACAACCAAACAGATGCTTAGGTTTCTCCTTATCCTGCCCCCTTCCTAGCCTCAAATCAGAACTTTTGCTTTCCAGCCAGCTCTTCTAAAAACTGGGATTAAGTACCACAGAATTTCTCTGCTGGAGAAGGCCACTTTCAGCTGTGGGAGCAGAGCCTGCACCTAGCCACTCATTATCTTCTCTGGCACATGGATGCAAAAAGGCAAAGCTTACCCACACTGCCTGCTCAAGAGAAGGGATTAGAAGCTTACAAAGGGCTGGCAGCAGCACTGACTTCTTTTCAGAAGCCATGGCACCCTCTGCCTCCCAACACCTACTTTCTCTCCATTCCCATCTCCTAGGATGAGCAGAGCACTGCAGCCAGAGAGATCTCAGCCAGCAACACGCTGAGCATGAGGCTGTGCCTGTGCTGTGGGAATGAACCAAGAACTCTTGCTTAAGGAGGCCTCCTTGCTGTCTACAGCTGCCTGAAAGGACCTTGTGGAGAGGTTGGTGCTGGTCTCTTCTCACAGGGAATTAGAGATAGAACAAGAGGGAATGGCCTCAAGCTGTGACTGGGTAGGTTTAGACTGGACATGAGGAAGAATTTTTTCCCATCAAGAGTGGTCAGGCATTGGAATGTGCTGCCCAGGGAGGTGGTGGAGTCCCCAAGCCTGGCTGTGTTTGAAGGTGGTTTGGATGTGGTGCCTGGGGCTATTCAGGGGTGAGCCTTGTAGAGTAGGGTTCTGGGTTGGACTTGGTCCTGCTGAGGATCTTTCCCAACCTGAATGTTTCTATAATTTGGTGATTCTGTGATTTTTGTGATTCTGAGCCTGTAATCATGGGCTGTGCCTTTTTATTGTGTAGTTCCAAGTCAAGGGTGAATGGGACCAAAGGAAATGGAGCCAGCTGCAGAATATGGCAGCAGAGATCTCCCCCTTCCTGGAAACAGAAAGCAGCAATTAGTGTAATGGGGGGGAGGCATATTCTGGTTTAAAGCTGCTGCTGGCAGAAAGGAAAACCAAGCCAGGCAGCCCAGGAGAGAAACTTCTTGCAGGTGAGAAGATACTGGGTGTCTTTCTTCTCAGACCCATTTAACTTCAGAGCAGCACAGTTGGTTCTTGTTCACATCTTCAAGAGAAGTCAGATTTGAATTCTTTTCCTGATAAGACTGCACACAGTTCCAAACTGGATTATCAGGGTTAGCAGGGTTTCAAGTGAAACCCTTTAGAATTAAGAATGAAGTTCAGGGCTAATGCCTGCTTTTAGTTCCTTTTTGGGATGCCATCCAGAAGGACCCTGACAGGCTGGAGAGGTGAGCCCAAGACAACCTCATGAGGTTCAACAAGACCAATTGCAAGGTCCTGCAGCTGGGTCAGGGCAATCCCAGGCACCAACATAAGCTGGGCAGGGACTGGCTGGAGAGCAGCCCTGAAGAAAAGGCCTTGGGGATGCTGGGGGATGAGAAGCTCAACAGGAGCTAGCAGTGAGCACTTGCAGCCCAGAGAGCCAAGCAGAGCCTGGGCTGCAGCAAGAGAAGTGTGGCCAGCAGGGCCAGGGAGGGGATTCTCCCCCTCTGCTCCACTCTGCTGAGACCACACCTGGAGCTCTGGGTCCAGTTCTGGAGCCTCTGTTGCAAGAAGGATCTGGAGGTGCTGGAAGGTGTCCAGAGAAGGGCCAGGAGGATGAGCAGAGGGCTGGAGCTGCTCTGCTCTGGAGACAGACTGAGAGAGTTGGGGTTGTGCAGTCTGGAGAAGAGAAGGCTCTGAGGAGAACTTCTTGTGGCCTTCCAGGATCTGAAGGGGGCTCCAAGAAAGCTGGGAAGGGAGTTTTGAGGGTGTCAGGGGGTGATAGGACTGGGGGGAGAAGGAGACTCCACAACCTCTCTGGGCAGCCTGTTCCAGTGCAACATAAACAGGAAATCAAAATATTCTGTGCAAATGTCAAAGAGACTCTGAATGTTATCATCGTACACGAGGCACAGCGTCAAACATGTCACTGGGGGTAGGATTTACTGCTGGCTGCCCAAATAGATGAGCCTCCACCAATGCCAAGTTGTGCTGGGAGCTGATATACTTTGTGCTGGAGAGAGTCCAAGGGAGAGCCAGGAGGATGCTTAGGGGACTTGAGCATCTCCCCTGGGAAGAGAGACTGAGAGCCCTGGGGCTGTTTAGTGTGGAGAAGAGAAGGCTGAGAGGGGATCTGATCAATGTCTATCAATAGCTGAGGGGTGGGGGTCAAGTGGAGGGGGCCAGGCTCTTTTGGGTGGTGCACAGCAATAAGCCAAGGAACAATGGAGACAAACTTGACCAGAGAAGGTTTCAGCTCAACATGAGGAGAAACTTCTTTCCAGTGAGGGTGACAGAGCCCTGGAGCAGGCTGCCCAGAGAGGTTGTGGAGTCTCCTTCTGTGGAGACTTTCCAACCCCACCTGGATGCATTCCTGTGCAGACTCCCCTGGGTGATCCTGCTCTGGCAGTGGGGTTGGACCTGATGATCTCTGGAGGTCTCTTTCAACCTCTAATACTCTGTGATTCATTTGCTCTTACTATGAAACTATGAGCTGTGCAAGTGAAGCTTTAAAAAACCCAACAAACTTGAAAATACAGTGATGTAACAGAGAAAGAAAAGTACAAATTGCATCTTCAGTACCCAGCTTGGCATTTAGAATTACTTGTTTCTAAGAAGCGAGTTTAGCTTAATTTGGGATAATTTTAACTCAGTATTGTTTATTCAGCATGGTGGCTTGGGGAACATCAGTCAAAATGGGAATGCTCATGCTTGCAATTCCCCTTTTTGATCAAATAGAGTTGCTTGTGATTGTGCCACCCATTTTTGTTTGTGCACTTGCAGTCCTGGCTGCATTGCTTGGGCTCTGCAGCTTGGAGAGGAGGAGCCTGAGAGGTGACCTCATTGCTGTTGATAAAGATGTGCAGGGGGAGTGCCCAGAGGCTGGAGCCAGGCTCTGCTGGGTGATGCCCAATGCCAGCACAAGGGGCAGTGGGGGAAGCTGAGGCATAGGAAGTTCCATGGAAACAGAAGGAAGAATTTTTTCCCAGTGAGTGTGACAGAAGACTGGAAGAGGCTGCCCGGGGGAGTTGTGGAGTCTCCTTCTCTGGAGATATTCAAGACCCAGGTGGATGTGTTCCTGTGTGATCTGCTCTAGGTGATCCTACTCTGGCAGGGAGTTGGAATGGATGAGCTTTTGAGGTCTCTTCCAACCCTCACATTCTGTGATTCTGTGATTTTTTTTTCCCTAGGAAGAGGTTTAATCCTTCTGACCACTAACCAACCGTAGGGGAAGAGCTGGCTCTGTGTTCAAGATTCAGAAATAGAACCAAGCAGCACCCATTCAGCTGTGCAGCAGGGGAGGGCTGTCCTGAGCCCTCACACTGGAGAGCCTGATCTGCAACCTCTTAGAAGAGAAAGCAAATAATGCAAAGCTCAAACCAATCTTTTATTCTCAGCTGCCAGGGGAAAAAAATACATTTCCTCCACAAAAATGTAATTCCTTTCAGGGTGTCTGTGTCTCATTCAAATTGAATGAATAACCAATAGGCTGTATCTACTCTCCTGCCTTGATTCATAAATATCATTATGGGGAAGTATTTCTGCAAAATAACTTTGTCTAAGGGGGATGCTGCAAAGCTTGACTCTCAATTCTGAAACGGTGTTCAAGTTTTGGAAAATCCAATTAGATCTGTACTGATGCTGGGGTAGATGATTTCATTTCTCTCTCTGGTGGGTTGAAGTTACCCTCCAAATAATTTGAGAGAACTACCCCCAAAATAAAATCATTCAGACTTAGCTCAGTTTGGGATGGAAGCAGATGAAGCTCTAGTTACAAGCAAACTACAAATCTAGAAGTATGAAATGCAATGAATAGGTACAAACTATCCAATAGATGCACAATAGATAGATATTAACAATTTATAAACAACACAGAAACTCCTCAGACCTCCCTGGATGGATCCAGGGGGACTGTTCACCTCCTCCCTCACTCCTTCCCTCCTTCCTGTTACCTCACACAGGAGTCAAAAGAGAGATCCCCTGGCAAGGCTACAGAAGAGAAAAAGATAGAAGTTGCAAGCAGAAGTGACAGAAGAAGAAAAGAGAGCAAGAGCTGTTTATGCCTTTGCTCTATATCCCCATTAGCAACCCAATGAATTCTATAGACCTCAGCATTATTTTCCTTTTACATCCAATGGTAACAATTTTATTTTACTTATAGTCTTTTGCAGTCAGGATCTAAGCTGAAGTTCCCCCTTCAAAGTGTAACACTGTACAAGAATAACTTTAAAAGGCAGATCTCCAATACTGAGACCTTGTCTCTTAAACTCAGGAATCAAGCCCAGACATCATTCCTTTAAGCAATAATCTGAATTTTGTCAATAAGTAATGTTGATTGTAGAAAGTAAAAGATCCCTTAAAACTTTAAGGCTAGAGAGGCTAGAAAGGATTGTCATCACAGCATGGTCTCCTGCAGGAGAGAGAGGAGGAGAACCACAGTCTCACATTAGAGGTGGGAAGGGACCTCCAGAGATCATCAGGTCCAACCCCCCTGCCAAAGTAGCATCACCTAGGGGAGTCTGCACAGGAATGCATCCAGGTGGGGTTGGAAAGTCTCCTGAGAAGGAGACTCCACAACCCCCCTGGGCAGCCTGCTCCAGGGCTCTGTCACCCTCACTGGAAAGAAGTTTCTCCTCACGTTGAGCTGAAACCTTCCCTGGTCAAGTCTGTATCCATTGTTCCTTGGCTTATTGCTGTGCACCACCCAAAAGAGCCTGGCCCCCTCCACTTGACCCCCACCCCTCAGCTATTGATAGACATTGATCAGATCCCCTCTCAGCCTTCTCTTCTCCACACTAAACAGCCCCAGGGCTCTCAGGCTCTCTTCCCAGGGGAGATGCTCAAGTCCCCTAAGCATCCTCCTGCCTCTCCCTTGGACTCTCTCCAGCAGGTCTCTGTCTCTCTTGACCTGGGGAGCCCCAAACTGGACACAGGATTGCAGCTGTGGTCTCAGCAGGGCAGAGCAGAGGGGCAGCAGAACCTCCCCAGCCCTGCTGGCCACACTTTTCTTGCTGCCCCCCAGGCTCCCATTGGGCCTCTTGGGTTAATTCCACCCACAGCTGCCCTACTCTGCCTGGTGCCAGAGCAAAGGTACATCTTTCTGAAGGAGAAGATTTGACATGTCTAATTTATGTGAAACCTTCTGTGCTCCCCTTCCTTGCCCATGGAAACATCCCACAACATAATTACTACCCTGCAAAACAAAAACACAAACCAAAACAACCCTGACCCACCTCAAGCTTTAATTTAGGACTGAGTTCATCTGGCTTCAATTTCCAACCTTTAGTCTTTGCTGGGTTTCTGCCCTAGATTAGAACACCCTGCTAGGAAAATTTTCTTCCCACAGTATGATCACACCACAACTGATCACCTTTTCTCTCTCTTTTGATGTGTTGAACACTCTGAGCCCCTAAACATCTTTCATCATAAGCCATGTTTCTCAGATCCCAGACTGCTTTTAGAGCTCTGAATATTTATGATGTATCTGTATCAGAAATTAACTTCCTATTAATGACCAATAAAAGCCTCACCAGTGCTGCATACAGAAACAAGAACTCCTCTTTGCCTGCTCAGTAGCATCCAATTTGCATATTCAATTCCCATTCTTTCTCCTTAGGACTCTCCAAATAATTAATTTTAGGGGCTGTATGTGATAGGGGAAAAAAAAAAAAAGATAATTTCATTTCTAACAAAATATTTCCTCAGGCCTAAAGTAAAATGTTTTGTGAAGCACCTAGGAACTTCTAGTTTTTAAAGTGAAATGGAAGATAGCCAGATATAAAATCAATTTTTAATAGAGAAAACATTATTAACATTTTGTCACTAGGCAACACTCATCTTTAGGCCCAATCTCTGAAAGAGAAAGAAATTTATGTCACTCTCTCAGCATATTTTGTCTTCTCTTGCTGCCTTTTCCCTCCCCAAATCATCTCAATAATTCAGTTTCTATGAGGGCTAATCTGGGTTTTTTCTTGCTGCCTTTCCCTTCCTGAAATCATCTCAATAATTCACAGTTTCTATGAAGGTTTATTTGGGTTAAGTTTCTCTGAGGGCTAATCTGGGTCTCCTCTTGGAGCCTTTCCTCTCCCCAAATTATCTCAATAATTCAGTTTCTATGAGGGCTAATCTGGGTCTTCTCTTGCTGCCTTTCCCCTCCTGAAATCATCTTAATAATTCATAGTTTCTGTGAAGGTTTATTTGGTTTCTATGAAGGTTTATTAAGTTTCTATGAGGGCTAACCTGGGTCTCCTCTTGCTGCCTTTCTCTCCTGAAATCATTTTAGTAATTCACTGTTTCTATGAAGGTTTATTTGGGTTAAGTTTCTCTGAGAACTAATCTGGGTCTTCTCTTGCTTCCTTTCCCCTCCTGAAATCATCTCAATAATTCATAGTTTCTGTGAAGGTTTATTTGGTTTCTATGAAGGTTTATTAAGTTTCTATGAGGGCTAATCTGGGTCTCCTCTTGGAGCCTTTCCCCTCCCCAAATCATCTCAGTAATTTAGGTTCTATGAGGGCTAATCTGGGTCTTCTCTTGCTGCCTTTCCCCTCATGAAATATTCTCAGTAATTCACAGTTTCTTTGAGGGCTAATCTGGGTTAAGGTAGATCATGAAACCAAGACACAATGACTACAAAGGTCTAATTCCATGGAATTCCATGGACCTGATGATCTCTGGAGGTCCCTTCCCACCTCTGATATACTGTGAGACTGTGATACATATATATATAAAACATATACATGTTTTTGTTTATATTCCATAACAATTATTCCTTACTACCAGCAGAAATAGTTGCTTTCAGGGTTGGGTTCATGGGAAGTCATTGCAGAGCCTTGATCTAACCTGACTCAAGATACTCAGGTACCTGGCAGCAGCTTTCTGAGCATGAAGCATTGATAGCAGCCCAGGGTACAGGAACCCTAAAAGTATTTCTCTTTGAAAGGAGTTTGCATTTCCCACAGAGTGCCTCCACTTCTTCTGTCCTGCCTTTCATGTCCTTCTCTTGCTGCTTGCTAAAGGCTGGCAGTGCATGTGATGTGGCTGTTCAATAGGACCAAAGTATGAAAAATACTTCATAATGACTTGTCCTCACCATGCTTAGCACACATGGAATGAGTGAGGCTTTCTGCACAAGGGATGAATCTGTAAATGAATGTCAAAAACTGGAACTCTCTCTGAAGGTAGCTCATTAAGAATGTGCTGTGGTTCATTTTACAGTGACACTTCCATGTTCAGGAGTGTCAGAGTACAGAGGAGCAGCCTGGGATCAATTCATTCTGGCATTAAAAAAAAAAAAAATACAAAGAGATTTAAAAAAAAGAAAGGAGGGAAAGGAGGGAGAACAGAACTGGTGTCTAACAAAGCATCTGGACTCATTCAAAGATAAAGCAGATTCAAGATACATTAATGAGCCCCCCAGTACCAATCAGACAGGCTCTGTCACACAGTTGGGGTGATTAGAGCTCGCTGGAGGAATGCATGGCAGCCCTAAAGCTCCATTTGCCTAAGTAGCATGATAGAGTTCTTCCTCCCAAATTGTCTATTAAAGCTCTAGAGAAAAAAATAAGAGTGAAATACACACTGTGCTTGCACCAGAAAGACCAACACCAAGGCTGCTGAGAGGAAAGGAAATTAATTACACAAAACTCAGGTTTCTGATAGGGTTGATACTTCTAAAAGCAATACTGGAAGCAATGCAATGTTTTGCTTACAGACAATAGGTGGAAGTGGGTAGATTCAGGCTGGATGTGAGGAAGAAGTTCTTCCCCATGAGAGTGGTGAGAGCCTGGAATGGGTTGTCCAGGGAGGTGGTTGAGGTCCCATCCCTGGAGGTGCTTAAGGCCAGGCTGGATGAGGCTCTGGCCAGCCTGATTTGGTGTGAGGTGTCCCTGCCCATGGCAGGGGAGTTGGAACTGGATGATCCTTGAGGTCCCTTCCAACCCTGACTGATTCTATGATTCTATGATTCTAACTCAGCTCTGATTCTGCAGAGGACAAGAATAGAGGTTTGGGGTTGTGCTGGGTTGAAATTCCCCCCCCAACTAATTTGGAGAACGACCACCAAAATAAAATCACTCAGATTTAGCTCAGTTTGGGATGGAAGCAAATGAAGCTCTAGTTACAAACAAACTAAAAATCTAGAAGTATGAAATGCAATGAATAGGTACAAACTATCCAATAGATGCATAACAGATAGATATTGACAGTTTATAAACAACTCAGAAACTCCTCAGACCCCCCTGGATGGATCCAGGGGGACTGATCACCTCCTCCCCCACTCCCTCCCTCCTTCCTGTTACCTCACACAGAAGTCAAAACAGAGATCCCCTGGCAAGGGCATGGGAGAAAGAGACAGGAAAATTGCAAGCAGAATGACAGAAGAGTAAGAGAGCAAGAACTGTTTATGCCTCTGCTCTATATTTGCATTAGCAAACCAGTGAATTCTATAGAGCTTAGCATTATTTTTCTTTTACATCCAAAGGTAATTATTTTTTACTTTCAGTCCTTGCAGCAAGGGACTAGGCTAAAGTTCCCCCTTCAAAATGTAACAGAGATTGACAATAAATAAACAAACAAATAAAGAAAGAATAAAATAAATAAATAAAATAAATTTTTAAAATAAAAAAAATAAATATAAATATAAATATAAATAAATAAAAATAAAATAGAATAAAATAAAATAAAAATAAAAAATAAAATAGAATAAAGTAAAATAAACCAAAAATAAAATAAAATAAACCAAAAATGAACCAAAGATAAAATAAAAAATAAAACAAAATAAAATAAACAAAAAATTTTAAAAATAAAATAAAATAAAATAAAATTAAATTAAATTAAATAAAAATCAGTTCTGGCTAGAAAACTGCAAGTGCAAACTTCCCCTCTGAAAAATGAGATCTCTGTAGCAATGTGCCAGCCTCACCAGAATGTTGATGGGGAAAGCTTCAACATCACTGGACAGGGAAATGTCTCTCTACACTGTCTCCCCCAAACATACAAACCTGACTACTGTTTGCCCTTGTCTTCTGGTTCCAAAAGGGAGGAATGGATCTTTTCTACCTTTAGAGAACCTATCAGACCTCTCTAAAGCAGAAAAATTAGTAAGGGAGGTCAGGAGCTGCTCAAGGGAGCACTGCTCAGCTCTTCTGCTGCCTCTGTCTCCCCCAAACACATAAACCTGAGTACTGTTTGCCCTTGTCTTCTGGCTCCAAAAAGGAGGAATGGGTCTTTTCTACCGTTAGAGAAACTATCAGACCTCTCTAAAGCAGAAAAATTGGTCAGGGAGGCCAGGAGCTGCTCAAGGGAGCAGTGTTCAGCTCTTCTGCTGCCTCTGAACTGCTGTGGGGAAGCACAAAAAGCCACGGTGGGGCTCCCCTGGCAACACGTGTCAACAGATGCCTGGTGCCGAAGGTATTTAGTGATGAGTTTGCTTGCACAGTAGCTGTCACAATAGCTGAGATGGGACACTTACCAAACTACCTGGGTGGTGACTCAGTAAATGGGATTAAGCCATGTTCTAGCAGCTCTGTGATACACAGCAGTATTCCTGTGAACCACACTCTCTTAACTGCCAAAAGTTTGTTGCCACCTTGTTTGCATGGAAGTGCAAACCGCTGGAGCAAGCCTGAACCACAGCTGTTTACAACATACCCTGGCTTTGTCCAGCTCTCAGACTTCTCTAGTTCACAGAATCACAGAATCAATCAGGTTGGAAAAGAACTTCGAGATCATCAAGCTCAACCTATCACCCAGCACCATCTAATCAACTAACCCATGGCACTGAGGGCCTCATCCAGGTTGGTTTTAAACACTCCCAGGGATGGTGACTCCACCACCTCCCTGGGAAGCCCATCCCAATGGCCAATCTCTCTTCCTACCATGCAGCACAAACCTCCCCTGGTGCATGCTTGAGACTGTGTCCTCTCCTTCTGTCACTGCTTGCCTGGGAGAAGAGCCCAACCCCCACCTGGCTACAACCTCCCTTCAGGGAGTTGTAGAGGGCAATGAGGTCTCCCCTGAGCCTCCTCTTCTCCAGGCTAAACACCCCCAGCTCTCCCTCATAGGGCTTGTGCTCCAGACCCCTCCCCAGCCTTTTCTGGGGCAAACAGCTTCCCCACTTAGACATCACATTTCCAAATATTTACAATGAGGTTTAGCTCCTATCATTTGTAAATAGTAACAAATAAACAGCCATCTCCTGATCCCTTTTATCTTTAAGGGGTTATATGTAATGATTGGGATGATTAGGGGACTTGAGCATCTCCCCTGGGAAGAGAGCCTGAGAGCCCTGGGGCCGTGTAGGCTGGAGAAGAGAAGGCTGAGAGGGATCTGATCAATGGCTATCAATAGCTGAGGGGTGGGGGTCAAGTGGAGGGGGCCAGGCTCTTTTGGGTGGTGCACAGCAATAAGCCAAGGAACAATGGAGACAAACTTGACCAGGGAAGGTTTCAGCTCGACATGAGGAGAAACTTCTTTCCAGTGAGGGTGACAGAGCCCTGGAGCAGGCTGCCCAGAGAGGTTGTGGAGTCTCCTTCTCTGGAGACTTTCCAATCCCACCTGGATGCATTCCTGTGCAGACTACCTTGGGTGATCCTGCTCTGGCAGAGGGGTTGGACCTGACCTCTGGAGGTCCCTTCCAACCTCTAATGTACTGTGATACTGTAATGCCACATCAGCTCTTAACTCCATCTTCCAATGAACTCAAAGCACCAGCACTCTCAGACCTGTGCAGCTGCCATGGAAGATGGTCTCTAAGAGCCTGTTTGGGAGAAACAAAATTACTGCCTGGCCCAGAGCTTGGGCTTTAAGGTGCTGCCTGCCTATAAATCTGCAGACTAGCCACAGGAAAAATCCCACCCCAAAGACAGGGAGAAAATATGGGGATGCTCCCTAAGGTTCATAAAGGCAGTGGTAACCATAAACAACCCAGCATAGCTTTATGCTCTTAGGTGGGAGTGTTGTTAGCAGTAAAAATGCACAGCAATCAGCTGGCAATTTTCTACCAAGCAATAAATGTGCAATAGCAAGCAGCAGCTAGCAACAAGCCTGCAATTTTCTTTGAGGGCCTCCCATCCTATATTGGCAGTGTCTTACCTCCATCAGCAGGGCTGGATGTGGCTTGGGAAGGACTGGGGAAGAAGCCTCAGAGAAACAAATCTGAGGAGGGAGTTAACACTAAGGGTCTTGTGGTAGTTTTAGGCTATGCCTTTAAAATTTTTTAGCAGATCTCAAGCAGAAACTAGTAAAATGTAAATCAATCACTGTTGGGTGTAAAAAAGAAAAATAATGATTGTTCTAAACAATCCCATTGGAGAGATATCTACCATAAGAATTAGTTGTACCAAAACAATCTTTCCCTCTTTTCTCACTTTCCTTGGGCTGGGAAATCCTAACTTTGTGCTTCTGCTGGCTTCTGCTTGCCCTTGGCTGCATTGTTTTGGCTAAGTCTAACAGCAACTTCCTCTGCTCTTTTCTCTTGTCCCTTTTGTACAGGGGGGTAAGGGGGAGGCAGGACAGGGGAGAAGCTGTTGGAGCTCCCCTGGTCTTTGGCTGTGCTTGTGCTGTTTATTAATTGTAAATCCCTGTAAATATTGTAAAAATTGTATATTTTGTACATATTCCTTGCGTTCCATTGTACAACCATTGTAGGTTGTAGTGTTGCTTGTAAGTATAGCTTACATTTGCTTCCAGCTGAGCTGGTCTGGCAAATTTAATGTTGGGGGGGAAATTTTCAACCCACTACAGGTCTCTTCTGGCCTCCTTTTAAAAAAAACCCTGTAAATAAATGTAAATGCCATGAAAGGCCTCTCACTTCCCAGCATATAAAGTCTGGGCAAGGCTATGAGAAATCACCTGTATTATCTAGCAAGTGACTTCTCACCTTCTGTACCAGAGAAGCTGCCTCAAACCTGTCACTGCAGCATTAGCTGAGGAAGAGCAATTGGGAATGCTGCTTCTGCTGATTTTTCCCTCCTTAGGGAAAGGAACAAAAACCCTGATGCTACAGAAGCCACCTGACTCTGGGAGGTGCTGCTGCTGTATCCAGTGCCAGTGTCTCAGATGCTTTATATACTCTTCAGTAATGGAGAGGAAAAGTTAAACTTCTGCTTGGATATTTTAAACAAGGAACAAGCTGACAACTCTCCACCACAAAGAGATACACAGAGATCAAGTGAAAACAAAAGATACATTAAAACCCCCCAGCAACACTATTTTAATAATGGTGTTTCAACATAGAATCACAGAATTGTTAGGGCTGGAAGGGACCTCAAGGATCATCCAATTCCAACCCCCCTGCCATGGGCAGGGACACCTCACACTACAGCAGGTTGCTCACAGCCACATCCAGCCTGGTCTTAAAAACCTCCAGGGATGAGGCTTCCACCACCTCTTTGGGCAACCTATAGGAGTTTGTGTTTTCTCTAAGAGGAAAGGCAGGAGATTTGCTCTGGAATCTCTGGGACTGGAGATGCTCAGAGTTGCAAAGGAACAAAAGAAATTCTTCATCATGAGGGTGGTGAGACACTGGAACAGGTTGCCCAGGGAGGTGTGTACTCTGTAAATACGTATAAATATGTAAATATGTAAATATGCATATGTAAATATATACAGTTGAACAACAGCATAGCTCCCCCTGCACCCCAATTCAGCTCTTCTATCCCTTCCTAGGGACAAAAGGGCCCCAGAAGGCTAAACAACCACATGCACTCCGTCTTGGTCCCCCAGGTACCTTAGAAGAAATCCAAAATAGAGAAGTCCAAGGCCAGAGGGAGGATAGCACAGCCCAAAAGCCAAAGCAGAGCAACAAAGAGTGAGCAGCAAAGAGAACAAACAAAACTCTGCTGCAAGATTTTCAATACTCCAATGGAATGATATTAAGCTATGGTCCAGAGGAGGGCCATGAAAATGATCATGGGGTTGGAGCAGCTCTGCTCTGAGGACAGGCTGAGGGAGCTGGGGGTGTTCAGCCTGCAGAAGAGAAGGCTCCAGGGAGACCTAAGAGCAGCCTGCCAGGACCTGAAAGGGGGCTACAGGAAGGCTGCAGAGAGACTGTTTGCAAAGGGCTGCAGGGACAGGATGAGGGACAATGGCTTCAAACTAGAGCAGAGCAGATTGAGATTGGATGTGAGGAACAAGTTCTGCACTATGAGGGTGGTGGAACACTGGAACAGGTTGCCCAGGGAGGTGGTTGGGATCCCATCCTTGGAGATATTCAAGGTGAGGCTGGACAGGGCTCTGGGCAACCTGATCTAGTTGGGGATGTCCCTGCTGACTGCAGAGGACGTTGGACTGGATGAGCTTTGGAGGTCCCTTTCTGGCCTGGACCATTCTGTGATTCTATGGTTCTGTGATTCTGTGATTCTATGATTCTGTGATTCTCTGATTCTCTGATTCTATCTATTATCACTATTCAATGGCCAATCCCTACATTATTTATCTCTCATTCAAAAGTCTCTGGAAATTTCCCCTTCATGATTAGTTTCTAAGCTAGGGGCTAGCTCAAACTACTACACTCATCAGAAGGAAAAAAAAAAACAACCAAACCCAGAACATGTTTAGCTTAGCATGCTTACTGTTTATCTTATTATTCCAGGGAGCAGTGTGCCTTGCAGTTGTGTCTGTTTTTCAGAGGGGCTGTGGCTAAGTACAGTTTATTAAATCCTGCTGAGACAATCTGTTGTGTCTGTCTGTTTTGCTGTTGCCCTAAGTCAGTTAAGCATGTACCACCCTTGTTAGTTGCCTATATACTAATTTAAGGTATTGATGGGCTGTCAGCACGAATACCTAATGAATATTAAAACACAAACTCAGACACAGAAATGCAAAGCAGAGCCAGCGTGTGGTCAGCGTTTTGAGGGACAGGCAGAGAAAGGGAAAGACCAAGGTTTAGAGTGACAGTAAACACTCTTGAAACGAGCCTGAAAACAAATCACCAGCAGCTTCCCGGGAAAGATGGAGGGAAAATCATCATTAATGGCCTCAGAGAAACACAGGCTCTAAACATACAGCGTGAACTTTGTCTGCTGCCAGCTGGTTTCAATATAAATGAAACAAAGGAGGGTTAGAAGATCAGGATGCCAGTAAGACAAAGAGAACTAGAGGAAACAGAATAAAGACACTGTGCCATGGGAGGGAGAGGAGGAGAGGAGGAGAAATCTCCCACTGTCTCCTCCTCCATGCTAATTTGCTGTTTAACAATGGCTCTAAAAATGTCTGGCAGTTGATGCTTTGCATACTCTGCATAATGCAGCCTTTCAGCACAGCCATGTAGGTACAAATCTCTCCTGCTTCAAGTGAATGTGGTAGGAGTTTGCTGGGCATGGTTCTCCCTATTAGATCACATTGAGAGCTGCAGCCAGCTGCTTGTTAAGAGATTCAAAGCCTGGTGCACCATTCAGTCCAGGCTCAGAGGCATGCTGGTTCTCCTTCATGAGGTTTGAAGTGAAAACTGAATTACAAAGAGAAAGCTCTTGGGCCAGAGGAGAACATATCAAACTATTGTGAGCAGGAAGGCAGCAAAGTAGAGACATGTGAGCAGCTGCAGGGCTGATGAAAGGAGGAGAAATAACCCAAGATATGTCTGGAGTTCCAGCACTGCTTCCTCCTGCCTGTCCTATCTCTCCCAAATCATATAAACATCACAAGGGGGATGGGGAATGGATACACTTCCCAGCTGCAGAAAAGGGAAGAAGAAAAGAGTTGAATAGCAAGAGAGCAAGAGTGAGCTCATGGTGAGCTCCCACCTGGAAGCACCCTGCCAGTGTGCAAGGGACACTGAAAAGGGTCCAGGTTGAAAAGCTGCCCCTGTTGCTGGTGGGTCCTGTGGCTGGAACCTACTGCTCCCACCTTGTAGGGAACCTACTGCCACACACCCAGCAGGGACTGCAGGGATCACAGGCTCACAGGTTGTTAGGGGTTGGAAAGGAACTCCAGAGATCATTGAGTCCAACTCACCTGCCAGAGCAGGACCATGGAATCCAGCACAGGTCACACAGGAATGCATCCAGACAGGGCTTGAAAGTCTCCAGAGAAGGAGACTCCACAACCTCTCTGGGCAGCCTGTTCCAGTGCTCTGGGACCCTCACAGTGAAGAAGTTCCTCCTCATATTGAGGTGGAACCTCCTGTGCTGGAGTTCATATCCATTGCCCCTTGTCCTATCGCAAGGTGCAACTGAGCTGAGCCTGTCCCCTCCCTCTTGACCCCCAGCTCTCAGATACTTATAGATATTTCTTAAATCCCCTCTCAGTCTTCTCCTCTCTACACTAAACAGCCCCAGGGCTCTCAGCCTCTCCTCATCAGGCAGTGCTCCAGTCCCTTCAGCACCCTTGTACCCCTCCAGTCCCTTCAGCACCCTTGTACCCCTCCATTGGGCTCTCTCCAGCAGATCCCTATTTCTCTTGAACTGGGGAGCCCAGAACTGGATGCAATATTCCAGGTGAGGTCTCAGCAGGGCAGACTAGAGGGGGATCTGCAGCACCCCAGGGATGAAAGGACTGTGATGCAGATGCTGTGAGCTCATCAGCCTGCAGAGGCACGTGGGGGCTCAGGAAAATCTCTGCCCCCATGGGCAGCAAGGGAGAGGCAAAGCAGAAGCAGGCACCATCCATGGTTGTCAGGGACAGTGATCAGTTGGTTTAGAGGGGAGCAACATTTCTCAGCTGAGACCTTCATGCAGGAGACAATGGGGGGGAAACCTGCAGACTTATTCATGGCAGAGCCTCCTAGCTTACAGCCAATAGTTGTGTTTGCTGGTGGGTAAGAGAATCTGTCTTCATGGATCAAATGGCTCAAGGGCTTGTCAAAATCTCAAGCAGCATGTAAACACCCAGTGGGAAGACAGCCAGCAAGCCTTGGGAGTGAAAATCTGTGAAACTGCAAAATGATGTTAAGGATCAGAACCCCACATTACATTAAATATGCACTTCCCTGGTAGCTTGGGTCACAAAAAGACCTAGCAGCAATAATCTTCTGCTTTAAATACAGCTCAGCCTGACCTAATACCTCACCTTACTGTTTGAGAAAGAAGAGGAAACAGATTTCTTTAACGTCTCTCTGCCCCATTCACTGTTCCTCTCCCCCAGTTCCTTTTCAAATGACTTCAAATGTCTCCTTACAAAGGTGTGAAAAGCTCTCAGCTTTCCCCAGTCATTTGGGCTCTGGCTGCTCCCTCCCCAGCCTAGGAGAGCAGTCACAGCAGTGGCCATCAGAAATGTGCTTGAGGAACCATGGCTGGGTGGCAGGTTGGGATAGGAAAGCACAGGTGAAAAGACTAATCATAGCTTGGGAAACAGGTACTGCACCACCTTTACAGGTGAGCAATTTCCCTGGGGAGCAAGGTACAGGCAGGGACACTCCAGGCAGGACAACCTGCTAGGAAACCTCAGGAAGAAACACCACTGGCAGATGCTGGGTAATGATGTAAAACCCAGCTACAGGCACCCAGGCAAGCAGGGGGAGGATGGATTTTGAAGCAGGAGGGTGAAGAGCTGAAATTTGCATTCATTAGAGCTTTCTTTCTCCACCCAACCAGCGTGCTGCAGAGAGCTGGGTGCAAAGCCACTGTCAGGGAAGAGAAGTGGGATTTGGACAAGCACTGCTGCCTAAGTCCAACCAATTTGCAAGGCACTGTTCCTCTCCTAATTTCCAGGGAGGTTTCTTATTTGCATTCTGCCATCAGAATAAGGCCTGGTACCTAGAGGTAGATGTCAAGCAAACATTCAGTTTTGCTTATGATAGAGTGTAAATAACACAGGCTCTGCCTTTGACACTCACTAAATAAGACAGCATCATGCCTCTCTCTTGTGGCTTTGTTCATTGGTTCTGGCAGCAACACAGAAAGGCAGAAAATCACTTACTCTGAGGCTGAGGCTTTGCTTTTCTAATAACTCACTAAAGGCCTAATCCTGTTGGGTCTGAAAACCTTTGGTGGGACAAAGGAGGTTCAATTTAATCAAGTGTTAAGGTCATACACACAAAACAAAACAAAACACAAAACAAAACAGAACAAAACAAAACAAAAACCAAACCAAAACAGAACAAAACAGAACAGAACAAAACAAAACAAAACAAAAACCAAACCAAAACAGAACAGAACAAAAAAACCGGAACAAACCAAACCAAACCAAACCAAACCAAACCAAACCAAATCAAACCAAACCAAACCAAACCAAACCAATCCAAACCAAACCAAATCAAACCAAACCAAATCAAACCAAACCAAACCAAACCAAACCAATCCAAACCAAACCAAATCAAACCAAACCAAATCAAACCAAACCAAACCAAACGAAAACCCAAACCAAATCAAACCAAACTAAATCAAACCAAACCAAATCAAACCAAACCAAAACAAATCAAACCAAAACAAATCAAACCAAAACAAACCAAACTAAAACATCAAGACCAAACCAAAGTGGGACCCTTCCACCCACAGGCTGAAGGCAAGAAAAAAGAAGTGATAGCCTAGCTGAGAGCTTTATGGGTGAATGGCTAGAAATATTTGCTATGGCCAGGAAACAACTGAAACATATGAAAACAGATGTTTAAAATGAAAACCAGCTCCTCTTGCTGAAAATGAACAAGCCTGTAAAATGCTTCCCTGCACAGCAGCAGCAGCAGCAGCAGCAGCAGCAGCAGCAGCAGCAGCAGCAGCAGCGCTGGCCTGAGCAGCAAAGCAAGGCTACATGCACTGCTTTCCCCAAAGCTAGGGAGAAGAGGAGGAACACAGGCTCAGCTCCATGTGCCTCCACCTGGGGAGGCATGGTGGGCTGCAGCCAACTACAGAGGCACCTAGAGAGCAGGGCTAGGCAAAGGTGAGGCCAGGGCACCATGGGGATGTGCTCAGTGAGGCAGGATAAATCCCTGCTCAGCTGAAGCTGACCCTGGTGAGCATGGGGAGGTGCAAGTCTGCCCACAGGAGCAAAACACTCCCAAAGTCAAGCAACCATCCTGCATCCATCCTCCAGGCACTGGGACAAGGAAAGCTACTGTGTAATCACAGAAACATTCAGGCTGGAAAAGACCCTCAGTATCCCCAAGTCTAACCCAGAACCTTACTCTACAAGGCTCACCCCCAAGGCCAGGCACCACTCCCCAAGCACCACATCAGAACCACCTTCAAACACAGCCAGCCTTGAGGACTCCACCATCTCCCTGGGCAGCACATTCCAATGCCTGACCACTCTTGATGGGGAAAATTCTTCCTAATCTCCAGTCTAAACCTACCCAGTCACAGCTTGAGGCCATTCCCTCTTGTTCTATCACTAATTACCTGTGAGAAGAGACCAGCACCAACCTCTCCACAAGCTCCTTTCAGGGAGTTGCAGACAGCAATGAGGTCTCCTCTCAGCCTCCTCTTTTCCACACTAACCATTCCCAGCTCCTTCAGTCTCTCTTCATCAGATTTATTCTCCAGGCCCTTCACAACTTCCTTGCCCTCCTCTGCCCTGGCTCCAGCACCTCCACATCTCTCTTGGATTCAGGTGCCCAAAACTGGACACAACACTCCAGGTGTGGCCTGAGCAGAGCTGAGTCCCAGGGGACAATCCCCTCTCTGCTCCTGCTGGACACAGCATTGCTGATCCCAGCCAGGATGCCTTTGGCTTTCTTGGCCACCTGGGCACACTGCTGGCTCCTCTTCAGCTGCTTGGCCATCAGCACCCCCAGGTCCCTTTCTGCCAGCAGCTTTCCAGCCACACTTTCCCCAGCCTCCCCCTAATGACTCACCCATTTCCCCTGCTCAGACATCTTGACAGCAAGGACTGAAGCAACCAGCTTGAAAGCTTGTCTGAGCTAATATATAATTATTATTAGCTTAGTATTAGCTAATACTAAGCCCTCAGGTTCCCATCAGTGTCACTCCTGCCTGCTGCCTTCTTCAGCCCTACCCCTTGTCAGGCCCACTTGCCTTGCTCTCACCTGGATGCTAGGCATGTGGCTAAGCTGCTGCACAATCCTGCTGCTTCAGCTCCTTCAGCTGCAGACTTGGGCATCCTCTGCTGAGGATTTCCAGCAGACTTCTTTTGCTCTGGCCTGGCAATGTCTGTGTTGCTGAAGGCCCAGAAAATAAACTGGATTCTCTGGGGGAATCCAGGAAACAGAATGCATCACAACTAGAACTCACATTGGAAGCTTTGGGAGGTTAATCCCAATCAAGCCATCACTTGTCAAAAATGAAGAGAAGGCCTTCATGTGAGCTGGTGCACAGTCAGTAATTAGTTTCTCAGAGACAAGTGATGTTTTCAGGGAGTCAGAGATGGCATTCTTATGTGTAAGGTGCTTTTTGAGCCAAAGAAAATTGCACATTGACAGTAAACAAGGCTGGGGAGGGGTCTGGAGCACAGCCCTGTGAGGAGAGGCTGAGGGAGCTGGGGGTGTTTAGCCTGGAGAAGAGGAGGCTCAGGGCAGACCTCATTGCTCTCTACAACTCCCTGAAGGGAGGTTGTAGCCAGGTGGGGGTTGGGCTCTTCTCCCAGGCAACAGTGACAGAAGGAGAGGACACAGTCTCAAGCTGCACCAGGGGAGGTTTGGGCTTGAGGCGAGGAAGAAATTCTTCCCAGAAAGAGAGATTGGCCATTGGGATGTGCTGCCCAGGGAGGTGGTGGAGTCACTGTCCCTGGAGGTGTTTAAAACCAGCCTGGATGAGGCACTTGGAGCCATGGGTTAGTTGCTTAGATGGTGCTGGGTGATAGGTTGGACTTGATGATCTCAAAGATCTCTTCCAACCTGGTTAATTCTGTGATTCTGTGCTTAAACATCACGCCAACAAACCTCAGTAGGTTGGAAGGACCTATCCCTGTCCAAATTTGGGATGGTTTTCAACAGTAGGGAGATTAAAGCTGAAGTAAGGAACCAGGTTTAAACAGAAAGCAGCGCTTTAGCAATGGGAAGTGTCCCTGTCAACCACAAGGGGAAATGACAAAGGAATATAAAGGCAGCAGTGATCTGCTCTGGGCTGCACTGCTGCTGGCCAGGAGCCTCCATCTGGGAGGAAGAAAGCAGGGAGGGAAGCAAAGTGACCTTAGTGCATCACAAACCCAAATTACAGAGCCTTGAGGGTAGGAATGCTCCAGCTCACAGCTGCTTTGCACTTACTGGGATCTGACAAAGTCACAGAACCACAGAACTACTGAGGCTGGAAAAGACCTCTGAGATCATCAAGTCCAGCCTATGACCCAACACCACCACATCAGCTAAACCATGCCACCAAGTGCCACAGCCAAGCTTTGCTTAAACACCTCCAATGATGGTGACTCCACCACCTCCCTGGGCAGTCCATCCCAGTGCCTAATCAGCCTTGCTGTCAGGAAGTGCTTCCTAACATCCAACCTAACCCTCCCCTGGCACAGCTTCAGGCCATGCCCTCTTGTCCTGGCACAAGGTGCCTGGGAGCAGAGCCTGACCCCCACCTGACTACAGCTTCCCTTCAGGTGGTTGTAGAGAGTGATAAGGTCCCCCCTGAGTCTCCTCTTCTGCAGGCTGAACACCCCCAGCTCCCTCAGCCTCTCCTCATCAGCCTTTCCCTCCAGTCCCCTCACCAGTCTGATTGCTCTCCTCTAGACCTCCTCCAACACCTCAAGGTCTTTCTTGCAGTGAGGTTCCCAGAGCTGCAGACAGTGCTCCAAATGAGGCTTCACCAGTGCCCAGTACAGGGCAGAATTCCATCCCTGCTCCTGCTGGCCACACCATTCCTGATCCAGGCTAAGATAACACTGACCTTCTTGGCCACCTGGGTACACTGCTGGCTCATATTCAGCAGCTGTCACCCAGCACTGCCAGGCCCCTCTCAGCCAGGCTGCTCTCCAGAAAAGACCAGAACAAGGAGCAGTTTTGGGCCACAAAAGAGCTGGCAGCCCTTGCTGGGCACTTGCACCACCTGCAGATAGGGAAAGGTTGGGTTTGCAGCCACAGCACCCAGTCACTTTTGCATGGCTTGGCTCCTTGCTGGCTGGTTAAAGAAAAGGCTGGGCAGGGACTGGCTTGAGAGCAGCCCTGAAGAAAAGGCCTTGGGGGTACTGGGGAATGAGAAGCTCAACAGGAGCCAGCAGTGAGCACTTGCAGCCCAGAGAGCCAAGCAGAGCCTGGGCTGCAGCAAGAGAAGTGTGGCCAGCAGGGCCAGGGAGGGGATTCTCCCCCTCTGCTCAGACCACACCTGGAGCTCTGGGTCCAGTTCTGGAGCCCCTATTACAAGAGGGCTATGGACATGCTGGAAGGTGTCCAGAGAAGGACCATGAGGATGATCAGAGGGCTGGAGCTGCTCTGCTCTGGAGACAGACTGAGAGAGTTGGGGCTGTTCAGTCTGGAGAAGAGAAGGCTCTGAGGAGACCTTCTTGTGGCCTTCCAGGATCTGAAGGGGGCTCCAAGAAAGCTGGGGAGGGACTTTTGAGGGTGTCAGGGAGTGACAGGACTGGGGGGAATGGAGCAAAACTAGAAATGGGGAGATTCAGATTGGATGTTAGGAAGAAATTGTTCCCCATGAGGGTGGTGAGACACTGGCACAGGTTGCCCAGGGAGGTGGTGGAAGCCTCATCCCTGGAGGTTTTTGCAGCCAGGCTGGATGTGGCTGTGAGCAACCTGCTGTGGTGTGAGGTGTCCCTGGGCATGGCAGGGGGGTTGGAAGTGGATGACCCTTGTGGTCCCTTCCTACCCTGACAATTCTATGATTCTAAGCTGCATGTTGCCACAGTACTCTGTGTTTGTCTTTCTGATTTACGTGAACACATTTCAGAGTAGCTGCACTGCCCTGGAGTGATGAGATGAAGGTGAAATGTTATCCACCACCCTCAATACTCTGCATTGTCTTTTTCTTGTTGCTCCTCACAGGTACTGGGGCTCTTTTAGAATCATAGAATTGTTAGGGTTGGACTGGATGATCTCTGGAAGTCCCTTCCAGCCTCTAATGTACTGTGAGACTGTGAACTGCTGAGGCCCTTTGTTTTCCCTGGACACTGTGGATGCCATTTTTACCTTCCTGGGAGTACTTTAATGGCAATAGCATTGTTGAAACTAATTATGAGTAGTCCATAACAAAGCTTTACTAAGGTGACTTTCCTGGGGAAGAAAGGAGTAATAATGATTTGGGATTCTGTGCCAGAACAAATTGTCAGTGAAAGGATGTGGTTATTCTGAATTTAGAATCATAGAATTGTCAGGGTTGGAAGGGACCTCAAGGATCATAGAATCATAGAATTGTTAGGGTTGGAAGGGACCTCAAGGATCATAGAATTGTCAGGGTTGGAAGGGACCTCAAGGATCATAGAATTGTTAGGGTTGGAACGGACCTCAGGGATCATAGAATCATAGAATTGTCAGGGTTGGAAGGGACCTCAGGGTTCATCCAGTTCCAACATCCCTGCCATGGGCAGGGACACCTCACACTACAGCAGGTTGCTCACAGCCACATGCAGCCTGGCTGCAAAAACCTCCAGGGATGAGGCTTCCACCACCTCCCTGGGCAACCAGTGCCAGTCTCTCACCACCCTCATGGGGAAGAACTTCCTAAAGCCTGTTTTGTAAAATAGGCTTTCATTCATTCCCAGTCTTTTTCCTTCTGCTTCCATTAATGATCCATGTCAGCAAGTACATCCCAGTTTAGAACAACACAAAACAGAAGTGATTTTCTTGGTTGTATTACATCTATTTTCCAACATAAAAGCTATTGCTTTGCTTCTTAGCTGCAGCAGCAGAAGTTGCAGTGATACTTGGATAGAGCTGGGGCAGCTGAGACCCTGAGAGATGAGCTGAAGGTGCAGGTTGGCAGGTTTGGATGCTTTTGTACCAGCAAGAAAGAGGCCAGGAAATTTCCCCTTGCATGCTTTCCCCCATGCTGCCCTGACTGGGGCAGAGGCAGCTCTGCAAATCAAAGAAAACATTGCCCTTAACAGAGGAAGAGGAGCCAGAGGTAGAATAGGCTTCTTAGATCACTCACTTAATTTCCCTGGCAAAGCAGATCCAGCCTCTGCATTCCCTGGTGCTTCATCTGTCCTCTGCATTTCCCTGTGCTCATGATGTATTGGATTTTTTTTTTTTTAAGTGGAATTAATTAAGCCTTTTACCTACTCAGTGATATGAGAAAAACCTCACTCTCCTGTGGCACTCCTCTCCTGCTGGCTACAGAAAATATTCTATTATTGATTTAGCCAAGTTTCAGTCCTTTGTACTCTTAGGCAACTGTTACCTGATTTGTATCAGGCAAGCACCCTCCATTTGTATGGTGCCAATCACTGAGGTGTTTGAGCATGTGGTGCTTTAAGCTTTCCCAGAGTCCAAAAGCCCAAACGGAACAGATTTAGATTGCCTTCCCTCTCCCTTTTTTGCCAGTAGGGGAAAGCAAATTAGGCAAGAGAAAAGAGAGGTAAAGTCTTGAACGGATTTGGAAGTAAAAAGTTAACAAAATACAAAAGGCATTTCAGTAAAAGGAAAGATCCAAAGGTCTAGGGAGGTTCTTCTCCCCCTCTGCTCTGCCCTGCTGAGACCACAGCTGCAATCCTGTGCCCAGTTTGGGGCTCCCCAGGTCAAGAGAGACAGAGACCTGCTGGAGAGAGTCCAAGGGAGAGGCAGGAGGATGCTTAGGGGACTTGAGCATCTCCCCTGGGAAGAGAGCCTGAGAGCCCTGGGGCTGTTTAGTGTGGAGAAGAGAAGGCTGAGAGGGGATCTGATCAATGTCTATCAATAGCTGAGGGGTGGGGGTCAAGTGGAGGGGGCCAGGCTCTCTTGGGTGGTACACAGCAATAAGCCAAGGGACAATGGAGACAAACTTGACCAGAGAAGGTTTCAGCTCAACACGAGGAGAAACTTCTTTCCAGTGAGGGTGACAGAGCCCTGGAGCAGGCTGCCCAGAGAGGTTGTGGAGTCTCCTTCTCTGGAGCCTTTCCAACCCCACCTGGATGCATTCCTGCGCAGACTACCCTGGGTGATCCTGCTCTGGCAGGGGGGTTGGACTGGATGATCTCTGGAGGTCCCTTCCAACCTCTAATGTACTGTGATAAGCAAAAAGGGTAAATAAAAACGTATACAAAACCAGGCCCAGCTGACATAGGATTCTCTGGATGCAAATGTGGATTCTCTTTAGATGCAGTCTTTAAGAGTTTGGATGCAGCACGGAGCAGGCCCCACTATGTGCTTGCAGCAACAGCAGGGAGCAGCCTCTCAGGCAGGCAAGGAGCAAGAGCAAGAGGAAGAGGCAGGAAATGGCTCTCCTTAAACAGGCTTGGGTGGACAGGAAGGGGGGAGGAATAGACTGGGACCTGGGGACCCCTACTCTGGGAGAGGGGACCAAGTCCCTCTGCACACCTGGGGTAGGTTTCTTTGTCCATCTTGGGGCTAGCTTCTATTCAGCCCACCTCCCCTGGGGCTGGGTGTAAACTGTCACAGAGCACCAAAGGGACAGCTTTCCTTTCCCTTCCTGTATGCAGAGTGGTTTGTCATGGTTTGTGATGGTGCTTGGGGTTGTCAGTACTCCTGCAGGTGTGTGTGGATGTGTTTGTTCAAAGGAGGTGCAGCATTTTACAGACTTTGCTGCTTTTAGCCTGCTTCAGTGTTTTGTGGTGTGAAATCAGCCAGGCTTTTCTAGCACTGCCCAGGTTCACAGCTTTCAGAGAATCATAGAATCAGTCAGGGTTGAAAGGGACCTCAAGGATCAGCCTGTTCCAACCCCCCTGCCATGGACAGGGACACCTCACACTACAGCAGGTTGCTCACAGCCACATCCAGCCTGGCTGCAAAAACCTCCAGGGATGAGGCTTCTACCACCTCCCTGGACAACCCATTCCAGGCTCTCACCACTCTCATGGGGAAGAACTTTTTCCTCATGTCTAGTCTGCATCTCCCCACTTCCAGCTTTATTCCATTCCCCCCAGTCCTGTCACTACCTGATAGTCTAAAAAGTCCCTCCCCAGCTTTCTTGGAGCCCCCTTCAGATCCTGGAAGGCCACAAGAAGGTCTCCTCAGAGCCTTCTCTTCTCCAGACTGAACAGCCCCAACTCTCTCAGTCTGTCTCCAGAGCAGAGCAGCTCCAGCCCTCTGCTCATCCTCATGGCCCTTCTCTGGACACCTTCCAGCACCTCCAGATCCTTCTTGCAACAGAGGCTCCAGACCTGGACACAGAGCTCCAGGTGTGGTCTCAGCAGAGTGGAGCAGAGGGGGAGAATCCCCTCCCTGGCCCTGCTGGCCACACTTCTCTTGCTGCAGCCCAGGCTCTGCTTGGCTCTCTGGGCTGCAAGTGCTCACTGCTGGCTCCTGTTGAGCTTCTCCTTCCCCAGCACCCCCAAGGCCTTTCCTTCAGGGCTGCTCTCAAGCCAGTCCCTTCCCAGCCTATAGCAGTGCCTGGGATTGCCCTGACCCAGCTGCAGGACCTGGCACTTGGTCTTGTTGAACCTCATGAGGTTGTCTTGGGCTCACCTCTCCAGCCTGTCCAGGTCCCTCTGGATGAGAGAAAATTAACTTCTCTACAATAGAAACCCCCAGCACTGTTATGGATCTGGACCCTTGGAACATTTTTCATTAGGAGCTCTGTTATAGAAGGCTTTGAGATGCAGCCACAAAAAAAAAAAAAAAAAAAAAAAAAAAAAAAAAAAAAAAAAAAAAAACAACAACCAAACCAAACAAACAAGCAAAAAAAACCCCACAAACAAAACAAAACAAAACAAAACAGAAACAAAGGTAAAAATTGCTTCATAATAAACCTTGGCACACTACACAAAGAGATCTTAGCTCAGAAAAAGAGTTGCTGATTTCTTTTCTTCTCCCTGCACAGACCAAACCTGAAATTCACTTAGGAAATGAAAACCAAGAAATACATTTCCATTAAAGATGAATTAAGCATGACAGTTTGGCCTGCCTGACACATAAAAGAGAGACAAGAAGGTTGTTCCTTAGTTAGAAATACACTGCCTTCATGGGCCACAATGGCAGCTGGGACCACAGCAAGGAATTCTGGCAGCTCTGCACAGTGATTTAATTGCTTGGGGTGTTTTAAAAAGTTCTGTAACCCACAGGAGAGCTAGTGGTAAAAAACAGAGTTTGTTTTCTTAAAGCTCCCTTCTTAGAAGAGCAAGTGCAGGGTTCTGCACCTGGGCCAGAACAATCCTCACTGTCAATACAGACTGGGGGAGGAGGGGAGAGAAAGCAGCCCTGAGGAAAAGGACTTGGGGGTGCTGCTGGATGAGAAGCTGGCCAGGAGCAGGCAGTGTGAGCTTGCAGCACAGAAGGCAAATCCCAGCCTGGGCTGCATCCAAAGCAGCATTGCCAGCAGAGCCAGAGAGGTGATTCTGCCACTTTGCTCTGCTCTGCTGAGACCTCACCTGCAGTGCTGTGTGCAGCTCTGGAGCCCTCAGCACAGGAAGGACATGGACCTGATGGAGAGGGTCCAGAGGATGCCACAAAAATGCTCAGGGGGTTGGAGCAGCTCTGCTCTGAGGACAGGCTGAGGGAGCTGGGAGGTCTTTGTCCTATCCCAGGGTGCAACTGAGCAGAGCCTGTCCCCTCCCTCTTGACCCCCAGCCCTCAGCTATTGATAGACATTGATAGATCCCTTCTCAGTCTTCTCCTCTCCACACTAACCAGCCCCAGGGCTCTCAGCCTCTCCTCACCAGGCAGTGCTCCAGTCCCTTCAGCATCCCTGGAGCCCTCCCTTGGACTCTCTCCAGCAGATCCCTGTTCCTCTTGAACTGGGGAGCCCAAAAGGGGACCTGGTGAGGTCTCACCAGTGCAGAGTAGAGTGGGAGGAGGGGTAGAAATCAGCTGGTTTTGTAGGACATATGGAAAACTGTGAACCCTGAAGTTCTGCAGGCTGTGTGACAGTGCACAAAGTTAAATGCCTGTCAAGAGTTTCCCAGGGCTGATCACAAAGGATTTAAATAGCAGTTCAATGAATTTTAATGAAGACATAAGGCATCTCAACCCATGAGACTGCTGTGTTAGCAGCACTGGCAGGGACTGTAGGGAAGCAAGGATTTTGTGGTAGGGTTGGGCTGCTCAGTGTAGGGAGCTGAGACTTTTGCAGAACAAACCAACCCCCCCTCCCCTCTCCATTTGGTGTATTTGAGTCCTGGTTATTGTGCCCTAACTTTGCCAATGGCTATTACATACAGGTATCCTCTATGTAACAGATGCCTCTATTACATTTTATTTCCTTGGCTCCCACCAAGAGTTTCTAGAAAGAATGTGCTGTTACTCACTTAAATTGGACAATTCAACAATAGTGGAGGGAATAATGGAGAGGGACCACAATCCCTCAAAGTGATAATAACCTGCAGAGATATTTCCCTGCTCGTTTTTTAACCAAAACCTGACATTTCTCATTATTTCAGAGTGCAGACTGCCTAATCCAGAGGTATATCTATCACAAGTAATTCAGGTACAGAACTGACATTGCAATTATTTTCACTCCTACTAGCCAAAAAATGAACTATGCCTCAATGACCACATATCAAATCTCTCTTACATATAGGGAGCAGTATACCTTCATTGAAAACTTCCAGTTATTGGAATGAAAACATGCAGCTCTTGAGCCAAAGAAAGTGCTTAGGGAGGAAAGCATCTCTGAGTGACTCCATTTATTACTTTCCAATGGCCCATTCCTGTCACAAGATCACATCACAGGTTGTTAGGATTAGAAGGAACCTCCAGAGATCATTGAGTCCAACCCCCCTGCCAGAGCAGGACCAGAGAATCCAGCACAGCTCACACAGGAATGCATCCAGACAGGGCTGGAAAGTCTCCAGAGAAGGAGACTCCACAACCTCTCTGGGCAGCCTGTTCCAGTGCTCTGGGACCCTCACAGTGAAGAAGTTCCTCCATTATATGCATTGCCCCTTGTCCTATCACAGGGTGCAAGTGAGCAGAGCCTGTCCCCTCCTTCTTGACCCCCAGCCCTCAGATATTTATAAACATTTATTAAATCCCCTCTCAGTCTTCTCTTCTCCACACTAAACAGCCCCAGGGCTCTTAGCCTCTCCTCACCAGGCAGTGCTCCAGTCCCTTCAGCATCCTCACAGCCCTCCCTTGGACTCTCTCCAGCAGATCCCTGTCCCTCCTGAACTGGGGAGCCCAGAACTGGATGCAATATTCCAGGTGAGGTCTCAGCAGGGCAGAGTAGAGGAGGAGGAGAACCTCCCTGGATCTGCTGGACACACTCCTCTGAATGCACCCCAGGACCCCATTGGCCTTCTTGGCCACCAGGGCACATTGCTGTCCCATGCAGAACTTGTTGTCCCCCAGCACTCCCAGGTGCTTCTCCCCAGGGCTGCTCTCCAGCAGATTCCCTTCCATCCTGTACTATCAAATAACAACTGTATTTTACATCTTATTTTACATGAAAAATCCACCAGACAGCATGATGAATTTATCTGGCAAGGAGAGCTAACAGTAGCTCTAGTTCAAAACACTCATAATGACATTTCAGTCCCTGGCAAACACACTGTAGCCTGGCTTTTGCTGGAGACTCAAAACAAGCCCTCTTCTGCTAAAAGGTTCAGGACCCAGATGAAGAACCCTGAAGCCATTGATGTTTTTCAGCTGACAGCTCTTACATGAACCCAGGCTCTTGGTGGCAGTCACAATTACTGCCTCTTGACCAGAAGAAAAAGAGAAAAGTAGACTTTGGTCTACTTTTACCAAGACTCTTCTGCTTTTCTTCTTTCTTTTTTTTTTCCTTTTCAATGAAATATACAGCACCACAGAAAAACTCAAGCTTCCTTAGATTGCCCTACTGCAATGAATAATGAGAGACCAAACCTTGTGTTATTATCAGCTACATCTCTGAGGCAAGCTGCATTTATTGTTTGCAAAGAACAGAGCCTCCCTTGGAAGAACTGCAGGGTTTGGTTTACAACAATGGCATTTTCTTCTGTGCCACCATTCTCTTTAGGCTGAAAGAGCATAGGTGTGAGAAAAGTGCATGGAACTGAGCTCTTTCTCTTCAAGAAACATTAGCAACCAAATAAAGGCTTGGGGGTTTAGTGGTGGTGGTGTTGTACAGCAACATGTTCAAATCAAGCCTTTTCCTAGATGAATTAAAAACCTGGTGTTACTACTTAGCTACAGGAGTGGGTTTTTTCCTGTCAAAGTCCACTTTCAGTTTCAGAGTAAAACAAACAAACAAGACAAATAGTAAACTTTATGCCCCCTATACTGATCGTATTTTGACAGGGTTGCAGTAAGCATGTTTGTACCTCCTCAGGTTGGAGTGCATAGCTGATGGGGAGCTCTGTAACACACTAGCTAGGAATCAATGAGGAGGGCAGGGGCTGGGGTGGGATCATAGAATCATAGAATTGTCAGGTTTGGAAGGGACCTCAAGGATCATCCAGTTCTAACTCCCCTGCCATGGGCAGGGACACCTCACACTACAGCAGGTTGCTCACAGCCACATCCAGCCTGGCTGCAAAAACCTCCAGGGATGAGGCTTCCACCACCTCCCTGGGCAACCTCTGCCAGTCTCTCACCACCCTCATGAGGAAGAATTTCTTTATAACACCCAATCTGAATCTACCCATTTCTAGGTTTTTTTCCATTTCCCCCAGTCCTATCACTCCCTGACACCCTAAGAAGTCCCTCCCCAGCTTTCTTGTAGCCCCCTGCAGATCCTGGAAGGCCACAAGAAGGTCTCCTCAGAGCCTTCTCCTCTCCAGACTGAACAACCCCAACTCTCTCAGTCTGTAATAGATACTAACAACCACCAGCAGGATGAAGTTGCAAAGCAGGCAAATGCTGTGCCAGAATACACTGTGCAAGGTATTTCTGTTTCAAATGGTGGCAGGAACAGGTGTGATCTCATTCAACACAGGCTCCACAACTCCCCTTCCTCACCCTTAGGAAACCAGAACTGGTGTGGGTAAGAGATACAGGGAGGAACAGGGACCTTGTCTCAGGAGAATGCCAGTGTGACATGCATGAGGAAGAGGAGAACCACGAGTGAGTGAAGGCAGAGACAGTGACAGAGGAAAGCAACATGAGGGAAAAGCTAATGTTAACAAAAGCAAACAGTTACACCCTGTCTGTGAAGGAATTCTGGACTGTAAAGAATGCCCTGGGAGGAACACAAAGGAGGAAAAGCTTCCCAGCAGGAAAAGCATCAGAAGAACAAAAGACCTCCCAAGGGAAAACACTCAAGTGAACAAAAATGCCCCAGAATGGTATTGAGATGGCACTTGATGAAGTTATGAAAGGAGTCCCACTGTGCTTGACTACCAAAGCAGGATAATGCATTCGGTGACCCAGCAGAGCCCTTGGATTCTTATGGTCATACAACAGCAATCAAGCCAACTGCCTGTAGCTGTGTCACTGGGGGCTTCCAGTAGACACGTGGAAGATCCTGGATCTAAAACAAGCACCCCACCACAACACTGATGGGGTTTGGCATGCCTCACTGGGGTTCCCCCAGTGGGAAGGGAGACATGGTGGCTGAAGGACATCAGACCCCTCAAGCGAAGCACAGCAGCAGGTCAAGGGAGGTGATTCTCCCCCTCTACTCTGCTCTGCTGAAACCACACCTGGAGTACTGCATCCACTTCTGGAGCCTCTATTACAGGAAGGATCTGGACATGCTGGAACATGTCCAGAGAAGGGCCATGAGGGTGATCAGAGGGCTGGATCACCTCTGCTATGAGGAAGGACTGAAAGAATTTGGGCTATTCTGTCTGGAGAAAAGAAGGCTCCAGGAGGATCTTAGAGTTGCCTTCCAATACCTGAAGGGAACCTACAGGAAGGATGCAGAGGGAATTTTCACAAGTGTCCACTGATAGGACAAGGGGAAATGGATTAAACTGAAGGAGAATAGGTTTAGATTGGATCTTAGGAAGAAATTCTTCACTGGGAGGGTGGCAAGAGTCTGGAATGGATTGTCCAGAGAGGCTGTGGATGCCCCCTGCCTGGAGATGTTGAAGGCCAGGTGGGATGGGGACTGGGGTAAGCTGAGCTGGGTGAGAGGTGTCCCTGCCCATGGCTAACATGGCAGGGAGGTTGGACTGGATGATCTGCAGATGACACCAAGTTAAGAGCAGGAGTTGATCTGTTGGAGGGTAGGAGGGTCCTGCAGAAGGACCTGGCCAGGCTGGATGGGTGGGCAGAGGCCAATGGGATGAGATTGAACAAGGCTAAGTGCAGGGTTCTACACTTTGGCCACAACAACCCCAAGCAGTGCTACAGGCTGGGGACAGAGTGGCTGAGAGCAGCCAGGCAGAGAGGGACCTGGGGGTGCTGGTTGAGAGTAGCTGAACATGAGCCAGCAGTGTGCCCAGGAGAGCCAATGGCATCCTGGCCTGGATCAGGAATAGTGTGGCCAGCAGGACAAGGGAGGTTATTCTTCCCCTGCACTCAGTACTGGTCAGCCCACACCTTGAGTCCTGTGTCCAGTTCTGGGCTCCTCAATTCAAGAGAGATGTTGAGGGACTGGAAGGTGTCCAGAGAAGGGCAATGAGGCTGGGGAGGGGTCTGGAGCACAGCCCTGTGAGGAGAGGCTGAGGGAGCTGGGGGTGTTTAGCCTGGAGAAGAGGAGGCTCAGGGCAGACCTCATTGCTGTCTACACCTACCTGAAGGGTATTTCACAGAGAGAGTGATTGCCCATTGGAATGTGCTGCCCAGGGAGGTGGTGGAGTCACCATCTCTGGAGATGTTCAAGAGAAGCCTGGATGAGGCACTTAGTGCCATGGTCTGGTTGATTGGATAGGGCTGGGTGCTAGGTTGGACTGGATGAGCTTGGAGGTCTTTTCCAACCTGGTTGATTCTATGATTCTATCTCTAAGGTCTCTTCTAGCCTAAGCTGTTCTATGATGTGATGATTCATCTATTCTGTGATGATTCTGTGATTGTGGAGAGGCTAAAGGTCATCAATGAGAGTCTATGTTTTTTTTTTTTCAAACACATTTGAGGGCTGCTTTGTAAAGTCTTTCTTACTATAAAATGCCCACCCCACATGCAGGGTGGGCAGACCTACAACTACTAAAGCAACCTGAAGAAAGGCTTCATAGAGAATGAGCCCATCTCATCAAATGTCATCATGGTTATTAACCTCAAGCCAATAATATCCATCTAGAAGCTAATGTGAAAGACACAAGGGATATGAATTGAAGTCAAACTACCTACCAAGAGCTACAGTTCCAAACAATTTCACATGATCACAGGATGTTAGGGGTTGGAAGGGACCTCCAAAGATCATCGAGTCCAACCCCCCTGCCAGAGCAGGACCAGAGAATCCAGCACAGGTTGCACAGGAATGCATCCAGATGGGTCTGGAAAGTCCCCAGAGAAGGAGACTCCACAACCCCCTGGGCAGCCTGTTCCAGTGCTCTGTGACCCTCATAGTGAAGAAGTTCCTCCTCATGTTGAAGTGGAACCTCCTGTGCTGGAGTTTATATCCATTGCCCCTATTTGTGTTGCAGCCACTGCTCTGAGGCAGCTGCTGGCTGCATGCAGAGTGCAAGGTTCCTTAGCTGACCAATTCCTTAGCAGGCTGCCCAGAGCAAAACCATCACATTCCATGGGTGCCAAGAACAACAGCCTCACCTTGGCACCCTGGCATTGGAACATGCTGTAGAAGCTTCTTCCTTGACATGCTGGCACCTCTCCTTGGGAAAAGGTTTTAGCTTATAGATGTGGTTGGGTTTTACTGGGTGAGGGATTGATAACAGAGAGTATGGAAACAGCCACTCTGAGCAAGAGTTACCCTTGGGTTAGGGACTTAGGTCAGGAACAGCTTGTGGGGGTTAGGGCTGCTAGGGACTTCTGCTCCTGTCAGTTAGCTACTTCTGGCCAGGACTTTGGTGTAGGGATGCTGCTAGGGATATGCTCAGGACTTCTGTGAGCTGCTTTGTCTGTAAAGGGCTTCCAGGACTTCCGCTGTTAAGGACACCCTGAGACTCTGTCATGCTGGGGATTCTACAATGCTACAATAAAGGACTCCTGGGAGGACTTCTGAGATTCTCTGCTCTCTGCATGTCTGGAATCTCATTGCTATATGGCAACAAGGTTCCTGCCTTCATTCATCACCCAATGGTCCCTCCTTACAAGGGGTCTACAACTACATTCAGCTCCCCCAGACCAGGGAAGGGACAACTGAGGTCACTAAGCAGTATTAGTAACTGATATTTCATGCTTCTTCTGGCCATCAACTTTCCTACTCTCCTCCAAGCATCCAAGTGCCAACCATCTGATAGTAATTGCCATGCCAACTGATAGCAGTCCCAAGAGTATAAAAGACAATCCTGCCAGCAACATTCAATAAGCAGTGTAATGAAGCAGAACAGATTGTGGGAAGGTAGTTGGGGGTTCATGGCATGGGATGGTGAGCAATCTGTAGGATTCCCTGGGTGTCCTGGGGCTATCCATGTCCCAGGCTGGAGCGTTTACATATGCTGCTGAGGGTGACCTGAGTGCCTTGAATAAGACGAAGAGAGGCTGCGAAGGAGGAAACTATAAGACTGGAGGAGAAAGGCAGCAGGCTGATGGCAAGAAAGGAGCAGTTTAAAATCAAGTGAACAGCAGGGTCAGAAAGGCCATTAAAACACCTAGACCAGCATTCTGGTCCACAAAGGATTTCACTCTAATCTAGTGAAAGCTGGAGGAAGATTTACAGAGCACGAGTCAGGATTAGGCACCTTCCTCCCATGCATTTTCACCTTCCTAAAATTTCACAGAATCAGAGAATCACAGAAACATTCAGGGTGGAAAAGACCCTCAGCATCACCAAGTCCAACCCAGAACCCTACTCTACAAGGCTCACCCCTAAACCATAGCCCCAAGCACCACATCCAAACCACCTTCAAACACAGCCAGGCTTGGGGACTCCACCACCTCCCTGGGCAGCACATTCCAATGCCTGACCACTCTTAATGGGGAAAAATTCTTCCTTGTGTCCAGTCTAAACCTACCCAGTCACAGCTTGAGGCCATTCCCTCTTGTTCTATCACTAATTACCTGTGAGAAGAGACCAGCACCAACCTCTCCACAAGCTCCTTTCAGACAGTTGTAGACAGCAATGAGGTCTCTCCTCAGCCTCCTCTTTTCCACACTAACCATCCCCAGCTCCTTCAGTTGCTCTTCATCAGATTTATTCCCCAGGCCCTTCACAGCTTCCTTGCCCTCCTCTGCCCTGGCTCCAGTACCTCCAACATCTCTCTTGGATTCAGGTGTCCAAAACTGGACACAACACTCCAGGTGTGGCCTCCCCAGAGCTGAGTCCCAGGGGACAATCCCCTCCCTGCTCCTGCTGGACACAGCATTGCTGATCCCAGCCAGGATGCCTTTGGCTTTCTTGGCCACCTGGGCACACTGCTGGCTCCTCTTCAGCTGCTTGGCCATCAGCACCCCCAGGTCCCTTTCTGCCAGCAGCTTTCCAGCCACACTGCCCCAAGCCTGCAGCATTGCTTGGGGTTGTTGTGCCCCAAGGGCAGGACCTGGCACTTGGCCTTGTTGCAGCTGATTCTGTTAATGTTGGCCATGGATCCAATCTCTCCAAGTCCCTCTGCAGAGCCTCCCTCCCCTGGTGCAGACCAACACTCCCACCTAACTTCCAGCTTACTGGCCTTCCCATCCCTGCCACAAAGTGATGAACTGAAGACAAAAAGAAAAATCTAACATGTTCTTACAAAATTCAAGAGAAAAGAAAGAAACACACTTGTTTTTATCTCCTCTAGTTCTGATAATTGAGGAGCAGCCTTAATTATAAGCATGGGTTAACTACATGGCATCATTAGAGAGCTGATTTACAGTTGGCTGACTGAATTAATTGCATCTCTTACCTTCAGGTTTCTTTGATGTGGAACCTTAATTCAGATGCCTGACTCTGGAATTATTGTAAGCATTCTTTTCTGCTTCTGTCTATCAGATAATGGGTTTCTGCTTTCAACTTGGTAACAAAGATTTCAGCTCAAGAGTTTCTAATGACATTTAAGTATCCAGCTAATCCTAGCTAATTTAGCTAACTACAGTGTCACCCTGGAGCAGCCAGGGCAACAGAGGGGAAACGGTGTGCTAAGAGCAGCAGTTCTGATTGGCAAGGCCTTGAGCAATCACCTCATAATTTTGTTATTTGTTATTTGAGATAAAAAGTAACCCTCAAAATATCACAAATTACTCCATTTCATTAAAACCAAGTCCTGAAACTTAGCTGAAATTTCTCTGAAAGAAAAAAAGCTCAAGTTCAGAGTGGGTAATAAACCTCCAGCCAAGAAACAATTCTCTTGAAAATCAAATGCATCTTCCTGCAATCTTGCCCTCAAAGCACTATGACTCAAGGCAAGCACTACTAGTGCCCCAAATGGCAGTGACACAGGACACAGACTGATGAAAAGAACAGCAGGCAGAAATGAAGGACTTGCCCAGATGTGCTCTTTACATCAGTGCTGGCAGAGGTTCACCAAGTCCAGCATCAGGCCTGCTGAGAAAAAGCCTGGGCTGTGAGCAGCACACCACAGAATCACAGAAATCACAGAATCACAGAAACATTCAGGTTGGAACTGACCTTCAGCATCACCAAGTCCAACCCAGAACCCTACTCTACAAGGCTCACCCCTAAACCATAGCCCCAAGCACCACATCCAAACCACCTTCAAACACAGCCAGGCTTGGGGACTCCACCACCTCCCTGGGCAGCACATTCCAATGCCTGACCACTCTTAATGGGGAAAAATTCTTCCTTGTGTCCAGTCTAAACCTACCCAGTCACGGCTGGAGGCCATTCCCTCTTGTTCTATCACTAATTCCCTGTGAGAAGAGACCAGCACCAACCTCTCCACAAGCTCCTTTCAGACAGTTGTAGACTGCAATGAGGTCTCCTCTCAGCCTCCTCTTTTCCACACTAACCATTCCCAGCTCCTTCAGTCTCTCTTCATCAGATTCATTCTCCAGGCCCTTCACAGCTTCCTTGCCCTCCTCTGCCCTGGCTCCACCACCTCCACATCTCTCTTGGATTCAGGTGCCCAAAACTGGACACAACACTCCAGGTGTGGCCTCCCCAGAGCTGAGTCCCAGGGGACAATCCCCTCCCTGCTCCTGCTGGACACAGCATTGCTGATCCCAGCCAGGATGCCTTTGGCTTTCTTGGCCACCTGGGCACACTGCTGGCTCCTCTTCAGCTGCTTGGCCATCAGCACCCCCAGGTCCCTTTCTGCCAGCAGCTTTCCAGCCGCACTGCCCCAAGCCTGGAGCATTGCCATATCCACAAACAGCAAATCCTGAGTTTTACCTGCAAGCATCACAAATTGAACTTCAAGAAGGTGCCTCTAGATAGGAATAAACTATATCCTGTTTATTCAGATTAATGTGTTATGCAGACATGCAGCATTTCTCCTGCTGAAGAAAGATACTGTGCTACTTACACAGCAATAACCTGCACCATTACTATTAAGATTCATCCCTCTGATAATTCCATCTGTAAAGGGTGGGCTGGATATGCATTAGTGATCTGAAAGACTGGAATATTGACATTTTAGCAAGGAGCTTATCATTGCCTAGCCAAGATGGATAGCTGGCATCTCTACCTTTTCCCCAAGCTGGAAAAAGAGACTGGTGTGGATGCAAGTGCCTGTGGGGGATGAGAAAGCTTCTCTGTGAGCAAGCAGGTTTTCAGAATTGAACCTGAAAGGCAGCACTGTGGGAATCATCTTGAATTGCTGAAAGGAGCACACAGCATGGTCTTCTCCCAGTCCTGCCAGCCCAGTATCCTGGGGAGATTCAGTCAGCCAGGCTTTGGTTCAAGAGAGCAAAAAGATGATGACAGTTCAGCCCAATAAACAGAGAAAGCACTCACACTTCCTAGGGACCGCAGAAAAAAGGAAATAAAAAATGCTCTCTCACAGGATGTTAGGGGCTGGAAGGGATCTCTGGACGTCCAACCTCACTGCCAGAGCAGGACCAGAGAATCCAGCACAGATCACACAGGAACACATCCAGACAGGGCTGGAAAGTCTCCAAAGAAGGAGACTCCACAACCTCTCTGGGCAGCCTGTTCCAGTGCTCTGGGACCCTCACAGTGAAGAAGTTCCTCCTCATGTTGAGGTGGAACCTCCTGTGCTGGAGAGTTTACATCCATTGCCCCTTGTCCTGTCTGCAAGTGAGCAGAGGTTGTCCCTTCCTTCCTGACCCCCAGCCCTCAGCTGTTGATAGACATTGATTAAATCCCCTCTCAGTCTTCTCCTCTCCACACTCACCAGCCCCAGGGCTCTCAGCCTCTCCTCATCAGGCAGTGCTCCAGTCCCTTCAGCATCCTTGTAACCCTCCCTTGGACTGTCTCAAGTCCTTCACAATGAACAGCAGGACTGATGCCAAACACCAGTTTTGGTTTCAGGGGGTTTTTGAGAGCAAACACCTACAGCCTTCTCTGCCCCTCCCAGACCCAGACCCCTCCCAGCTGCACTAAAGGCTACTCCCTGGCACCCACCTGCAGCTTCACCCAATGAGCCCCACCACACACCACTGTCCCTGTTTGGCAGGGCAAGGAGCAACAGGGTTCTGATTGAGGCTCCTTCCCTGGAGATATTGAAGGTGAGGCTGGATGAGGCCCTGGGCAACCTGATCTAGTTGGGGATGTCCCTGCTGACTGCGGGGAGGTTGGACTGGATGAGCTTTGGAGGTCCCTTCTGGCCTGGACCATTCTATGATTCTACACAACACTGAGGAAGCCAAAGGAATCTGTGTTAACTGAAGCAGCAGCAAGAAAGCACTTTGGGCAGAGAAAATTAAACAGCTGGTGGTGCCAAGGCACCAGGTAATTTGAAATAAAGCTGGCGGGAGAGGAGGGATGTTGGCTTAACTCCTCAGCCTGCAGCCTCCCTTCATCTCAGCTATTGCAGCTCCAGGTGGAAGCAAAAAGGCTGTAACTTCAGCCCTTAAAAAAAATACCAAAACCAAATCCTCAATGCCAAAACCACCATGGATTTCATCTACACAAAACAAAGCATAACAAAACATAACATAACAAAACAAAACATAACATAACAAAACAAAATGAAAGGAAACAAAGCACAACAAAGCAAAACAAAGCAAAGCAAAGCAAAATGAAGCAAAGCAAAGGAAAGCAGAACAGAACAAACCAAAACAAAAGAGAACAAAAAGCAGAACCAAACTGAACCAAACTGAACAGAACAAAACAGAAAAATACAGAATAAAACAAAGCAAAACAAAACAGAACAAAGCAAACAAAACATGATATAATAAAACAAAATGAGACGAATCAAAGCAAAGCAAAACAAACCAAAGCAAAACAGAGCAAAACAAAGCAAACCCAAACCAAACAGAAAAAAAACAGAACAAAGCAAAGCAAAACAGAACAGAACAGAAAAGAACAAAACAGATCAGAACACAGCAAAACAAAACAAAAGAGAACAAAACAAGAACAAAACCAGAACAGAACAAGCCAAACCAGAAAAAACAGAACAAAGCAAACCAAAGCAAACCAAACCAAAGCAGAACAAAGCAAAGCAAACCAAACCAGAACAGAACAAAACAGAAAAAAAACAGAACATAAAAAAAAAAAACAAAACAAAGCAAAACAAAACAAAAAAGAGAACCAAATAAAAACAAAGCAAAACAAAGCAGAACCACACCAAACCAAACAGAACAAAACATAAACCAAAACAAAGCATTAGAAGAAGTAAACAGTTAAGCCATGTGGATGGCAGCAGGAATAAATCAGGAGACTCTGGTAAAAGGGCAAGGGAAGGGGTGGTGGAGAAGCGATGGATTTGCTGGCTTGGCTAAGTGATTTGAGAAGATACCTTGAATGTTCATCCCCCTGAGCTTAGTTGGAGGGACCTCCCCCCCACACACTTGTAAAGCAGGAGAGGGTATTGCTGTGTGTTATTCCTCTGCTCTCTGTTGCCAGCCTAGCTACAAACACAATTTCATTTTAGGGGGTAAGACTGAAATATAAATGCGGCTGCCAGCAAAGACACTTGTGTATACAACCACATGTCAGGGTGTCAGGGAGTGATAGGACTGGGGGGGAATGGAGCAAAACTAGAAATGGGGAGATTCGGATTGGATGTTAGGAGGAAGTTCTTCCCCATGAGGGTGGTGAGACACTGGCACAGGTTGCCCAGGGAGGTGGTGGAAGCCTCATCCCTCATTGCAGCCAGGCTGGATGTGGCTGTGAGCAACCTGCTGTAGTGTGAGGTGTCCCTGCCCATGGCAGGGGGGTTGGAATTGGATGATTCTTGAGGTCCCTTCCAACCCTAACTGTTCTATGATTCTATGATCTCTGTTTTCTGCCTACCCTCTCTTACCTTTGTGTGTGTCAGTCATGAAAGGAACAGACAGCAGCCTTGCCTTTAAAGTGAGGTGGAAAATGATCCCACCTGGAGTACTACATCCAGTTTTGGAGTCCTTATTGCAAGAAGGATCTGGAGGTGCTGGAAGGTGTCCAGAGAAGAGCCAGGAGGATGAGCAGAGGGCTGGAGCTGCTCTGCTCTGGAGACAGACTGAGAGAGTTGGGGCTGTTCAGTCTGGAGAAGAGAAGGCTCTGAGGAGACCTTCTTGTGGCCTTGCAGGATCTGAAGGGGGCTCCAAGAAAGGTGGGGAGGGACTTTTGAAGGTGTCAGGGAGTGATAGGAATGGGGGGAATGGAGCAAAACTAGAAATGGGTAGATTCAGATTGGATGTTAGGAAGAAATTCTTCCCCATGAGGGTGGTGAGACACTGCAAGAGGTTGGCTCAGGGAGGTGATGGAAGCCTCATCCCTGGAGGTTTTTGCAGCCAGGCTGGATGTGGCTGTGAGCAACCTGCTGTAGTGTGAGGTGTCCCTGCCCATTGCAGTGGGGTTGGAATTGGATGATCCTCGAGGTTCCTTCCAACCCTGATAATTCTATGATTCTATGATCTCTGTTTTCTGGCTACCTTCTCTTACCTTTGTGAGTGTCAGTCTGGAAAGGAATAGTTTTAACTTCTTACTCAGTTAGACAGCAGCCTTGCCTTTAAAGTGGAGTGGAAAATCAGTGTAGAACTTTTCCTGGCAATAGAAGGGATCCAGCCATGTAGCTCTCTTGATGACAGAATCATAATAACCACAGACAAGGCTTTAATTTGCCTACTCTAGACCAGCACTGCCTGTCAAATCTTCCTGGCTCTTGACCTAAGCTGTTCAAAACACTGGTCGACCTATTTCAGCTAAAATGAGCAAGAGTAGCAAAACAGGAGAGAGTAATGGATCTTTTCTAACCCATTTTGCTGTCTTAAAAGGTAATTAACCTTTAGCCAGAGCATAAAGCCACTCTTCCACTAGCCTTGTTTTTCAGAGAAAAATGAAAGGCTTTTGCCTGAAAAATAAAACTTGTTTCCAAGGCTGAAATATGCTCTGGTAAATAGGGAACTTGATGACATGACATCTGGAAAGATTTATCCATAACTGAGCTAAGAATTTTGCTTCTATCCATGGAACTGCTGCAAGAGCAGCTGCCTCAGCCTGCAGAGATTTTCCTTGTCGTATCTGCTAGGGAAAAGGGAAAGGTAAAAAGTGCAGAAAGTCTCCAGGATGTATAGATAAGGAAAAGTAGCAGGAGGGTTTGTAGCAGAGGTGTCTTCCCTTGCTGAAATAGGATGTAAGGAGGAAGAAAGCTGGTTGCAGGAACAGAGAGAGTGAGAGGTACAGGGGAGAGAGTAGCTGGGTGCTTGTGAGTGGTTACAGGAGATGAGTAAATGGAGCCTTCCTTATTGCTCAGCTGCATGCAGAGAGGAGATGAGCAAAGTGGGAAATACAGGGAAGCTACCTGAAGGAGCTTTCTGATGTGTCTCAAGAGGAAGCCTGTGGGGTAGGCTGCTCACAGGAGCAATCAGGTAGAAACTGGGAAGAGGCATTGGACAGTGTCACCAGTATGTCTGACTACTGGAAGGTGAAGATGGGGTGAGGAAGCCTTTGCTCTCTAAATGTATGGGACCTCAGTAGCCTTGAGAAAAAAAGACTCTGGGGATCCAGGTGTCACAAGGTCTTAAGGACCTCTGTCCCATTCCCAGAAAAGGACTTGGTGATGGCAAGGAAACCAAGGAAACAAGGTGCAGAGAGGCTTGTGACCAGGATTTTGTCTGGCATGGTGCAAAAAGTGGCTTTGGAAAAGCACTGTGCTGTGTGCTTCAGTTACCACACAGCCTCTCAGGGCTGCACCGTGCACCAGAGGCCCCAGAGCTCTGATTCATGGAAAGACTGAGAGATTTGGGGCTGTTCAGTCTGGAGAAGAGAAGGCTCCAAGGAGACCTTCTTGTGGCCTTCCAGGATCTGAAGGGGGTACAAGAAAGCTGGGGAGGGACTTTTGAGGGTGTCAGGTAGTGGTAGGACTGGGGGGGAAAGAAATAAAGCTGGAAGTGGGGAGATTCAGGCTGGACGTGAGGAAGAAGTTCTTCCCCATGAGAGTGGTGAGAGCCTGGAATGGGTTGTCCAGGGAGGTGGTTGAGGCCCCATCCCTGGAGGTGTTTAAGGCCAGGCTGGATGAGGCTCTGGCCAGCCTGATCTAGTGTGAGGTGTCCCTGCCCATGGCAGGGGGGTTGGAACTGGATGATCCTTGAGATCCCTTCCAACCCTGACAATTCTGTGATCAGTTCATTTGGTACTGGGGGAATGCTCTCAGTGATGTGCTTACACAGGATTGTATAACACGGGGTGCTTGGATCAGATGGCCATGGGCTTAGGAGAAAAAAAAAAAAAAAAAGAGAAAATAGTGGTAGGACAACAGCTTTCTGCTGGGGATTTATGTGTAGTGATGGATACTGCTTTTAAAAATCAGAATGAAGCTACATTTTCTTAGAATCCATTTGAGGTTACAGGGCTTCAGTCTGGAGTGAGCGTCCCAGGATCAATGTGACTACCCTGCTGGGGTAGGTGGTTGCCTGTCTGAGCAGCACTTCCACCAGGTAAGTTTCCCAGCATGAAGGCCAACTGCAGCTTATCTTGGGTCAGGAAAAAGAAAGGGGAACATGTTTTGACCCTTAAGGTCTGGTGCAATTCCCAACTTCATCCTTCCAGCTCTAAAGTGGGCAGCATAACATAAGGCTAGATGGACTGTGTTGTTTGGGATGGTCAAGAAATAGTACAGTGCTGTGTTATTGCAGGAGGTTCTATGCAGTATCCTGGCTACCTGAGGAACTTTCTTGTTCCTATGTGCTGCTCTATAGCTGAGGGTTTTATTAACAGTGTCAATAGCTGAATCAATGAAGAGTGGATTCTTGTGTCAGATTGCTCAGAAATCTGTAATGACTTTTTAGGCTTTTTTTTTTTTCCCTCTCACTAATGTAATTGCACTTCTATGAATCCATAACATCACCTAAGAGCAGCCCCTAAAAAAGTTTTCTATCTAAATCCAGGAATTTGCTTCAAGTCCACTTTTTTTCCCCCCAGGAGTTTGCTTCAAGTCCATTTCCCCTCCCCAACTAATGTAATTTCAGTTCTCTGAATCTGTGACATGATCTAAGGGCAGCCTCTAAAAAAGTTTTCTATTTCAATCCAGGAGTTTGCTTCAGCTCAAATAATTCTCTCAATCTGCAAAGCTTTCTGATTTTCTGGAATAATAACAAAGAAATTCTTTGGGCAGAGACTTCCCTGGTTTCTCTGCTGTATTTTTGATCTCTGCTATATTTTTTTCAGAACATTATATACACAATTCAGAATAGCATTTTAATTCCAAACAAACAACCAAGGCAAAGCAAAGGTGAGCTCTTTACTAAGGCATTCACTGCCCTGCAAATGCTCACTGTATTTAATCATGAAAAATCCAATCACATCATTATACTCAGTCCTCTGCAGGGTTAGGATGCAATTCAAACCTCTTATTTTCCCCATAGCTGGTTAGGAAGAAATTCTTCCCCATGAGGGTGGTGAGACACTGGCACAGGTTGCCCAGGGAGGTGGTGGAAGCCTCATCCCTGGAGGTTTTTGCAGCCAGGCTGGATGTGGCTGTGAGCAACCTGCTGTAGTGTGAGGTGTCCCTGCCCATGGCAGGAGGGTTGGGACTGGCTGATCCTTGAGGTCCCTTCCAACCCTGACAATTCTATGATAAATCAGAGAGTAAGGGACACTCCTTTGGGTTTTTCATTAAAATCAAGAAGAGGAGGGGAGAATCTCTCCCAAGGACTCAGAAAAAGAAAATAAGATAGCAAGGAAGTAATAATTTCCCTTGCACTGCAGTCTTTGGCTATCCTTGACCTCAAAGACATGAAATGAAAGTCTAAGGAGAGATATTTAACAGCGAGGAGACAGGAAGAATTATGACTCAGGGCAGAAACTTTATGAAACTCAGGCTTTTGCTGATGAGAGAGAAGAAAAGGACAAAAGCAAATCCAGACCATTTATTTCAAGCATATCACTAATGATTTGCTAGGGAGGGAGCCTGAACCCTTCCCCCATGGCTCTCTTTCTTTGCCTCCAAAGCTTTGGTCAGCTGAAAGTGCACCACTTGCTGGCAGAGTGGCGTTTTCAGGCTTGCCATGAGAAAATCGTTACGAGTGACCAATTTCCCTCCCTCCCCAGCACAGAAAGCAGTGCCTGCCTTCCCTAGCAGCAACACAAAACCTTTGCGCCCCGTGACTGCTGCCAAACTGCGGCGGAGGCTTCCGCAGAAGCCGTGCGGTAAGCTGCAGCTTCCGTACCCTGTGCCGTCTCACAAGTGACCACCAGGAGGTACGGAAGCGCTGCTGCTGCTTCTGGCACGCAAACAGCTTCCAGGGAAACGCGGATGGTGGGCAGGTAAGAGCCCACTCCGTAGATCCTGAGGGCAGTCTTGCCTTCCCCCCACCCCCTATTGCCCCCTTTTCCCTTTCACTTAAAGGTGAAGTCTTTGGGGAAGAGTGCTTGCCGATGCTCTTGGGCTGTGAGAAAAGCAAAACCACCACAGCTGGATTTGGCAGTGGTGCTGGGGGTTGGTTGACAGCTTGGATTTACTGAAGTGAAAAGCTGTCCATGGAATCATAGAATGGTCTGGGTTGGAAGGGACCTCCAAAGGTCATCCAGTCTGACCCCCACTGCAGTCATCAGGGGCATCCTCAACTAGGTCAGTTGCCTCTCCTTGAATATCTGCAGGGATGGGGCTACTACCTCCCTGGGCAGCCCCTAACATTCTGTGATTCTCTGATTCTCCTGCACTAAACTTTACCTGCACAAAATGATTTTTCAAAGGCATGTTGATCTTGCGGTGTGGACAGCACTCATCAAAAACATTTTGTTCATCTATCCCCAAAGTGTTATATTTCCTTGGGTCTGAAAAGAATAAACCTGAACATCTTCTGTGGTATGGCTGAGAATATTTTTTTTAAGAGCCCAGCAAATGCTGCATGGAGTTTCTAAGTGATGTGCATTTTGCCACTCTTTCCACTAATATGGCACTAGACCCAAAGTTGCATTTCTAAGAGTAATTCTTATTTTAAACCGCATTGGTTCAAATGTGTGGAAACACTCTTCCCTCTAAAAGGTAAAAGTATTGCCTTGCACTTCACAGAATGACAGAATGTTAGGGGTTGAAAGGAACCTCCAAAGCTCCTCCAGTCCAACCCCCCCTGCCAGAGTAGGATCACCTAGAGCAGATCACACAGGAACACAGCCAGGTGGGTTTTGAATATCTGCAGAGAGGGAGACTCCACAACCCCCCTGGGCAGCCTCTTCCAGTCTTCTGTCACCCTCACAGAGAAAAAAATTTTCCCTCCTGTTTCCATGGAACTTCCTATGCCTCATCTTCCACCACTGCCCCTTGTGCTGGCGTTGGGCATCACCCAGCAGAGCCTGGCTCCAGCCTCTGGGCACTCCCCCTGCACATCTTTAGCAACAGCAATGAGGTCACCTCTCAGGCTCCTCCTCTCCAAGCTCCAGAGCCCTCAGCTCCCTCAGGCTCTCCTCATAAGGAAGATGTTCCACTCCATCATTCTTGTGGCTCTGTGCTGGACTCTTTCAAACAGAACCCTGAGGTCCTTCTAGGAATTAAGGGCCCAGAACTGGATACAATACTCCAAATGCAGCCTCACCAGGGCAGAGTAGAAGGGGAGGAGAACCTCCCTGGATCTGTTGGACACACTTTTCTTAATGCACCCCAGGATGCCATTGGTCTTCTTGGCCACCAGAGCACATTGCTGGCTCATGGTCAACCTCCCATCCACCAGGACCCCCAGGTCCTTTTCCCCTTCATTGCTCTCCAACAGGTCAGTCTCCAACCTCTCCTGCTCCATGAGGTTGCTCTTTCCCAGGTGCAAGACTCTCTCCTTGCCCTTGTTGAACTCCATTCCATTTCTCCCTGCCCAGCTCTCAGCCTGTCCAGGTCTCACTGAATGGCAGCACAACCCTCCTGTGTCAGCCACTCCACCCAGTCTGGTGCCATCAGCAAATTGGCTGCCAGTGCTCTCTGTGCCCTCCTCCAGGTCATTGATGAATAGCTTGAACAGCTCTGGTCCCAGTACTGACCCCTGAGGGATTCTTCTCTCCTTCAAGCATTTCCCATCCACCTCACTCCCTGATCACCCACACCACACTGCCTCAGTCTAGCTGCAAGGCTGCTGTGGGAGATGATGTCAGATGCCAAGCTGAAATCAGGAGAAGCCACATCCACTGCTCTACCATCATGTATCCATCTGGAGATGTCCTCACAAAAGGCTCTCAGGTTGGTCACTTGTATAATTAAAACCACAGTAGGAAACCAGTGCAAGCAAGTGTACCTCAACAGCAGCACATTCCCATACCAAGTGTGCATCTATCAGGGCTTAAGTTGAACCTGCTGCTGATATTCAATCCCACACTGCTGTCATGCCAGCTTCAAAATGAAAGTGCTGGCTGGAGCAAAGTATGATGGAGCTTGAAGTTCAGATTGCAACATGAGAGGTTTCCTGTTGCAACTGGAGCATTTGGATGCCAGGGGTTTGGGGGTGTGGGATTTTCCCTGCTGGGATGGCAGCATGGGGTTGGGGGGTGAGGGGAGGAGGGAAGGATGTAGGTGCTTAGCTTGCTGGCTTGCTGCTTTCTGCTGTGGTTTTTTTCTGGTTAACCTGTTCACAGCACTTTAACATGCTACAGCATCAAACCTTTTGTGTTAATTTAGCTGCAGCCTACTAAGAGCATTTTCACTTTCTGGTTCCCTGGCAACTGGAGGTTCATTCCATACAGGTAGGAGTGGATCCCATGCATGTCCAAGGACACCAGCTGGTGGTAGCAGCTTGAGACTGGCAACAGGGCAGCTGTCAGCATCAGCTCTGCACCATGCTGAGGGCACTGCAGCTTGTGTGCTTCTTCAGTGCACTGGGTATCAGATAATCAGGAGGTCATCAGCTGCCCTCCCATACCCTAAGTGCAGGTACACAGCCACTAGGACCATCACCATGGCTTTGGTTCTCACAATGTTCTTGGTTGTTTCAGGCTTCTTTTTAGCATTTTACAAACAGCCTGTGTGCAGCTCTGGGGCCCTCACTTCAGGAAGGGTATTGAGGTGCTGGAGCAGGTCCAGAGGAGAGCAACCAGACTGGTGAGGGGGCTGGAGGGAAAGTTTGATGAGGAGAGGCTGAGGGAGCTGGGGGTGTTCAGCCTGCAGAAGAGGAGACTCAGAGGGGACCTTATCACTCTCTACAACCACCTGAAGGGAAGCTGTAGTCAGGTGGGGGTCAGGCTCTGCTCCCAGGCAACTTGTGCCAGGACAAGAGGGCATGGCCTGAAGCTGTGCCAGGGGAGGGTTAGGTTGGATGTTAGGAAGCACTTCCTGACAGCAAGGCTGATTAGGCACTGGGATGGACTGCCCAGGGAGGTGGTGGAGTCACCATCCCTGGAGGTGTTGAAGCAAAGCTTGGCTGTGGCACTTGGTGGCATGGTTGAGCTGATGTGGTGGTGTTGAGTTACAGGCTGGACTTGATGATCTCAGAGGTCTTTTCCAGCCTCAATAATTTTGTGATTCTGTGATAAAGGGGCATGCCACCATGGTCAGTTAAAGAGGAAGTGTCACCAGGGAGTAATTTAATTTTTTGCAAGGCCCTGGATGTGTTTTGATTGCACCTTGGCATTTCAAAACCATCACAGGATTAATGCCATTCTTAAGCAGGCTAAGTGATAGGTAGACTGCTGTAGAGATGGATTTATTTTTTTTCCCAGAGCAGCTGAGTATTGCTGCAGTCCCCAAAGGCCACAATATTTTGCAGGTGTTAATCCCCTGGAGAACAACACAGAGCAGCAGACATCCCAAACACGGAGTGCTTTCGGAATGGCCAAATGCCTAAACTTTACTGCAGCGTTACCTTGACTGCAAGTCATGCCCTGTGACACTGGAGATAAGGGCTGGGTGTTTACACCTCTCTATCTCTTTCCCTGTTTCTCTGTGAAATGCCTGGATGCTCAGAAAAGGTAATGAAAATCCTTTAACTCATGTCTGTGCTTCCTGCACTGAGACCAAAATCTCCTGGCAGCTTGCCAGGCCTTTTACAGATGCACCCTAGGGATTTCACACCATGCAGCTGATGGGTTTATGGGAGATTGCAGAAAAGGGAAGCCCTGTATTTTCACATAAATATGTTCATTTGGGGGAAGATCAAGAAGTGCCAGTGTATTTCAAAGCAATTCTCCACTGCATCAGAGAAAGTGAAATATTGATGTGAAAGTTTGCTAATCTTACAGAGTGAAACCTATTTCCCTCTCGATTCAGCATGCAGACTGCAGCAGCTGAAGGTTGTTCAGCCTTGTCATTAGGAAGAAATCATAGAATCACAGAATCAACCAGGTTGGAAGAGACCTCCAAGCTCATCCAGTCCAACCTATCCCCCAGCCCTATCCAATCAACCAGACCATGGCACTAAGTGCCTCATCCAGGCTTCTCTTGAACATCTCCAGGGACAGTGACTCCACCACCTCCCTGGGCAGCACATCCCAATGGGCAATCACCCTCTCTGTGAAGAACTTCCTCCTAATGCCCAGCCTATACCTCCCCTGGCATGACTTGAGACTATGTCCTCTTGTTCTGGTGCTGGTTGCCTGGGAGAAGAGACCAACCCCCACCTGGCCTCATCCAGTCCAATTTTGGAGCCCCTACTGCAAGAGGGATACGGACAAGGAGTCCAGAGAAGGGCCATGAGAATGAGCAGAGGGCTGGAGCTGTTCTGCTATGAGGACAGACTGAGAGAGTTGGGGTTGTTCAGTCTGGAGAAGAGAAGGCTCTGAGGAGACCTTCTTGTGGCTTTCCAGGATCTGAAGGGGGCTCCAAGAAAGCTGGGGAGGGACTTTTTAGGCTATCAGGTAGTGACAGGACTGGGGGGAATGGAATAAAGCTGGAAGTGGGGAGATTCAGACAGGATGTGAGGAAGAAGTTCTTCCCCATGAGAGTGGTGAGAGCCTGGAATGGGTTGTCCAGGGAGGTGGTTGAGGCCCCATCCCTAGAGATGTTTAAGGCCAGGCTGGATGAGGCTCTGGCCAGCCTGATGTAGTGTGAGGTGTCCCTGCCCATGGCAGGGGGGTTGGAACTGGATGATCCTTGTGGTCCCTTCCAACCCTGACTGATTCTAGGATTCTATATAGATATATATTTTGTATATAGACATATATTTTTCTATATATTCATTGCCTTGCATATTTCTAGATTTCAGTTGGCTTGCAAATAGAGCTTCATTTGCTTCCAAAACTTTCTGTGATAGCCTGGTGGTTTATTTTGGGGTTAATTCTCCCAATTCATGTTGTGGGGTAATTCCTAAAGCCACCACAAGCACAGAATAGAAAACAAAGACATCTGAGCTCCCATTGATCCCCAATTCCACCAAATAAAAACATCTGACCTCAGGAATTCATTTAAGTCTCCTTACGCTACAGGTTCCCTAAACATTAAAGGTCAATGGCATTTACTTTCCACTGAGAGATGCTAATATTTAAGTATTGCTTTGAAGATCCTCAGATAAAAAAGAGCTATATATATCTGGGCAAATTTTCATGCTTCTCCCTGCTTTCCACACAGCTTCCAGACATAATAAACTGAGATACTGAAATTCTGTTAGGGAATAAAACCGTACTTGGAAATGTCAGGGCTGCACAGACCAATGATGCAGAAGTTGCTACAGGCAGTGTGTCAGAAGGAGATGTGACCCAGCCTCTCCAGGTACTGAATGCTGTGATGAAGAGGACAATCCCTTACCAGAACCAGCTGTGACAGTTTCCCTGTGTGGCAGTTTTAGGCTATGCCTTTAAAACTTTTTCACAGATCTGGAACAGAAAGCAGTAGAATGTAAATAAATCACTATTGGGTGGAAAAAGGAAAATAGTGATGGGTCTAAACAGTCCCATTGGAAGAGATAAGGGACTTAAACTAGTTGTGCAAAACAATCTCTCTCCCTTGTCACCTCTTTGCTCTGGGAGAACCTAACTTTGTGCTTCTGCTGGCTTCTGCGTGACCTTGGATGCATTGTTCTGGCTAAATTCTAAGGTCTCTCTCTGCTCCTTTCTCTTGCCCTCTTTGTGTGCAGGGGGGCAAGGGGGAGGCAGTGGGGGAGAAGCTATTAGCAGCTCCCCTGGTCTTTGGCCAGGGGGGGTCTTTGTGCTGTTCATGAATTGTAAATCCCTGTAAATATTGCGTATCTTGTACATATTCCTTGCATTCCATTGCAGATAGTGTTGCTTGTAAATACAGCTTCCATTTGCTTCAAATGAGCTGGTCTGGCAAAGATAATGTTGGGGGGGGGGGAATTTTCAACCCACCACATTACACCCTGTGCACTGAGAACTGTGACAAAGCAGTCCCTGAGGGTCAGTTTGGATACCTCCACCTTGACTGGGAGAGTGGTGACAGTGGGGATGAAGACTGCTCATCTGTGTGGGCATGAGCCATGCCGTGTCACTTGGCAGCTTCACTGTATTTAAAGACAGCCTGGGAAACTCCCCTGTGTCTTCAGAGCTGTGTATCCAAGCTAACATGGGTAATGCTCTGACTTAACATCTCCACTAACACCTGAGACCTCTAACCAATGGAAGCATCTTTTAGGAAGATAACAGGGAGAAATTTTACTCCTTTGTTCTTTATGGAGACATCAAACCTTTCAAAGTCAGAGACTTTTAGCAGAGCCAGCCTGGTCATGGCTAGACTATTAAAGTATCCAGTAAATAAATGTGTCTAAGGTTAGTTGTGCTCTCTAAAGCATATAGATCACAGAATCACAGAAACATTCAGGGTGGAACAGACCCTCAGCATCACCAAGTCCAACCCAGAACCCTACTCTACAAGGCTCACCCCTAAACCATAGCCCCAAGCACCACATCCAAACCACCTTCAAACACAGCCAGGCTTGGGGACTCCACCACCTCCCTGGGCAGCACATTCCAATGCCTGAACACTCTTGATGGGAAAAATTTCTCCTCATCTCCAGTCTAAGCCTACCCAGTCATAGTTTGAGGTCATTCCCTCTTGTTCTATCACTAATTACCTGTGAGAGGAGACCAGCACCAACCTCTCTACAGGGTCCTTTCAGGGAGTTGTAGAGAGCCAGGAGGTCTCCCCTCAGCCTCCTCTTTCTCAAACTAAACAGCCCCAGCTCCTTCAGACATTTCACTGAAATTAATTTTTCCATTGATCCTGTGAACTTTTGTGTTACTGCCATGTCAGCACAAATTTCATCCAAATCACTCCCAACACAGAACTGATTCAAAGAATTCAAGCCTTCTCTGTTCATACAGGACAGACAGTGCTTCCTCTGAATATGTGTATTGGTACTTGTTGACTACTTTCCCCACCTACCTCCTTTTGCAGACTGAAGGCAAAAACAACAGCCTCAATGAAACATATTCACATGACATAATAATTGTCTGTTGTGGCAACCAGACAGAAGGAATTAGAAGTGTAGAATTGTCAGGGTTGGAAGGGACCTCAAGGATCAGCCAGTTCCAACCCCCCTGCCATGCCCAGGGACACCTCACACTACAGCAGGTTGCTCACAGCCACATCCAGCCTGGCTGCAAAAACCTCCAGGGATGAGGCTTCCACCACCTTCCTGGGCAACCTGTGCCAGTGTCTCACCACCCTCATGGGGAAGAATTTCTTCCTAACATCCAATCTGAATCTCCCCATTTCTAGTTTTGCTCCATTCCCCCCATTCCTATCACTCCCTGACACCTTCAAAAGTCCCTCCCCACCTTTCTTGGAGCCCCCTTCAGATACTGCAAGGCCACAAGAATGTCTCTTCTGAGCCTTCTCTTCTCCAGACTGAACAGCCCCAACTCTCTCAGTCTGTCTCCAGAGCAGAGCAGCTCCAGCCCTCTGCTCATCCTCGTGGCCCTTCTCTGGACACCTTCCAGCACCTCCAGATCCTTCTTGTAACAGAGGCTCCAGAACTGGACACAGAGCTCCAGGTGTGGTCTCAGCAGAGTGGAGCAGAGGGGGAGAATCCCCTCCCTGGCCCTGCTGGCCACACTTCTCTTGCTGCAGCCCAGGCTCTGCTTGGCTCTCTGGGCTGCAAGTGCTCACTGCTGGCTCCTGTTGAGCTTCTCCTTCCCCAGCACCCCCAAGGCCTTTTCTTCCATCACAGCAATTACAGAAGTTTGTTATGTGCACCCAAAACAAGCCATTAGAAACCAAGATGAGAGAATATGTTCAGAATGAAGAGGGAGCATGAGATGAGTCCACATCTTCTCCTAAAGCAGACTGTAGCTATTACGCTTTTTAAACATTTAGTTGCTTTTTTCACATTTCACACACATCCTGGTTTAGGAATCAATACTAGAATGAAGCAGAAATGCAGGAAAGGCACAACAGAGAATTAATTTGGTATGCATGATCCTAGTAAAACAACAGTACCAGAATCGCAAAACCACAGAATTAACCAGCTTGGAAAAGACCTTTGAGATCATCCAGTCCAACCTATCACCACTACCACCTAAGCAACTGATCCATGGCACTGAGTGCCTCATTCAGTCTTATTTCAAACACTTCCACGGCAGTGACTCCACCACCTCCCTGGGAAGCACATTCCAATGGCCAATCTCTCTTTCTGGGAAAAATTTCTTCCTCACATCCAGCCCAAACCTCTCCTGGTGCAGCTTGAGACTGTGTCCCCTCCTTCTGCTGCTGGTTGCCTGGGAGAAGAGCCCAACCCCCACCTGGCTACAACCTCCCTTCAGGGAGCTGTAGAGAGCAATGAGGTCTCCCCTGAGCCTCCTCTTCTCCAGGCTAAACACCCCCAGCTCTCCTCATAGGGCTGTGCTCCAGACCTCTGTTGAGGTTGGAAGAAGAGACCAACCCCCACCTCTAGAAGCATCTCTAGAGCTCTCACTTTTGCAGCTCAAGAGAATGATGAGGATTGGGAGACACATATAAGTCTTAGGGCACTGAAAGGATCTTTCCACTGACGTGCCAAATGTCCTTCTCCTTCAGTGTCTGAGTTTGTTTTATTCTCTTTAAGAAACAGCTCCTGCAACAGTAAGGGTTGAGGTCTGCTGCTCTCTATAATCATAGCATCAGTCAGGGTTGGAAGGCACCACAAGGATCATCCAGTTCCAACCCCCCTGCCATGGGCAGGGACACCTCACACTACATCAGGCTGGCCAGAGCCTCATCCAGCCTGGCCTTAAACACCTCCAGGGATGGGGCCTCAACCACCTCCCTGGACAACCCATTCCAGGCTCTCACCACTCTCATGGGGAAGAACTTCTTCCTCACATCCAGTCTGAATCTCCCCACTTCCAGCTTTATTCCGTTCCCCCCAGTCCTGTCACTACCTGATAGCCTCAAAAGTCCCTCCCTAGCTTTCTTGGAGCCCCCTTCAGATACTGGAAAGCCACAAGAAGGTCACCTGGGAGCCTTCTCTTCTCCAGACTGAACAGCCCCAACTCTTTCCTCCTTCTGCTGCTAATGAAGTTCATCCTCTCTCATTAATGTTTTCCCAAAGCAACAAGAACATTTCAAATAACAGCAATGCAAAGTACTTTAAACACAGTTCCCAGGAAAGTGACTAATCCTGGGTCTCCAAGTGAATGAAGGCCCAGGGAAGAAATGAAGTGGATTGCAATCACAAGATGTTCTCTCTTCAGAGAAAATGAAATTAAAAGAAGGGTTGAGAGCTGAGGAAGACCTTCCCTTAGGGACTGCTCCTTCTTCTCCAAGCCCTTACCTTTGTGAGAAGGCATCTCGGTAGGGGCTGCCGTGTTGCAGGGCGATCCCATAGCCTCTGTCTGCCACAGTGTTCCCAACTGTGTAGAAGGAGCAGTCTGCATCATTGATGGCCACATACTCCAGCACTGCTGCGTCCCACACAAAGGCATAATTTCCATGTTTCACCTGCAGCAAACAGAAAGCAGAAATCAGACCAGGGATTGGCAAGTCCCAAACGAGGTCAGCATGCCTGAAGGTGTGGCAGCTGCAGCACAGTCATAGAATCAGTCAGGGTTGGAAGGGACCACAAGGATCAGCCAGTTCCAACCCCCCTGCCATGGGCAGGGACACCTCACACTACTGCAGGCTGGCCAGAGCCTCATCCAGCCTGGCCTTAAACATCTCTAGGGATGGGGCCTCAACCACCTCCCTGGACAACCCATTCCAGGCTTTCACCACTCTCGTGGGGAAGAACTTCTTCCTCATGTTCAGTCTGAATCTCCCCACTTCCAGCTTTATTCCATTCCCCCCAGTCCTGTCACTCCCTGATAGCCTCAAAAGTTCCTCCCCAGCTTTCTTGTAGCCTCCTTCAGATGCTGAAAGGCCACAAGAAGGTCTCCTGGGAGCCTTCTCTTCTCCAGACTGAACAGCCCCAGCTCTCTCAGTCTGTCTCCAGAGCAGAGCAGCTCCAGCCCTCTGCTCATCCTCCTGGCCCTTCTCTGACACCTTCCAGCACCTCCAGATCCTTCTTGTAACAGAGGCTCCAGAACTGGACACAGAGCTCCAGGTGTGGTCTCAGCAGAGTGGAGCAGAGGGGGAGAATCCCCTCCTTGGCCCTGCTGGCCACACTTCTCTTGCTGCAGCCCAGGCTCTGCTTGGCTCTCTGGGCTGCAAGTGCTCCCTGCTGGCTCCTGTTGAGCTTCTCCTCCAACAGCACCCCCAAGGCCTTTTCTTCAGGGCTGCTCTCCAGCCAGTCCCTGCCCAGCCTGGATTTGTGTTTGGGATTGCCCAGACCCAGATGCAGGACCTTGCACTTGGTCTTGTTGAACCTCATGAGGTTGGCTTGTGCCCACCTCTGCAGCCTGTCCAGGTCCCTCTGGATGGATCCCTTCCCTCCAGCTGTCAGCTGCACCACACAGCTTGGTGTCATCAGCAAACTTGCTGAGGGTGCACTCAATGCCACTGTCCTTCAAAGTCTGTTCTTCAAAGAAAGTGAAGCTTTGGTCCTCAACAGCTGTCATGTCACAATGTGAGAGCTGGAATCCCCCTCCCACACCAACAAGGACCAGGCTGGCTCAGTCTGGAAGCCAATGAAGCTGTATTTACAGGCAACACTGCAGTCCATGATGACATGCAATGGATATGTACAAATAGACACTACTCATGACATTTACAAATATGTACAATCAACAGAAAAACACAACCAAGCCCCCTGGCTTCCCCCTAAGGGGCCAAGCCAGAAGGACTCCCCCCAGACCCTCTGGCAGAAGGCAGAGAAAGCCAAGAAGCAGAGAGGCTGTCAGACTTAGCTTGGAAGGTCAGTATGCAGGGGGTGAGCTAGAAAAGCAGCCAGAAAAGCAGCAGGCAGGCAGAGAGGAGACTGCCCAACCTTGATTTGAGTAGAGATTCTTAAACATTTCTCTCTCTCCCGTGGAAGTGTTCAGAACAATCATTATTTTGCTTTCTTACACCCAATAGTGATTTATGTACATTCTTTCACTTTCTGTGCTGGACCTTTGGGAAGAAAAACTAAAGACACAACCTTTGAAACCATCACAGGTCAGCACAAAAGGTAGCCTGTGGTTGGTGGCATGCAGTGCTTTTAGCACAGCAGCAGAACTGAAGAGAGGTGGTCTGAGAGCCTCAATAATTCTGTGACTTCTTACACCTGGAACCAGCGTAGTGAGTGTATTTGGAACCTGCCTAAGTCTCTGGGGGATATCTTCTTTTGCTAATAGGGAAAATATACTGCTCTTGGGTCCTACCATTTTCCAAATACTGATCTTTAAACCATTTGCACCCATTCCTGTACTCTGGGAGATACTGTGCGGCCCAGCACCCAACCTGTTTGCTAAGTTTTTGTATAAGTTATGCAGGTGGCAGGATTTCTAAATTAATGACATAATTGATAATTTTTTATCGATTCCCCTTTGTTCACTAACACCAAGCCACACTGACTGCTTGCTCACCAGATGTAGTGCACAAGGAATGACTGCATTTGGGACACAGGCTGCATGTGGGACACATTCCTTTTCATGCCTAATCCAGCTGAATTAGACACAGGAAGCCTGGAATGGGAATATCTCCTGTCTCCACCCATAAGCATAGTGCAGGGAGGACTTGGGCAGATCTTGGAGCAGAAAGGGAGCCAAATTATATCCCAGTCTCCCAGTGGAGACTGCTGTGGTTTAAGCTATTCCCAGAACACAAAAGCCCAAAGGAATAGATTTAGGTCACCTCACAGCTCCTCCCCGCCTCCTTTTTTTTTTTTTTTCCTGTTAGGGAAAAGCAAATTAGGCAGGAAAAGAGAGGTAAAACTATGAAAGACAAGTCTTGAATCAATTTGGAAGTAAAAAGTTTAACACAAAATAAAAGGCATTTGAGTAAAAGGAAGGTTGCAAAGGTATAAGGTATAAATAAAAATATATACAAAACCAGATGCAGCTGGCAAAGAATTCTCTGGATGTAAGAATGGATTCTGTTTGGATGCAGTTCCTTTAGGTGTCTGGAATAACAGCAGCCACAGCAGCAGGGGGGTCAGAGAAGTGATGGCAGGAGAAGAGAGCAAGGCAGGAGGTGGCTTACCCTTAAAGAGGCTTGGAGGACAAGAGGTGGGAGTGGAATAGCCTTTGAGCCACAGCAGCAGGCACTCAGAGAAGTGGCAGCAGGAGAAAAGAGCAAGGCAGGAAGTGGCTCACCCTTAAAGAGGCTTGGAGGACAAGAGGTGGGAGTGGAATAGACTTGACCCCTCCTCCTGGGAGGGGGCCAGGTCTCTCTGCCCACCTGGATCAGTTTTCTTTGCCCACCTGAGGCTAGGTTCTGCCAGCCCACTCCTCCTGGGCTGGGCTTAAACTAGCACAGAGACTTAAGTCTGTCTAAATGGCCAGGGAATAAGGGGTAAAAGCGAGCTGGCTGTTAACAGACAATGCAACTTGTGTTCTTAACTTACAGGCACTGCAACTCACAGAGCTCTTCCTAGTTTGGGTTGCTCTGATCTTCCTACAGACACTGCTTTGCTAAGAAATAGATGGTATGACTGAGGAAAAAAAGCTCTTCCTAGGAGCATTTAAAAAGATAATGACTCAGCCTGAAAAAAAGGATCATGATGTGCAGACAGTGAACAAGGGAAACAGGAGACAAAAGCAGAAGATCAGAGGGGGGTGAAAATGAGTCCTGGAAAGGATCAGATGGGCTTGCCAAACAAAGGAATTAAGGAAAAGTGGGGTTAAAGGGAGGAGTAATTTTACATGTGGGGAAGTAATCTTTGAGGTGATGGAAAGTGCAGAGGATTATGTTTTGACACTTGCTATTGTCCTAACTCACTCTTTGAATGTCGTAGTGTGTATTGAATTCAACTAAGTGCTTGTAAAGAGACTTACACCAGCTGCTCAGCTGGTCAGGAGAAGTTCTCTTGATTTGGCTGCCTTGCTATAAACCAACTCACAGGGAGAATATATAAAAGTGGTAAAAGCAGTTACTGTCAATAATATCTGTGATGAAGTGGTATAGAGAAGATCCTTAGAGCAGCCCTAAGAATATCACAGCTTGGCTTCCAACACAGGCATTATGTCCCATAGATAAGATCACAGTGAGCTTGGGTTAAAGTGCATGGGGCAGGAAAGAGACTGACAAGCTAGAAGGGATCAGCCCTGCCATCTCCCTTGAACACATGATTGCTCCCTGCAGTAAAGGACAGCCTTTTAACCAGTTCTGTCCTGCTCTAGTTTGAAGCCATTGTTCCTCATCCTGTCCCTGCAGCCCTTTGCAAACAGTCTCTCTGCAGCCTTCCTGGAGCCCCCTTCAGGTCCTGGCAGGCTGCCCTTAGGTCTCCCTGGAGCCTTCTCTTCTCCAGGCTGAACACCCCCAGCTCCCTCAGCCTGTCCTCAGAGCAGAGCTGCTCCAACCCCCTGAGCATTCTCATGGCCCTCCTCTGGACCCTCTCCATCAGGTCCATGTCCTTCCTGTGCTGAGGGCTCCAGAGCTGCACACAGCACTGCAGGTGAGGTCTCAGCAGAGCAGAGCAAAGTGGCAGAATCACCTCTCTGGCTCTGCTGGCAATGCTGCTTTGGATGCAGCCCAGGCTGGGATTTGCCTTCTGTGCTGCAAGCTCACACTGCCTGCTCCTGGCCAGCTTCTCATCCATCAGCACCCCCAAGTCCTTTTCCTCAGGGCTGCTTTCTCTCCCCTCCTCCCCCAGTCTGTATTGACAGTGAGGATTGTTCTGGCCCAGGTGCAGAGCCCTGCACTTGCTCTTGTTGAACCTCATGGGGTTCTCCAGGGCCAACCTCTCCATCTTGTCCAGCTTTAATGTCTCCTAGCTTGTCAACACATTGGTTTATGGGGACAGGAGAACCAAGGCAGAGCAAAGTGTCAGAATCACCTCTCTGGCTCTGCTGGCAATGCTGCTTTGGAAGCAGCCCAGGCTGGGATTTGCCTTCTGTGCTGCAAGCTCACACAGTTTTCTTTGCTATTCAAGGCATTTATTTTTACATCTATTTCTTTTTTTTTAAGATAAACCCAACAACCCACCCATTCTAATGTCATTTTGAGTTATTTTTCCTTTTGCAGTTTTAAATCCTCTCATTTTGGGGATGACATCCTTTAGTTATTGATGAATTATTGATTCAGTCTGGAGAAGAGAAGACTGAGAGAGGATCTGATCAATGTATATAAATACCTAAGGGGTGGGTGTCAAGTGGAGGGGGCCAGGCTCTTTTCAGTGATTCACAGTGATAAGCCAAGGAACAACAGGTTCAAACTTGAACAGAGAAGATTTCAGCTCAACATGAGGAGAAACTTCTTCACAGTGAGGGTGACAGAGCACTGGAGCAGGCTGCCCAGAGAGGTTGTGGAGACTTTCCAACCCCACCTGGATGCATTCCTGTGCAGACTCCCCTGGGTGATGCTGCTCTGGCAGGGGGGTTGGACCTGATGATCTCTTGAGGTCCCTTCCAACCTCTAATATACTGTGAGACTGTGAACCTTTCTGCTACTTAGCTGAGCTGGATATAGCTTTCTTTAATCTTTCCTTGCAAATCAGTTCAGTTCCCCCATTAACAGTGACACTGCTTTTAGAACTGGCTCCAGTTCTTAATTTTTCTATAGGAGAAAAACCACCTGTCTTGCTAAGAAAGAATCAGTTAGCTGGCAGCTCAGGAGACAACTGATTCCCTTTTTAGCACACCCTGATTCTGACATTCAGAGTTTAAATTGTCTGGCTGTAAATTCTTCTCGTAGCTTGAGACTGGTTTTAGCCTGAGAATTTGAGAATAAAAAATGCTGCTAGAATAGAGCATATCTGGAATGCAGTTAACAGTTTCCAGATTTGCCCTTACAAACAAGGGGTAGCTATAGTGTGAAGAGGGAGGATGATGTGCTGAGTGAAAGGAGAAGGCAATTTCAGAAAAAAAAAAAAAAGTCAATTAAAACCTTGTATCCTTCACTCTGTCTCTCCCTCTTGCCATGAGAAGAACATATTTTGTAGCTGTTCGAATAGCTCTATTGAAGACTTCCAATTTGGTCCTCAAAATGAACAGTAAAAATTCCAGCTCTGCATTATAGAATCACAGAATAGTCCAGGGACCTCTAAAAGCTCATCCAGTCTGACCTCCCCACAGTCAGCAGGGACATCCCCAACTAGATCAGGTTGCCCAGGGCCTCGTCCAGCCTCACCTTGGATATCTCCAGGGATGGGGATACACACCCCACTACACTTAAAGCCAACTAAATCCTATGTTTCCACTGATTAAAATTATATTAATTTTTCTGGAGAAAATCTGAAAATTCCTAGCTGCTGCTGAAGCAGCCCATTTTCTGATTCACAGAGTCACAGAATGTTAGGGGCTGGAAGGGACCTCAAAAGCTCATCCAGTCCAACCCCCCTGCCAGAGCAGGAGCACCTAGAGCAGATCACACAGGAACACAGCCAGGTGGGTTTTGAATATCTCCAGAGAGGGAGACTCCACAACCCCCCTGGGCAGCCTCTTCCAGTCTTCTGTCACCCTCACAGGGAAAAAAAAAATTCCTCATGTTCCCATGGAACTTCCTATGCCTCAGCTTCCACCACTGCCCCTTGTGCTGGCATTGGGCATCACCCAGCAGAGCCTGGCTCCAGCCTCTGGGCACTCCCCCTGCACATCTTTAGCAACAGCAATGAGGTCACCTCTCAGGCTCCTCCTCTCCAAGCTCCAGAGCCCTCAGCTCCCTCAGGCTCTCCTCATAAGGAAGATGTTCCACTCCTTTCAGCATCCTTTGGCTCTGTGCTGGACTCTTTCAAGCAGTTCCCTGAGGTCCTTCTAGGACTGAAGGGTCCAGAACTGGACACAATATTCCAGATGCAGCCTCAGCAGGGCAGAGTAGAGGGGGAGGAGAACCTCTCTCCACCTACTCACCACAGCACTTCTAATCCACCCCAGGATGCCATTGGCCTTCTTGGCCACCAGAGCACATTGCTGGCTCATGGCCATCCTCCCACCCACTAGGACCCCCAAGTCCTTTTCCCCTTCCCCTGACTCTCCAACAGGTCAGGCCCCAACCTACACTGCCACCCTGTGCCTACACCCTGGTGGCACAGTGCTGATGCTTGTCCTACCTATGTGCATTACAAGTCAGGCCCCATCCTTCCTGTCTGACTGCTGCATGCCTTTCCTTGCTTATGAAGCTGTCTGTTGTGTTTAAGCCAAGAACAGATGAACAGAAACAGACTTTCACGCCAGCATCTCAGCAGCAGCTCCAGCTCTGACCTAAAACCAATCCATGACACTGATTAATCACCTGCTCCATAGTGCTCTGAGGCTCATGCTCTCCAATATGAACATCCCTCTGCACTGGCTGATGGGGAAAACACCATCCAATGCTGCTGGCCCAGTGCCTGTCCCTGTGAACCTGAGGCTCTGGCATATAAACACAGAATTATTTTTTTTTTTTACATAATCTTTGCACATTCAGCAATGTGCCAGGTTACACCCAGCCCAGGAGGGGGTGGGTTGAAAAGAACCTAGCCCCAGGTGGACAAAAGAACCTGACCCAGGTATGCAGAGAGACTTTGTCCCCTCTCCTAGGGGGTGGGGTCCCTGGGTCAAAGTCTATTCCACTCCCCCCTCCTGTCCACAGCCTTTCTAAGGGGAGCCATTTCTTTTTTTCTCTCTGTTCTCCTGTCCCTTGCCTGCCTGCCAATTCTCTTGCTGCTCCCTGCTGCTGTTGCTGCAACCATGTGGTGGGGCCTGTTCCATGCTGCTCCAGACTCCTAAGGACTGCATCCTGACAGAATCCATGTTGCATCCAGAGAATCCTATGCCAGTTGTGCCTGGTTTTGGATATATTTTTGTTTATCCTTTTTCCTTATCCCTGTGTAATCTTCCTTTTACTCAAATGCCTTTTATATTTTGTTAAACTTACCGTTTTACTTCCAAATCGGTTCAAGACTGTTTCTTTCATAATTTTCTCTCTCTTTTCTCCTGCCTAAGTTGCTTTCCCCTACTGAGACAAAAAAGGGGAGAGGGGAAGCAATTTAAATCTGTTCCATTTGGGCTTTAGGACTCTGGGAAAGCTTAAACCACAGCAAGGAAGTTGCTGCAGCCTGCAGAGGGCTGTGCTCCATTGTACAAAACAGCCTCACCAAGGCTGCTATTATAGAAGGGAAGATGAAGAGGGAACAAAACTGAATGAACATTTGCAAACATAGCAGTGAGAGTTGATATACAGAGTGTGGGTGTTGTACTCAGAAAGGGGAGAAGGCAAAGAGAAAACTTGTGAGGGAAGCTTAAATCAAGGTCTTCTTATTGTCCTGTGCTGCTGAGCAGCTGATGGCATTCAGAACAGAATTTTGTTTCAGCAGAAGGGCAGAGAAACTCATTGATCCCCATAATCCTCTTGCAAGAGTTGCTATTTATCAGACTGAAGCAGAAGTAAGATCTTCTGCCTTCAGAGAAATTTTCATCTCCTAGTTTGTCTTCCTCCAGGGACAAAGGTTTAAGTCTTTGGTTTATTTGCAAAGGACACAGTCCTGGAGAACTTCTGTTTGCATCTCAGTGAAAATAAAACCTCCCATTGCAGTTTTTGTTGAATTCACCTCACTAATTTACAGTCCTCTCAGAACTAAACTTTCTGTAGTTTGGAAGCATAATTTTGGAGCTTCGTGCCCCAAACTCCCTTTCAGGCCAGCTGATCTGCATTAAGGGTAAAATGCAGTCATGGAATCTGGGAGGCAGGAGTTGAGTTTGACTGACTGCTGTCTGTGGTGCATGGTGGCAGTTGGATTCCCATGGTAGTATTAGAGCAGAGAATAAAAGTTCTTCTATACATAAAACTGTTTAGTCATCACAACAAGCAGCTAATAAAATAACAACAACAGTTACAACCCTGTAGAATGTAATTTCTCAGGGTCTATGGAAAGCTATTTAAATTTGAGGGGCACTAATTGACAAATGTTGAAACTTATCCTTTGAATTTACTCAAACAAAACATAAGTGCAGAATTATTCCTAAAGGTGTTCTTCAACTAGTGCCTAGGAGTGAACAGCAGCAGGAAATGAAACACTGAGGAGCTTAGGGGAAGAAAGAAGAGGTTAGAAGTCCCAGTCTCATCTCTTCTTTGGTCTGAAGTTTATCTAGAATCATAGAATGGTCCAAGCCAGAAGGGACCTCCAAAGCTCATCCAGTCTGACCTCCCTGCAGTCAGCAGGGACATCCCCAACTAGATCAGGTTGCCCAGGGCCCTGTCCAGCCTCACTTTCAATATCTCCAGGGAAGGAGTCTCAACCACCTCCCTGGGAAACCTCTTCCAGTCTTCCACCACCCTCATAGTGAAGAACTTGTTCCTCACATCCAATCTCAATCTGCTCTGTTCTAGTTAGAAGCCATTGTCCCTCATCCTGTCCCTGCAGCCCTTTGCAAACAGTCTCTCTGCAGCCTTCCTGGAGCCCCCTTCAGGTCCTGGCAGGCTGCTCTTAGGTCTCCCTGGAGCCTTCTCTTCTGCAGGCTGAACACCCCCAGCTCCCTCAGCCTGTCCTCAGAGCAGAGCTGCTCCAACCCCCTGAGCATTTTTGTGTCCCTCCTCTGGACCCTCTCCATCAGGTCCATGCCCTTCCTGTATTGAGGGCTCCAGAGCTGCACACAGCACTGCAGGTGAGGTCTCAGCAGAGCAGAGCAAAGTGGCAGAATCACCTCTCTGGCTCTGCTGGCAATGCTGCTTTGGATGCAGCCCAGGCTGGGATTTGCCTTCTGTGCTGCAAGCTCACACTGCCTGCTCCTGGCCAGCTTCTCATCCAGCAGCACCCCCAAGCCCTTTTCCTCAGGGCTGCTTTCCATCACCTCCTCCCCCAGTCTGTTACAGAGCTCATGTTGATTGTTGATATGCAGCTGAGCCACAGGTTCATTACAGCTAACATTAATTTCAGATGGAAGAGAAATACAAGGGAAAAACCCCCAACCAACAAAAAACAGAAAACCAAAATCTCAGCAAAGCAGACCTTTGAATCACAGAATCACAGAAACATTCAGGTTGGAAAAGACCTCAAGATCACCAAGTCCAACCCAGAACCCTACTTGAAAGGTAAGAAAGCATTTTTTTTCTTCGTTTTAATGCCATTTATTTTATGACAACTAAGTGTTGCAGATAACAATGGAGACTGTTTTAAGGGCATCACCAGTGATGGCCAGATACAGAAATCCCATGAAAGCATTTTAGGTTCCTCAAAACCTTAGACTGGTGGCAGCCAAGTGGCAGTCTCAACAATGAGGCAAATTGAATCCACTAATGCCACTCCTTTCTTCTTATCTGTCTGTATTGTTGTGGCGGCTAATCCCCAGTAAAAGAACATTTAAAAGAGGAAAGGTACACAGCTCAATCATCTTAATTTGGGTGAAACCCCAAGATTGTGTGGATTATAGTAGCAGTAAGAAGATAATACAGGTGAATTTAGAGAAGCAGCAACCCTCTTGAAATTAAATCAATATAGCATGACTTGAACTGAAGAGTTCTTTTCCCCATTCTTTAGAACAGGAGCAGTGTCAACCTAAGTGCAGTTCTTAGCCAGCATTCCTTATTCAAAGCAATACTTAATGAAGACAAAATGCAAGGGCAGAAAAATCACCACAAGTGAAAAAAAAAAAACATCCCCAAAACTACTCATCAAAACCATTCATCATCTGGAAAAGAACTTTAACCACAATAAAACGCTTTGCAAAACTACCAAGAGCACTGAAAAAAAATCCTCCAGTAAAGGCAGCAATAGAGTTTCATTTGAGAAACTTCTTGTAAGGAAGCTGCTTTAACTTTGTCTTTTATATTCCTTGTACAAGAGTTTCTGACCGCTTTCATGATGGTAATAGGACACAGCACCTTCCACCACTCACACAAAAGAATTGAACTATCATCTTTGGAACCATTTTATTCTTCTTCTTCTTCTTCTCTTTTTTTTTTTTTTTCCCAGGTTGGAACAAACCCTCAGGATCACCAAGTCCAATCCAGAACCCTACTCTACAAGGCTCACCCCTAAACCATAGACCCAGGCACCACATCCAAACCACCCTGAAACGCAGCCAGGCTTGGGGACTCCACCACCTCCCTGGGCAGCACATTCCAATGCCTGACCACTCTTGATGGGAAAAATTCTTCCTTATGTCCAGTCTAAACCTACCCAGTCACAGCTTGAGGCCATTCCCTCTTGTTCTATCACTAATTACCTGTGAGAAGAGACCAGCACCAACCTCTCCACAAGCTCCTTTCAGGGAGTTGCAGACAGCAATGAGGTCTCCCCTCAGCCTCCTCTTTTCCAAACTAACCATCCCCAGCTCCTTCAGTTGCTCTTCATCAGGTTTATTCTCCAGACCCTTCACAGCTTCCTTGCCCTCCTCTGCTCTGGCTCCAGCACCTCCACATCTCTCTTGGATTGATAAACATCTCCCCAGGTTTGGATGGAGCCAGCTGGCACGGCAGGTCTAGATGCACGGTCTTGAAGGTCCAAAAGAAATGCTTCCAAGCCCCTCCCACTTTTCCCTCCCATTGAAATCTGTACAATAGTTTAACATTTTTACCCTCAGCGCACAAGAAGTACTAACTGCTGGCAACCTGCACTGCCCCCACAAGCTTGGGCTGGGGCATGAAAGAACTGGTCCAGATCACAAAGCTCAGTCCTTCCACAGCAGTTTGCTTTCATAACAGACTTCTCCTTAAGCACAGCAGTACCTGTGGCTGTGGAAAGAAGCAGACTGAGATCTGTCCCAGTGACTTAAGGTTTCTACCTTTCAACAATAGCTGGCATCTCCTTTCCCTCAGACTTCTCTAAGGGCTCCCACAGGCTGTCTCTGTGTCTTTCTCTCACTTGCTTTCCAGCAAGGCACTCCAGAAAACCTCCACAGAGAAATTTCTGCCCTGTGGTATCTCCAGCTAAGGCAACCATTTTAAGCCTGCAGATGGGTCAGTTCCTTCTGAGCACAGAGATGCTGCACAAAGAAATGTGTCTGTCGTCCCCAGGTCAGTGCATTGTTAAGAGCCATTCATTACTACTTTAACGTGTGGGTTCCTCAGTGCCACCACACTGCCTCTTCCCACTGCCTTGCCAGGTCTTCAGAGACTTTCACAGCATCACAGGATGTTAGGGCTTGGAAGGGATCTCTGGAGATCACCAGGTGACAACGTTAATAGATGAGGGGTAAGCAACTGATGTCGTTGACCTGGACCTGAGCAAAGCCTTCCACACTGTCCCACACCACATCCTGGTCTCCAAACTGGTGACACATGGGTTTGATGGGTGGACCACGAGATGGATAAAGAACTGGCTTGATGGCTGCACCCAAAGAGTGGCTGTCAATGGCTCCATGTCCCAGTGGAGGCCAGGGACAAGCGGAGTCCCTCAGGGATCAGTCCTGGGACCAGGCTTGTTCAACATCTTTGTTGGTGCCATGGACAGAGGCATTGAGTGCACCCTCAGCAAGTCTGCTGATGACACCAAGCTGTGTGGTGCAGCTGACAGATGGAGGGAAGGGATCCATCCAGAGGGACCTGGACAGGCTGGAGAGGTGAGAACAAGTCAACCTCATGAGGTTCAACAAGACCAAGGGTAAGGTCCTGCAGCTGGGTCGAGGCAATCCCAAACACAAATCCAGGCTGGGCAGGGATTGGCTGGAAAGCAGCCCTGAGGAGAGGGACTTGGGGCTGCTGTTGGAGGAGAAGCTCAGCAGAAGCTGTCATTGTGCACTTGCAGCCCAGAGAGCCAAGCAGAGCCTGGGCTGCAGCAAGAGAAGTGTGGCCAGCAGGGCCAGGGAGGGGATTCTCCCCCTCTGCTCCACTCTGCTGAGACCACACCTGGAATACTGCATCCAGTTCTGGAGCCTCTGTTACAAGAGGGATCTGGAGGTGCTGGAAGGTGTCCAGAGAAGGGCCATGAGGATGAGCAGAGGGCTGGAGCTGCTCTGCTCTGGAGTCAGACTGAGAGAGTTGGGGCTGTTCAGTCTGGAGAAGAGAAGGCTCCGAGGTGACCTTCTTGTGGCCTTCCAGCATCTGAAGAGGGCTCCAAGAAAGCTGGGGAGGGACTTTTTAGGCTATCAGGTAGTGACAGGACTGGGGGGAATTGAATAAAGCTGGAAGTGGGGAGATGCAGACTAGACATGAGGAAGAAGTTCTTCCCCATGAGAGTGGTGAGAGTCTGGAATGGGTTGTCCAGGGAGGTGGTTGAGGTCCCATCCCTGGAGGTTTTTGCAGCCAGGCTGGATGAGGCTCTGTCCAGCCTGCTGTAGTGTGAGGTGTCCCTGCCCATGGCAGGGGGGTTGGAACTGGATGATCCTTGTGGTCCCTTCCAACCCTGACTGATTCTATGATTCTATGAAGTCCAACCCCCCTGCCACAGCAGGACCATAGAATCCAACAGAGGTCACACAGGAATGCATCCCCACAGGGCTTGAAAGTCTCCAGAGGAGGAGACTTCACAACTTCTTTGGGCAGCCTGTTCCAGTGCTCTGGGACTTTGATGCTGAATTCATCTTAATTCTTGCAAGAAGGTACTTTGAACCCACAAGAAAGGAAAACGATACAGAACTGAGCTAAAAAGTTTTTCTTTCTTTTGTAGTTGAGACCTCACAGAAAACATCAGGAGCTATGGGAGGAGGGAGAACAGAGCAGCAGCATTTTTCACTCAGTTCAGCCTCCCTGCTTGCTATCACCATGCAGACAACTGAGATGACACAACTTGACAGGTTGTCACGTGTTGCCCCTGCAGAGGTAGCTCCTCCTTAGCTGTTGCCCACCCCACAGCAAGTTGCTAGGGAGAGCATGGTGCCAGAGTGGAGAAATACAGACAGTGCACCTCCTGCAATCCAAAACACACAGCAGTTCATGGGCACCACCTAGGAAGTCAAAACCCTCCTGTGAAACAGGCAATGCAAAGAAAACTGGTTGACAGTTTTCTTTTGACAGACTACAATTAGGCCTTCCCAAAGCCAAAGATCTGTTGTAATCATAGAATTGTTCTGGTTGGAAGGGACCTCAAGGATCATTTAGCTCCAGCCCCCCTGCCATGGGCAGGGACACCTCACACTACAGCAGGTTGCTCACAGCCACATCCAGCCTGGCTGCAAAAACCTCCAGGGATGAGGCTGCCACCACCTCCCTGGGCAACCTCTTCCAGTGTCTCACCACCCTCCTGGGGAAGAATTTCTTCCTAACATCCAATCTGACTCTGCCCATTTCCCTTTCTCATGCTTCAGGTCAGCGCTCCTACTTTGAGTCACATTTGGCAACCAGACAACTCTGCCACCTAATTCAGATACCAAGAAAGCTAAGCTGCTTGCTGGCGGCTTGACTGAACAGGACAAAATGGTAGAAACCTCACAATTGTCATTTCCTTTTAACCTGAGGAAAGATTCTGATTATTTAGCAAGAGAATTTTAGTGTTACTTTGAGCTAAGGCAGCCAGCTTACCTAGCTGGCGTACTTTCTTTAATGCTCTGCTGCTACTTCTGGATTTTTATCTAGATGGCTGAAAAGTTCACTCCACCTACATTTCTTTCCATGAAAAGTATGCAGAAAAAAACTTCACAGTTGCTTGAGCTGGGTTAGAAAAAGACAGTAGCAAGTGTATGGTAATAGATACAGTGTAGAACAAAGCACCACATTCTTTTGTTTGGCTTTGGAAGGTTTTTGTTGCATATGAAAGGTAACAGGTTAATGTCAGAGAATTAAAGGCCTTTCATCATTTTCATTTCTCACTGCCTAAGCAAGCAAAATCAAAGCAACCACAGATAACGTCCCATTGGAAGAGACCTCCAAGCTCATCCAGTCCAGCCTTCCACCCAGCACTGCAGGGTCAACACCAAACCATGTCCCTAAGTGCCATGTCCCTGAGCACTGCTTGAACACCTCCAGGGATGGGGACTCCAGCACTGCCCTGGGCAGACCATTCCAGTGGCTGAGATCCCTCTCTGGGAACAAATATTTCCTAGCAGCCAGCCTCAACCTCCCCTGCTGCAGCTTGGAACCATTTCCTCTGCTCCTGTCCCTTGCCCCCAAGGAGCAGAGGCTGTCCCCTCCTCACTCCAACCTCCCTTGAGGGAGCTGTAGAGAGCAAGGAGGTCTCCCTCAGCCTCCTCTTCTCCAGCCTGAACACCCCCAGTCCCTCACTACACCACTGACATATGCTGGTTTTGCAGGTTTGAGTAACAGGACAGAGGAAACTTTTTTTTTTTCTTTCTTTACAACCACCTGATCCTTGACTCAGCTGAGACTGGAAAGCTTCACCTGGTGGCAAATGGCAAGTCACAGATGAAGAGTGAGGCAATGTAAGCTGAGGGAGGCATCAAAAGGGATATATGACCAAATAGAGAGGTGAGGGGGAAAGAAGAAAAGCTCGTAGAGCTAGGAAAAAGCTCCAACTTTTTCCCAGTTGTAGCAGCTGCTACCCACACAGGGTTGTAAAGCAGAAAAATGAAAGGGTAAGAGGGAGGGGAAAAAATTGAAGGGAGAAGTCAATAGGAGAAGAATGAAGCAAGGTTGCTGGAGCTGTGTGGGAGTATGTGTAGTCCCCAGCCACACTCAGTGTGGTGTTATTCATCTTCATGGACCTGGAAATGTTACAGAACCCCTGTAGCATTAAGCACGAAGTTAATGGAGATAAAATGGAGAAATAAGAGCTCACAGGACTAGACTAATAGATGCCTAATACCTTTTGTGTCCCCTGCAGCCAAGTGAGAGTGCTCCAAATGCCAAGTTGCTGTTCTCTGCTGAGTACTTCATAGGGTTTTTCTTTCTTAGCATAACAAGAATCCAAAATGAGGAACTGGAGCACAGGCACACCATGGAAAGGAATATGAGCCATGGGAAGGGTTTGGTAATGCAGCTGTGGTTTGCTTCTGCCTTTGAGTGACTTAAAAAAAAGCAGATCAAGGACAGGAGGAACCAACAAAGAAGGTGACAGAATCCAAATTTCTCTCTCTCTCTCTCTCTGTGAGGCAGCAATTTTTGACAAGCCTTTCCCACCCATGGTTTTGAGGAAGGGATGTGAAAGTAGATCTGGGCAGCAAACAAAAGTGTGTGGTTGTTAAACTACAAAAATTCCACTCTTTTTGTCATCCTCCCATAGGGAAATGGTGACCAGAAGTGATCTGAAGAATCACAGAACATTAGAGGTTGGAAGGGACCTCCAGAGATCATCAGGTCCAAGCCCCCTGCCAGAGCAGCATCACCCAAGGGAGTCTGCACAGGAATGCATCCAGGTGGGGTTGGAAAGTCTCCAGAGAAGGAGACTCCACAACCTCTCTGGGCAGCCTGCTCCAGGGCTCTGTCACCCTCACTGTAAAGAAGTTTCTCCTCATGTTGAACTGAAACCTTCCCTGGTCAAGTTTGTCTCCATTGTTCCTTATCACTGTGCAGCACCCAAAAGAGCCTGGCCCCCTCCACTTGACCCCCACCCCTCAGCTATTGATAGACATTGATCAGATCCCCTCTCAGCCTTCTCTTCTGCAGACTAAACAGCCCCAGGGCTCTCAGGATCTCTTCCCAGGGGAGATGCTCAAGGAGTAAGAAAAACATTTATCAAGGAGGACATTTTACCCATCCCACAGTTTACTTCCCCACAGGCTGCACAGAAATGGCCCTCACTGGTGTGACAAGACTAGGAAAGAATATTTGCAGGAGTTTGTAACTTCCATTGGTAGCCTCTCTTGCTGGCTAAAGAGCAGTCTCAGAGGCCTGAAGGACCACAGGACTATGTTATGTCATGCTCACTCCAGTTCCTTCTTAATCAAAATGTATAACCACCTTCCAAAAGTGGAATGCCATGCAAGCAGCACACCAGCCACTAACAGGACAGAGCAGTGGGTGCTGAGCTCCAATCAACCCCCAGCAGCAGCACCTGAGATCATGCACTTGCTGACATACAGCAGGAGGTTCACCACTCTGCTAGAATCTGCAACCTGCTCTAGGTCACCCTGCTTTGGCAGAGGGTTGGACTCAATCATCTCCAGAGGTCCCTTCCAAGCCTTAACATTCTGTGGTTCTGTAATCCCAGCACAGCTTGCTCATCCCTCTTCAGTTTCTGGTCATTTAAACCTGTTGATCATATTTTTTTTTTTTTTCCCATCAAGGCAATGCCACAGATGGAAGAGACCAAGAAGGTAGCACAAACAATTTTGGCACTGCATTAGAAGACAATGTATGGGTTGGAAAAAGTAGCAAAAGTTTTTTATCTAGCATTGCCAGATTATGATCTCCATTGCTTTTGAATTAGATACAGAATCAGAGAATCATGGGATCATAGAATGGTGAAGGCCAGAAGGGACCTCCAAAGCTCATCCAGTCCAACCTCCCTGCAGTCAGCAGGGACATCCCCAACTAGATCAGGGTGCCCAGAGCCCTGTCCAGCCTCACCTTGAATATCTCCAGGGAAGGAGCCTCAACCACCTCCCTGGGAAACCTCTTCCAGTCTTCCACCACCCTCATGGTGCAGAACTCGTTCCTCACATCCAATCTCAATCTGCTCTGCTCTAGTTTGAAGCCATTGTCCCTCATCCTGTCCCTGCAGCCCTTTGCAAACAGTCTCTCTGCAGCCTTCCTGGAGCCCCCTTCAGGTCCTGGCAGGCTGCTCTTAGGTCTCCCTGGAGCCTTCTCTTCTGCAGGCTGAACACCCCCAGCTCCCTCAGCCTGTCCTCAGAGCAGAGCTGCTCCAACCCCCTGAGCATTTTCATGTCCCTCCTCTGGACCCTCTCCATCAGCTCCATGCCCTTCCTGTATTGAGGGCTCCAGAGCTGCACACAGCACTGCAGGTGAGGTCTCAGCAGAGCAGAGCAAAGTGGCAGAATCACCTCTCTGGCTCTGCTGGCAATGCTGCTTTGGATGCAGCCCAGGCTGGGATTTGCCTTCTGTGCTGCAAGCTCACACTGCTTGCTTCTGGTCAGCTTCTCATCCAGCAGCTCCCCCAAGTCCTTTTCCTCAGGGCTGCTTTCTCTCCCCTCCTCCCCCAGCCTGTATTGACAGTGAGGATTGTTCTGGCCCAGGTGCAGAACCCTGCACTTGCTCTTGTTGAACCTCATGAGGTTCACCTGGGCACCACCTCTGCATCCTGTCCAGGTCCCTCTGGATGCCATCCTGTCCCTCTGCTGTATGGAGCTTGGTGCCATCTGCACACTGCTGATGGTGCCTCAATCTCACTGTCTGTGTCATGGATAAAAATATTAACCAGCACAGGTGCCAGTGCAGACCCCTGAGGGACACCACTGTCACTGCTCTCCATCTGGGCTTCGAACCTTTGAGCACCACCCTCTGAATGTGACCATCCACTGAACAGTCCCAACACTTTCTCTGTAAGATGCCAACACCAGGAACAATGTGCAGCAGTGCCCAAATGACAACTGACATCCTACAGTACCTTTCTGCCCCAAAGAATGATCCTCTCCTAATCCTCCCCTGGCCTCTGCAGGTGCTAAACAACAGGGAGAACATTGTCTTGCTTTGTTCTTAATTAAGGAGTAACATGCAGCAGAACTTCCATTTTACTGCAGATGTATGCATGAAGACATCTCCTGCTTTGCAACTGTTCCTAAAGCCTGCATTTTACTCAGGAGATGGTGTGGAACAGCACCCATGAGGGCAGTTTCTCTTCCGGACCTCTCCTGTGCTAATGCATAGGAAATGCATTCACCACAAAGGGGGTGCTCTTAAACCTTTCTTTATGGACTGTGACACCAGCACAGCTCTGTTAGAATCAAATATGCACAAATTAATGTTTGCAAGGGTGGGTTCAGCATCCTTTTCTGTTCAGGCCACCCAGTCACAGTCTCACAGTATATCAGAGGCTGGATGGGACCTCAAGAGATCATCCAGTCCAACCCCCCTGCCACAGCTGGATCACCCAGGGGAGTCTGCACAGGAATGCATCCAGGTGGGGTTGGAAAGTCTCCAGAGAAGGAGACTCCACAACGCCCCTGGGCAGCCTGCTCCAGGGCTCTGTCACCCTCACTGGAAAGAAGTTTCTCCTCATGTTCACAGAATCATAGACTCAACCAGGTTGGAAGAGACCTCCAAGCTCATCCAGTCCAACCTATCACCCAGCCCTATCCAATCAACCAGACCATGGCACTAAGTGCCTCATCCAGGCTTCTCTTGAACATCTCCAGGGATGGTGACTCCACCACCTCCCTGGGCAGCACATTCCAATGGCAAATCTCTCTCTCTGGGAAGAACTTCCTCCTCACACCCAGCCTATACCTCCCCTGGTGCAGTTTGAGGCTGTGTCCCCTCCTGCTGCTGCTGGTTGCCTGGGAGAAGAGACCAACCCCCACCTGGCTACAACCTCCCTTCAGGGAGTTGTAGACAGCAATGAGGTCTCTCCTGAGCTGAAACCTTCTATGTTCAAGTTTGAACCTGTTGTTCCTTGTCTTATGACTGTGAACCACTGAAAAGAGCCTGGCCCCCTCCACCTGACACCCACCCATTCCTCCAGGTGCTTCCCCAGCACTGAGTGTGGTCAGCTGGAAAATACTTCAGCCATAAATAGTGCCAGCAAAAAAATCTCCTTTGAGAATTACCCACACCTGCTTGTGCTCAGCTTTTACAATCCCTGGCTGGAAATACCATTTATCTTCTAAAGATATTTCCTAATTGTCAGTTTTCTTACTCCCTGCTCCCTTCCAGAATTTCCCATCCCCTAAAAATCCCAGCTTCAGGAAGGAACTTGGAATTTCTGCAATCAATCACTTGCCAGAGCAAATGAAATCAGCACTCATGCTGTTTAGTTAGTTAGAAACTGAGAGCCTCTCATATATAAAGATTTGATTATGGCAGTCAGATGTGATATGGAAACAGATGGAGATAGATACTACCCTGGCAGCAGTTCTCAAAGTTCCACACTACCAGAAAAAGGCACAAGAGGGATGAACAAGGCATAAGATGGATAAAGAGGGCACAAGAGGGATAAAGAAGGCACAAGGTGGATAAAGAGAGCACAAGGTGGATAACCAAGGCACAAGATGGATAAACAGGGCACAAGAAGGATAACCAAGGCACAAGGTGGATAAACAGGGCAGAAGATGGATAAATGGGGCACAAGAGGGATAACCAAGGCACAAGATAGACAAACAAGGCACAAGAAGGACAAACAAGGCACAAGATGGAGGGCACAAGATGGATAAAGAAGGCACAAGATGGAGAAACAGGGCACAAGAGGGATAAAGAGGGCACAAGAGGGATAAAGAAGGCAGAAGATGGAGAAACAGGGCACAAGATGGATAAAGAAGGCACAAGATGGATAAACAAAGCACAAGAAAGGTAAACTAAGCGTTGCCAGGTGGTGGAAGCCTCATCTCTGGAGGCTTTTAAGGGCAGGCTGGATGTGGCTGTGAGCAACCTGCTGTAGTGTGAGGTGTCCCTGCCCATGGCAGGGGGGTTGGAACTGGCTGACCCTTGAGGTCCCTTCCAACCCTGACAATTCTATGATTCTGTGATTCAATCTGCCCCTTGTCCTATCCCAGGGTGGAAGTGAGCAGAGCCTGAGAGCCTGTCCCCTCCCTCTTGCCCCCCAGCCCTAAGATATTTAGAAACATTTAGTAAATCCCCTAGCTAGGTGGTTCAGTTAATAGCAATGAAGTTGTTACTAAAGTTTTTAGCAAACCACATTTCCTCTGAGATAGGTTTTTTTGTTTTAATTCTTATTGATATGGCAGGTTTCCAACACTGGCATGTTCCAATGAGGGCAAAATTGGAGGGAATGAAGAGAAAGGCAAAAAATGTGTTTGGATAGAACAGCACAGAAGTTGGGCACAGTCCCTATAATACAAGGGGCAATGGATACAAACTCCAGCACAGGAGGTTCCCCCAGACATGAGGAGGAACTTCTTCACTGTGAGGGTCCCAGAGCACTGGAACAGGCTGCCCAGAGAGGTTGTGGAGTCTCCTTCTCTGGAGACTTTCCAGCCCCATCTGGATGCATTCCTGTGTGAGCTGTGCTGGATTCTCTGGCCCTGCTCTGGCAGGGGGGGTTGGACTTGATGGTCTCCAGAGGTCCCTTCCAACCCCTAACATCCTGTGAACCTGTGAGCCTGTGACTGTTCTGCCATGTAAAAAGATGATTACAGGGTTAGAAAGAGGCTAAGTTATGAAGTAGTGAACTTCCTACTTGGCCATTAGGATGAAGGTTGAGGACCTCCCTATCCCATGCTCACTCCTCAGAGGGCTGCCAGCCACTCTTTCCTCAGCTGAAATGTCTGGACTCAGCTTTCTGCAGAATGCAGTTCTCCAGGATTCAAGCAAAATTAGGCCCTCAGGGTACAGTTTGCCATTTCCTATTTCTGAGTGCCATTTCTAGTCACAGAGTATGATCTTATTTTGATAGGCACTGTACAAAATAAGCTGCCAGGAAAAATGGGTTTCCAGCATAGTCTCCCTAGAGAAAGAAATTGTCTGCCTGTGATAGTTAGGAGGGAAACTTGGGCACCTAAATTAGGCACCTGAAGGTACACATGACGAGAGAATGTGGTTGTGGCTCTGACAGTTAAAGGATCCAAGTGAGGCAAAATTTTGAAGAGAAGAAAGGATATATATCCTAAACAGCCAAGCTTTCAGGCAAACAACTTCTCTCTGAAAACAAGCAGAACACTTCAAGATTACAAAACTGTCTCTGAGACAGTTTTCCACATGGAAGAGAAGGTGGTTTTCCAGAACAGGCAACATGGATTTACCAAGGGGAGATCCTGCCTGAACTAATCTGATAGCCTTCTGTGAAGCTATAACCAAATTGGTAGATGAGGGCAGAGCAGTGGATGCCAGCTGTCTTGACTTCAGTAAAGCTTTTGATGCTGTCTCCCATAACATCCTCATAGAACAGCTCAGGAGATGTGGCTCAGATGGCTGTCAGTGAGGTGGATTGCAGACTGGCTCCACAACAGAGCTCAGAGGTTGTCATCAGTGGCACAGAGTCAGCTTGGAGGCCTGTGGCCAGTGGTGTCCCCCAGGGATCAGTACTGGGTCCAGTTTGGTTCAATATCTTTATCAACAACCTGGCTGAGGGCATGGAGAGTACCCTCAGCAAGTTCTGATGATACCAAACTGGGGGAGAGGCTGACACCTGTCAGGTGTGCTGACATCCAACCAGAGCTGGACAGGCTGAGAGCTGGGGGCAGGAACACCTCAGGAAGGTCAAGAAGGACAAGGGCAGGGTCCTGCAGCTGGGGAGGAATAACAGCAGGCACCAGGACAGGTTAGAGGCTGCCCTGCTGGAAAGCAGCTCCACAGAGAAAGACCTTGGAGTGCTGGTGGGCAGCAAGTTCTGCATGGGACAGCAATGTGCCCTTGTGGCCAAGAGAGCCAAGGGGAGCCTGGGGGGCAGCAAGAAAAGTGTGGCCAGCAGGGCTGGGGAGGTTCTGCTCCCCCTCTGCTCTGCCCTGCTGAGACCACAGCTGCAATCCTGTGTCCAGTTTGGGGCTCCCCAGGTCAAGAGAGACAGAGACCTGCTGGAGAGAGTCCAAGGGAGAGGCAGGAGGATGCTTAGGGGACTTGAGCATCTCCCCTGGGAAGAGAGCCTGAGAGCCCTGGGGCTGTTTAGTCTGCAGAAGAGAAGGCTGAGAGGGGATCTGATCAATGTCTATCAATAGCTGAGGGGTGGGGGTCAAGTGGAGGGGGCCAGGCTCTTTTGGGTGGTGCACAGCAATAAGCCAAGGGACAATGGAGACAAACTTGAACAGAGAAGGTTTCAGTTCAACATGAGGAGAAACTTCTTTCCAGTGAGGGTGACAGAGCCCTGGAGCAGGCTGCCCAGGGGGCTTGTGGAGACTCCTTCTCTGGAGACTCTGAAAACCCACCTGGATGCATTTCTGTGCAGACTCCCCTGGGTGATGCTGCTCTGGCAGGGGGGTTGGACCTGATGATCTCTGGAGGTCCCTTCCCACCTCTAATGTACTGTGAGACTGTGATTAATGCAATTATGTCAATCAGTGAGGGAAGTCAAGAGAAATACAGAGGTGTCACTACAGAGGCTGGAGAAAATGAGAGGTAAGAAGAATTGATTGCTCTACAAAATCTTATTTGTTCACTCCTCTCTTTTTTTATTGTATCAGACTGCTGCAAACTTTAGGTCCCATGCTCCTCTTTTGAGATGAGGCTGTAGCTCTTCTTTGAGCATGAAGGCTGAGAGGTCAGACATAGAGAGGTTGTTTTCTGAGAACTATTCTTGTGCTTATAATGGTCATGGTCATTAACTTAGTTTATTCTTGGCTGTTTATTAGTTTATTCTGAAATACTGCATTCAATTCTGAGCTCCCCAGTTCAAGAGGGACAGGGATCTGCTGGAGAGAGTCCAAGGGAGAGCTACCAGGATGCTGAAGGGACTGGAGCACTGCCTGATGAGGAGAGGCTGAGATCTCTGGGGCTGGTTAATGTGGAGAGGAGAAGACTGAGAGGGGATCTGATCAATGTCTATCAATATCTGAGTGCTGGGGATCAGGAAGGAAGGGACAGGGTCAGCCTATGCTCACCTGCGTCCTGTGATAGGTCAAGGGGCAATGGATATAAACTCCAGCACAGGAGGTTCCACCTCAACATGAGGAGGAACTTCTTCACTGTGAGGGTCCCAGAGCACTGGAACAGGCTGCCTAGAGAGGTTGTGGAGTCTCCTTCTCTGGAGACTTTCCAGCCCTGTCTGGATGTGTTCCTGTGTGACCTGTGCTGGATTCTATGGTCCTGCTCTGGCAGGGAGGTTGGACCGGATGGTCTCCAGAGGTCTCTTCCAGCCCCTAACATCCTGTGAGCCTGTGATCTTGTGATCTTGTGGGTGTACTAGTTGCACTCACACCACAGCTATAACAGTATTTAGATGACTACAGCATGAGTTCCTCTCTGCCCTCTTCTGTGGTAGTTATAAAATAAACCAAAATGGGGAGGAAAAGCATAAAGAAAGAACAAAACAGTGGTGCTGAGTTGATGGGTAGCAGTGACAGCACACAAGAGACCCAGCTGCCAAAGCTTTTGATAGTGTAATAACAAAGGAGTTGTTAAGGAGCTGGAGGAAAAGACAAGACCACTGTCTTGAGGGAAAACTTTCCACCTTACAGAAGGCTCCTTGGAGAAAGCATAAAGATGCTTGAGAAAGGAGCTGCACTGGAAGCCCACACAAATTATTTTCAGTTCAAAAACGAGAAAGCTACAGGGAGAATCAGAATTGACAGTGAAGAGCTTTAAAACCCAGACAACTTTTTCTTCTCTTTTCTTTTTTTAATTTTTTTTTAAATTTATTTAAATAAAAACATTTTCAGTAGAACCAAATGTGGACTGAGTGCCTTATAAAGGTCCCAGAAAAGAACATTGAAAACTACTGAATTATAGAATCATAGAATCGTTAGTGTGGGAAGGGACCTCAAGGATCAGCCAGTCCCAATCCCCTACCATGGGCAGGGACACCTCACACTACAGCAGGTTGCTCACAGCCACATCCAGCCTGGCTGCAAAAACCTCCAGGGATGAGGCTTCCATCACCTCCCTGGGCAACCTGTGCCAGTGTCTCAAGCAATGGACTGGAGGTTGTGTGGGTAAAAATGTGCATAGATACACAATCTTCAGCAATAGAAAGTTGCAGGAAAGAAAATTAGGTCAGGTACTGTAGGTTTTAGGCTGAACTGAGTGGTCAGACATAGAGTCACAGAAACATTCAGCATCGCCAAGTCCAGCCATGAGCCCTACTCTACAAGGATCACCCTGAAACCATAGCCCCAAGCACCACATCCAAACCACCTTCAAACACAGCCAGGCTTGGGGACTCCACCACCTCCCTGGGCAGCACATTCCAATTGCTGACCACTCTTGATGGGAAAAAATTCTTCCTAATATGCTGCTCTGCTGCAGCTTGAGGCCATTCCCTCTTGTTCTATCTCTAATTGCCTGTGAGAAGAGACCAGCACCAACCTCTCTACAATGACCTTTCAGGTAGTTGTAGACAGCAATGAGGTCTCCCCTCAGCCTCCTCTGTTCCAAACTAACCACCCCCAGCTCCTTCAGTCTCTCTTCATCAGATTTATTCTCCAGGCCCTTCACAGCTTCCTTGCCCTCCTCTGCACTGGCTCCAGCACCTCCACATCTCTCTTGTATTGATAAACATCTCCCCAGGTTTAGATGGTTTAGGAGCCAGCTGGCATGACTACAGCTAGAAAAGTCTACAGTCTTGGATGTAGGATGGCCCACAAAAATTGGAGAAGAGCTCTGGAAAGTTCTTTAAAATCATAGATAAGAGAGGGAGAGGAAGCAAAGGCAGTCATGGAAGGCAGAATGGCAGAGCACCACAGCAGGAGGGCAGTCAATGACATCTGAAGCTGTTCAGGTGGGTGGCAGGCATGTGCAGGCTGACCTTTGAACAAAAGAGGTGAGCAACTGTGGTGGGTTGAAAATTTCTCCCCCCAGCTTTCAAGAAAACTAAGAGTTGTTTTGTACCAGTAGTTGAAGTCCATTATCTCTCTAATAGAATCGTTTAGCCTTATCATTATTTCCCTTTTTCACACCCAGCAGTGATTTATTTACTCTCTACCACTTTTCTCTTCAAGACCTGCGGAGAAATTTTTAAAGGCATAGCCTGAAACTCCCACAAACGTGGATGGCATTTCAGTGAGAGGGAAGGAGCAGTGGGAAGGAGCATTCAGGAGCATGAAACAGGAGAAGAGAGCTCAGGTAAAATTTTCAGGAAACTTTGGAGGTGAAAGGAGCACAGCAGCAGATGGGTTTCTTAGCTGTTGGATGAACACCTCTGTGTAGATCCAGTTCTTCATAGGCTGATTCAAATTCAGACTTACATGTTGCAGGATCACAGGGCTTGAAAGTCTCCAGAGAAGGAGACTCCACAACCTCCCTGGGGAGCCTGTTCCAGTGCTCTGGGACCCTTACAGTAAAGAAGTTCTTCCTCATTTCCATCTGAATAAAGCCAAACTCTACAGACAATCTCTGTTATCGCTGTTCTGCTTGAGTTAAACCTGTGAAAACTCTTTGGAAAGTGCAAGATAGATCAAAGTTTAGTACATGCTTAGGAATGTTCCTAAGTGAGAGCCTGAGCCTTTTGTTGAGCCTGCCTTGAATTCTGAGAAAATGAGGCTTCAGGAAAATACTTTTACATCTGGTTTCCAAAGCCATGCACAGAATCTTCTCTGTGCTCTGTTAAACTGTCACAGGTCACTTATTGCACATCCAAAATGCCTTGACCTCCTTAAGCTCCTCCAGGTAACTGTCAGCCTTTTGACAGTTCCTGAAAGCTAACACCATGCTGAGTTTGTAGTGACTGCTGTCAGCATTCAAAATGTTTGCACTGCTGCAAGCTTGCTTAAGCCCTAGATATGGAACCAAAGGTACAAAGGATTACAGAAAAAAAAAATAATAAAAGAGAAAGGCTTTCTCCAGGCTGATCACTCCTTTGGCTCGTGCAAGCTGAAGCCAATTTGTGATGTCTATGAGAAATAGGCTTTGCCATGAGATACACTTGGTTCTCCTGTCCCCATAAACCAATGTGTTGACAAGCTAGGAGACATTAAAGCTGGACAAGATGGAGAGGTTGGCCCTGGAGAACCCCATGAGGTTCAACAAGAGCAAGTGCAGGGCTCTGCACCTGAGCCAGAACAATCCTCACTGTCAATACAGGCTGGGGGAGGAGGGGAGAGAAAGCAGCCCTGAGGAAAAGGACTTGGGGGTGCTGCTGGATGAGAAGCTGGCCAGGAGCAGGCAGTGTGAGCTTGCAGCACAGAAGGCAAATCCCAGCCTGGGCTGCATCCAAAGCAGCATTGCCAGCAGAGCCAGAGAGGTGATTCTGCCACTTTGCTCTGCTCTGCTGAGACCTCACCTGCAGTGCTGTGTGCAGCTCTGGAGCCCTCAATACAGGAAGGACATGGACCTGATGGAGAAGGTCCAGAGGAGGGACACAAAAATGCTCAGGGGGTTGGAGCAGCTCTGCTCTGAGGACAGGCTGAGGGAGCTGGGGGTGTTCAGCCTGCAGAAGAGAAGGCTCCAGGGAGACCTAAGAGCAGCCTGCCAGGACCTGAAGGGGGCTCCAGGAAGGCTGCAGAGAGACTGTTTGCAAAGGGCTGCAGGGACAGGATGAGGGACAATGGCTTCAAACTAGAGCAGAGCAGATTGAGATTGGATGTGAGGAACAAGTTCTTTGCTATGAGGAGTTCTTTGCTATGAGGTGGAACACTGGGAGAGGTTTCCCAAGGAGGTGGTTGAGGCTTCTTTCCTGGAGATATTCAAGGTGAGGCTGGATGAGGCCCTGGGCAACCTGATCTAGTTGGGGATGTCCCTGCTGACTGCAGGGAGGTCAGAGTGGATTAGCTTTGGAGGTCCCTTCTGGCCTGGACCATTCTATGATTCTAAGCATGCTAATATCAGTGGATCAGGCATTCCTCCTGCCAGCAGCAACAGCATTGCACTGGTAAATCTAGCTCAGGCTTTGTGTTGAGATCTGCCTTCCAGGAAAAGGATGGTATAAGACAAATAAGATGGAGTCAGACCACCTATGATGATACAAAGTGAGGACAGCAGGTGCCTTCAGTAGCCTCAGGCACCTGTCAGCTCCAAGTTGCAGACTGTGTAGGAGATGGTAATTGCAAAACAGATAAATTGCACCTGCAGCTGTGGAACTGAACATGTAAGGTCTTAAGGGTGCTTCCAGATCTCATTACTCTTAGAACAGCAACAGAACATCTCATCTGCCCAAGAAGTATTACCTCTGGAGTCAGAGGGGAAGAAGGGAACCAGTGTCTGGGTTGGTAATTAATTTGCTAACCATGAGATGCAGAGAGTAGCTGATCCCCTTGTAATGAATGAAGACACCTGGGGACAGGAGTACAACCCCAGCATTTTTATATACTTTTTCCTTTTTTACTTCTTATTGCTTTCTGAGCCACTGCCAAACTGCTGAATCACAGCACAGATCCAACATCTAAAAAGTCTGTCTTGGTTATCTCTTGTTTTCACTGTCCTTATTGTCCAACCCCACCATCAGAAATGTTTGTCCCATCAACAGAAAACTTCCTGCTGCTGCTACTGCAGAAAACACATTTGGGGAGGGACATTTTAGGGTGTCACATAGTGATAGGACTGGGGGAAATGGAGCAAAACTAGAAATGGGGAGATTCAGATTGGATGTTAGGAAGAAGTTCTTCCCCATGAGGGTGGTGAGACACTGGCACAGGTTGCCCAGGGAGGTGGTGGAAGCCTCATCCCTGGAGGTTTTTGCAGCCAGGCTGGATGTGGCTGTGAGCAACCTGCTGTAGTGTGAGGTGTCCCTGCCCATGGCAGAGGGGTTGGAACTGGCTGATCCTTGAGGTCCCTTCAACCCTAACAATTCTGTGATTCTATGAATGTGGTAATGAATTCCAAAACTGAAACCAGTAATGTTTGTGTGTGGTGCTAAGGGATGAGTGACTGCTTGGTCTGTTTCCCCATACTGAAGGTAAGCATCTACCACCATGTAAAAATGTAGGCAGGACTCATTTTCAAAGCAGCTAAATTAGAGGCCAGTATCCCCCAAATTAAGACTGAAAGGCAGTGAGTCCTAGAGAGATCCCTGAGAACAAAGCTTTTGGCACTAGAAGCCCTAGGAGTACAACAGCACCAATGTAAAGCATCTCCTAGCTGCATTCTTTTGCTCTTCATTATCTGTTTCAGTCCTTTCTAAATCCTGTGTGGTGGGTTGAAAATTCTCCCTTCCAACCCTGACAACTCTATGGTTCTAAATTCAGAATAACCACATCCCTTCACTGAAAATTTCTTCTGGCACAGAATCCCAAATCATTATTACTCCTTTCTTCCCCAGAAAAGTCACCTTAGTAAAGCTTTGTTATGGACTACTTATAATTCGTTTCAACAATATTATTGCCATTAAAGTATTCTCATGAAGGTAAAAGTGTCATCCACAGTGTCCAGGGAAAACAAAGGGCCTCAGCAGTTCACAGTCTCACAGTATATTAGAGGTTGGAAGGGACCTCCAGAGATCATCCAGTCCAACCCCCCTGCCAGAGCAGCATCACCCAGGGGAGTCTGCACAGGAATGCATCCAGGTGGGGTTGGAAAGTCTCCACAGAAGGAGACTCCACAACCTCTCTGGGCAGCCTGCTCCAGGGCTCTGTCACCCTCCCTGGAAAGAAGTTTCTCCTCATGTTGAACTGAACCTTCTATGGTCAATTTGTCTCCGTTGTTCCTTGGCTTATTGCTGTGCACCACCCAAGAGAGCCTGGCCCCCTCCCTTTGACCCCCACCCCTCAGCTATTGATAGACATTGATCAGATCCCCTCTCAGCCTTCTCTTCTCCAGACTAAACAGCCCCAGGGCTCTCAGGCTCTCTTCCCAGGGGAGATGCTCAAGTCCCCTAAGTATCCTCATGGCTCTCCCTTGGAATCTCTCCAGCAGGTCTCTGTCTCTCCTGAACTGGGGAGCCCAAAATTTGACACAGCAGGGCAGAGTAGAGTGGGAGAAGAACCTCCCTAGCCCTGCTGGGCACACTTTTCTTACTGCACCCCAGGATACCAGTGGCTCTCTTGGCCACAGTTGCTTGCATGTTTCCACTGGCAATGCAAGTAGAGTCAGAAGAAAATCAAACCCTCAAGACCAAATTCCTTTTTGATGTTGTGTGAAAGTTGTGGAGGAAATATTATGACAGCCTGTCATGGTAGGGCCATGACATGGCCCAGTACAAACCCAGACAGGCCTTAAGATGTCTAGACAGGGTCCCTTTCTCTCCCCCCCTTCCTGCAGAGAGACAGGGCAACGTGGGAGAAAGAACAAAGGGGACAGGACTCTGCCTGGCTGGTAAACAAGTTGTTTATCTGGGGTGAGAGCAGGTAAGCTGACCACTGCTCCCCCAGAGACAAGGTTCTTGCTTCTGCCTTTTATGGCTATAGCCTGGCAGAGGCCTTTCCATGGGGCAGCTACAGGTTAGCTTCAGTGCCCCATTGGACCAACTGACCTCTGGCAATTTGTATATATATAGTGACTTGGTAGTCACCTTTGCCTTGCCTTGCTCAAACCTTGCTTCAAACCTTGTTTCAAAACTCTCTTCAAACCTTGCTTCTAACCTTGCTTCAAGCCTACTTGAACCCGTATTGAATGAATCTGTCTTGACTTGCCCTGCCCTGCCTCGAGTGCCTGGTCCAGAGCCTGGGATAAAGCCAGGATCCATACCCAGCAAGCCGGGGCTGCCCCAAGCCTAGAAGCCAGATCCCCCTGGCCTGCTTCCCCTTGCCACCAGCCTGGTGCCGTGCCTCAGTTTCCCCAGAGCCAAGCCAGCTCCCGTCATGCAGAGTCGTTCACTGCCTGCCGTCCGCTGCAGCCAGAGCAGCCTGGGCCCAGGCGCTGACCTCTCCTTGCCGGCAATCTGCCCTGCCAGCGCCCGACGAGAGCGCCCCAGAGCTGACACAGCAGCAGCAGCAGCATCCCCCCTGGGGGCAGAACCAGCTGTGAGTAATTCATTCATTGCCCTTTGGGTTGAAAGGTTCTCATCCAGCCTCCCCCTGCTGTAACCGAGCACTATCTGCTCCCAGGGACCTTCTCTTTCCAAGTTATTGCCTCCTAGTTTGCATTGAATTGTTTGTATTTGCCCTAAGACTGCATATTCCCATTGTCAATAGACATTTCAACTGTACAGGGATCCTATCTAATGAGTTTTGGCAATTTTCATTAATAAAGGGTTACTAATATTTTATTAACACCTGTTTGCCATATTGTTTATTATTATTTTAAGGCTAATTAATAACCCCCTTCACAACACAGCCTAAGAGGAGTTTCTTCTCGTGCACCAGCCAGAAGCATTATTTTTCCTGACTGTTCTTCACAAGTTTCCTACTGGCTGTGTATGCAGGTAGAGCTAAACAGACAGAGGTTTCGACTGCATTCAGATTCTGCCTGTGCATTCTGGGAAGGGAATTTTCCAGTTTGCACTGCTGAGGCAAAATGCAGAGGCTGTAGGCTATGGTATCATGTTCAAAAGAACAAGGTGGGTAGGATAGGGCATTAGGCACTATTATACTCCAGGGAAGAAAGAGCAGTCAGGGGCACAATGGAAGTGCTTCATTATATTTTAAGTGGGAATAGTTCCAAGGATAGGAAAGCCTGTGGTGCTTGCAAAGGATTAAGCAGGGTAATGTGCTTTTTAAGAAGACATAGAGAGGTATGTAATGTGATATGTTTAAGCCTAAATGATTTTTTTCTTGGAGTCCTCAATGAATGCTTAAGCAGGCATGACTTAGGCCTCTGTAAATCCTCTCTGAATAAATAACTTCCATGGAAATAGAGATTCCTTTGACAGAATGGGATGCATATTTCATAACCCATGCAAAAAGGAAAATCAATTTGAGATACACAAAACACTTAGGAATAATAAAGAAAAAAAAAAAAAAGAAAAGAAAAGAAGATGACAAAAGTGAATATTCTCCAGAACAATCCAGGCAATGCAGCTGATTCCCCATCCATTTTGATTTGACAGAACAGGAAGACAAACAACTGAAAGCTTCCCTACCCACAATTCAGATCTTCAACTGCTTTTTGTTGCCTTTTAAGAAGGGAAAAGACAATAAGAGGCAGAAAAATATCTAAAATGCCTTCACTTTTCAGGCTGTCTCCTGCTTGAGGTGTTTAAAATTCTGCTCTGTTCAGGGTAGATCTACCCAGCTGCCCTAACCAGACCTGACAGTATATAGAGCTGTTCATTATGGATGAAGTAGAAGCTCACACAGAGTGATATGCATGCCCCTTATTTATGAGAAGAACAGGGCCAGTAAATACAACCCCTGAAAATTTACAATGGCTTCTGTGGCCTTGTGAGAAATATAGTGGTCCTGGCTGTCCTGAAGGGGCAAACCCCAAAACATGCCCTAGCTCATACAATGGGTTAAGCACCTGTGAATGTTCAAACCTGGATGCTTCCTGGGGTGCAGATGGTCCAGGTGAAGGTGCAGCAGGTGTAATTCAGCTGGTAACACAGCTGTGAACTGTGTGTGCCCCTGGCCATGTCTGGATGTGCCCCATCCTAGAGGTTCAGCTAGCAGGTTTCTCTGGTACCAAAGGGCATTCATTGTCTTGGGACAGTATTTAAGCAGCTGAGCAGGTAGGCAATTGGCCTTGTGCTCACCCAGACAGCAGCAACAGCTAAATGCTGCTGGAGTTGCATCTGAAGAGTCCATCCTAGCATGCAAACCACATCTGGGCCTTGTTCTCACCCAGAAAGCAAGAATCAAATGCTGCCAGAGTTGCAACTGAAGAGCTGGCTCTCTCCTCTCATGCCCAGCTCATGGTCTGGAGCTTTTCCTTGGCTTGGAGAGGGCTAAGGGCCTCTCTCTCTCTTTTGTGTGCTCTGTCACCAGGCTGTAGCCTTTTTGTGGCTCTTCTGGGATTCAATTTTCTTGGAGGTTTTCCCCTTGGTCCAGGTGCAAGGTCCAGGTGTAGCTGTTGCCTGTTAGGACGAGCTCTTCAGCTGCTACTATGGCAGCAAAGAAAAGGATGTCTATAACATCTTTCCTGCACACCTCTCTCCTATGGTGGTCCCTCCTGTCACAGTTCCTTCATGGTCATTAGGCAGCCTTGTGGAAATCCCTTTCCCCACACTCCTTAAGTCTTAGCTCTCACTTGGCACTCCAGGGAAGTGTGCTGAGGTAATGGCCTGAGAGAGGTTGGACAAACAACACTTTAGTGATGATTAATGGCAGAAACAAAATGCAACACGGAAGGAGACCTGCTGGTTTAGCTTGTTCAGGTTTATAATCTGATTGAGTGAATAGCTCTGATGTGGCTACTTATATTTGTCCAAGACCCTGAAGAACATTATGAATTACATAGCTAGGCTGTGGAGACCTCTGAATTCTTTCCTTTAGAATGTTTTAATGAAAAAAAAAAATTATATGTTACAGAGTTTATAATCTCTCCTTTTTACCAGCTACTTTAAACAATATTAACTTTCCTTGTCTAAGATTAGCTTGCAACATCACATTCTTCAGCCAGACGTCTTCCAGAGCAGGCTAAACACAATTACTGAGGCAGAAAGTTAGAGTTTGGAAGGGACCTTGAAAGCTCATCCAGTCTAACCCCCCTGCCAGAGCAGGAGCACCTAGAGCAGATCACACAGCAACACAGCCAGACAGGTTTTAAATACCTCCAGAGAGGGAGACTCCACAACCCCCCTGGACAGCCTCTTCCAGTCTTCTGGCACCCTCACAGGGAAAATAATTTTCCTCCTGTTTCTATGGAACTTCCTATGTCTCAACTTCCACCATTGCCCCTTGTGCTGGCATTGGGCATCACCCAGCAGAGCCTGGCTCCAGCCTCTGGGCACTCCCCCTGCACATCTTTATCAACAGCAATGAGGTCACCTCTCAGGCTCTTTTTCTTAAAGCTGCAGAGCCCTCAGCTCCCTCAGACTCTCCTCATAAGGAAGATGTTCCACTCCATCATTTTTGTGGCTTTGTGCTGGACTCTTTCAAACAGTTCCCTGTCCTCCCAAGGCTTTTGTGAACAGCAACTGTCAAATAATATTTTTTTGTGTCATTTACTCCTGCAAGGTGAAAGAAGGAAAGAAGCTGCATACACACAAGTGGATGTCTGTGTTCCTTAGAATTGGGCCTGAGCCCTCTAATAGCTTAAAACAGGGAGGTGTTTGTTTTCCTTACATGGTGCACCTTGGTTTTTCAACACATCATTTGCAAGTAATTATTCCTGAGAAGCAGAGACATAGGAAATTAAAGAACTCTGCTGTTTTGGGGGTTGTAGGTTTTAGGACAACAATTGGCATGTTGCCAAAAGCTTCAAAGACTGTGATCTGGAATTACCTGCCAGCATGATACACTGGTGGGTATTTTTTTCAGCTAAAAGCTGTTAGTCAACACAGCTGTGCTTGATGTGATCTGGTTTTTGATTCTTCTGAATCCCTTAGTCTAACTTGGGCAGGCTGTCCTCATTTTAAGAGCAGACAGATGTTCTTTAACCCTTCTCAAAGGAGATGGAGGTAAAAAACCAACACTCCACACTGGATTGGAAAGAATTGGAAGTTTAAATAGAAGTATTATTCATAACTACATATAAGAGTACAAAAGCATACAAAATACACAAATCCATAGTCCACCTCAGCCATGCTACCAAACTTCTCCCTCCCTATCCCTTTCCCCCCCCACACACACCTCCCTAGCCAGACCTGAATGATGCAGTAAAGTTTAGCTCAGCTGAGGTAGGAGCCAGGCAGTAAACCTCCTCTGCACAACCAGAGACAAGGCCCCATGTGTAGTGGAGAGCAGAGAGGGAGGAAAAAGGGCAGAACAAAGAACAAACTGGTTTGGGCTCCTCAGTTCAAGAAGGACCTCAGGGAACTACTTGAAAGAGACCAGCACAGAGCCACAGAAATGATGGAGTGGAACATCTTCCTTGTGAGGAGAGCCTGAGGGAGCTGAGGGCTCTGGAGCTTGGAGAGGAGGAGCCTGAGAGGTGACCTCATTGCTGTTGATAAAGATGTGCAGGGGGAGTGCCCAGAGGCTGGAGCCAGGCTCTGCTGGGTGATGCCCAATGACAGCACAAGGGGCAGTGGTGGAAGCTGAGGCAGAGGAAGTTCCATGGAGGAAAAAATTTTTTCCCTGTGAGGGTGACAGAAGACTGGAAGAGGCTGCCCAGGGGGGTTGTGGAGTCTCCCTCTCTAGAGATATTCAAGACCTGCCTGGATGTGTTCCTGTGTGATCTGCTCTAGGTGCTCCTGCTCTGGCAGGTGGGTTGGAGTGGATGAGCTTTTGAGGTCCCTTCCAGCCCCTGACATTCTGTGATTCTGTGATTCTGTGAAATGTTTCTTTTTTTTATAGAGATGCAGGACTTATGAGAATGAAATAACAAAAGATGGCACTTTCTGGTGCACCTCTGGACTCTCTAGTCCCTTCTGGAGGTCCTCAACTCTGCAGTTCTTAAAGGCATCCAGCCTTTAACCCACAACACAGGTGAGCCAGAAGGAGGGTAGCTCTTTCATACACAAAAGGCAAACTCCATATTTATCAGCCCTTTCCAAACTGAGCTAAAATATATTTTCCCAAAAAAAGCAATTTCCTCTAGGCAATAAATCTTCAAAACGTCTTTTTTCTTTCTTTCCTTGCTTTTTCAAGCTATGACATTATCTAAAGGGGTTTCAAAAGTGCAGTTCCCCTGGGCCTCTCTTGCTGTTTAGCCCTTCAGAGAAGAAAATACTACTTGGGTTATGCAGAGAGTGGATCAGTGTTTTTTAGATCTCCAAAGAATCTTTGTTATTTTGTAGTTCATTTATTTTGAGGAGACCACCAGTGATTTTATCATGCTTCTTAACACACTCTTTTCTGTTTACATCCAGGGTGAAAACACCAGAAATTATAGGTTTGGGTTGTTGTTTTCTTTTTTTTTTTGGCAAATGCATTTTGGTGGAGACAAAAGGCAGAGTTTGTCTGGATTTTTAGAAGTCTCTAAACCAAACTTAAGCCAAGTGACTACACAGTCTCATGGATCCCTGCTCTAATCAATCTTCTCATTATGAAATTTAAAAGAAAATCTATAAAATATGAGATTTCTCAGGTTTGATTTAAAACTCTGAATATGAGGAAACAATGGTAGCAAAAAAAAGTTTCCATACAGTCACTCATTAAGCTATATTCACTCTCATACTGAACCCTTTCATGGCTCAGTGCTCTTATAAAAATTGTAGCTGTACACCCAAACCATCAACCAAGACTACTGCATTCTGAAATGCAACTACAAAAACTGGCTCCAGCTCTCAAAATATTTTCCTGCTGCTAAACCCTCTACAGAAGGAGGCTGTGAGACTCTTCTTTAAAGCCAGATCATCTTCTTTGTGCCTCTCTCAAAGCATATATGACTGAGAACCACAGGTTGAAAGTCAGGAGTCTTCAACAACAACTTACTCAATGTCCTATATTCAAAGCACTTAAAGCTTTGTACAGTACCTTGCCACATCTTCTGGGGTTGGACCTCCAGTGATCCTAATTCCATTTTGCATCATGACAAATGCATTCATCTCTGGTACCTATAAATCTTCTTTAAGAGCAAACACCCTAGGGACTTACTTTTTAAAATGTCACTAAGAGCAAGCTACACAGCTGAGAAGTCCCAATCTTCTCTGTCCATGCAATGGGCTTGCAGAAATTCAGTACAGTCATTATTTGGGTGCAAATGCATGCCTTGTAATTAAAAACAACTAAGCCATCATCATTTGGTTGCAAATGCATCCCTTAGAGTTAAAAAACAACTAAACCATCATTATTTGGGTGCAAATGCATCCTTTAGAGTTAAAAACAACTAAGCCATCATTATTTGGTTGCAAATGCATCCCTTAGAGTTAAAAAACAACTAAATCATCATTATTTGGGTGCAAATGCATCTCTTAGAGTTAAAAACAACTAAGCCATCATTATTTGGTTGCAAATGCATCCCTTAAAGTTAAAAAACAACTACGTCATCAGTATTTGGTTGCAAATGCATCCTTTAGAGTTAAAAAACAGCTAAGCCATCATTATTTGGGTGCAAATCCATCCCTTATAACTAAAAACAACTAAGCCATCATTATCTGGGTACAAATGCATGCCTTACAGGTAAAAACCACAGAATGGTTTGGGTTAGAAGGGACCTCCAAAGGTCATCCAGTCCAAGCCCCCTGCAGTCAGCAGGGACATCCTCCACTAAAGCAGGGTGCTCAGAGTCTTGTTAAGCCTGACCATGAATAACTCCAGGGATGGGACCCCGTCACCTCCCTGGGCAACCTATTGTAGTGTTCCAGCACCCTCATAGTGCAGAACTTGTTCCTCACATCCAATCTAAATCTACTTTTCTCTCATTTTAAACCATTGCCCCTGGTCCTATCACTACAGGCCTTTGGAAACAGATCCTCTGTAGCCTTCAGGTACTGGATGGCTGCTCTAAGGTCTCCCCAAGTCTTCTCTTCTCCAGACTGAAAAGCTGCAGCTCCCTCAGCCTGTCCTCATAGCACAGACGTTCCAGCAGGGGGGTTGGAACTAGATGATCCTTGTGGTCCCTTCCAACCCTGACTGATTCTGTGATTCTATGATTTATTTACCCTCAAAAGAGAACTTCTCCACTTTAAGCCCTCACAGCCCTTTTTATTCTCTCCATGAAATTCTATCAGCTTTGGGTTTTTGAGCTAAACTGCTTCTTGCAGTATTTCTTTCGCCACTCTGGGGGCACAGGGGCACTTCAAAACGATTAAGCAAAGGCTGTTCTTCAGCAGAGGGAAGCAAAAGTAAGGCTTAGCAGTACCTTTTGAATGCCTGCAGTCGACTCCAAGACATTGTTCTCCGAGCCATTACTTCTGTTAATCATCCTCCACATCTGGGAATACATGCTGTCCCTCTCAAAGGGGTTCATCCCTTTCACTCGGACGTGCTCATAGACCGCTGAGTCGAAGACAGTGCCGTAAGGAATATCCGTCTGCCTCGAGAGATCCTGGAGAGACCTGAATTGGTGGTGAAGAAAAGAGAAACAGGAAACTTGAAGCCACGTTTTCAAGAGGCAGGAGATGCAAGCAAGCAAAGGGCAACACGTAGGAAGACAGCAGTCAAGCTGCTTTCTTCTTATATGTGGGGTTAGTCTTTTTATTTTTTTAAGACAAAGTGAGATTGAATCATAGAATTGTCAGTGTTGGAAGGGACCTCAAGGATCAGCCAGTTCGAACCCCCCTGCCATGGGCAGGGACACCTCACACTACAGCAGGTTGCTCACAGCCACATCCAGCCTGGCTGCAAAAACCTCCAGGGAAGAGGCTTCCACCACCTCCCTGGGCAACCTGTGCCAGTGTCTCACCACCCTCCTGGGGAAGAACTTCTTCCTAACATCCAATCTGAATCTACCTACTTCTAGATTCTAAACAATCACAGAATCATAGAATCTCCAAAGCTCATCCAGTCTGACCTCTCTGCAGTCAGAAGGGACATCCCCAACTAGATCAGGTTGCCCAGGGCAATCTAGTTGATTGGATAGGGCTGGGTGCTAGGTTGGACTGGATGGTCTTGGAGCTCTCTTCCAACTTGGCTGATCCTATGATTCCTGCACTGAACTGTCAACCCTCCACACAAGGCACACCCTAGGCTGTTTTCAGCAACAGTAGGTGTCTGTCTTGGTTTCATGACCTGCCCTTTCATTTAATTTAGTTTCCTGTTATTTAGTCCAATTAATTACTTTACTTATAATCTAGCCTTATCTGTTGCCCATAAGACAGAAAAATGAACCATTTTAGAACCTTCTAAAACATCCCAAATATGGTCTTGCCAGCTCTGTTTGGACTCAAAACAGTATTTTAGAGTCATTTAAAGTCTCCTTACCTGTTGGCCTTTATTTTCCTGCCCTATGGAATTGCTCTCCTCTACCTTTGGTTCTTTAATGGTATTCATTAAAGTTTCAAAATAACTACTGCAATATGTCTGCTGCCTAAAACCTATTACAGCTTTCCTGGCACAAATGAACTTTGTCTGAACAGCACAAATCCAGGGAATGACACCAAAGGACAAATCAAGGGGCTGAATGTTGTCTTAAAAGTAGGCAATATCAAATGGTAAAGGCTGATTGCAGCCTCAGAAAATGTAAGAGCAAATGTAGGAGACTCATCAAATGCCAAGCTGTGTTTCTGAAACATGTAAATCTAGAGGCTAATGAAAATGGCCCTGTGGTGGGGTAGGGAGCTGGGGAATTGGAGAAGAAATTCTTAGGTGTTCCAGGGTTGATGCTGAAGAAAATAGTAATCATTATGGCCAGTGTGTGAAAGGGAAGCAAGAAATGTTATTAAAGAGGCTCTAGTAGTAACAAGGGGAGCTGTGAAACTAAGCTACTAAGATAGTATAATGATAAATAAACTGAAATGAGGATTGATACAACTTGAAAGATCAGTCTTGAAGATTAGACAAGGCCACCAGGCAGGTTCCTCCAGGAAAAGCAAACCAGTAATCTATTATATTTGAAATTAAAAACAACAAAAAATAAATGACCCAAGAATTTAAAAAAAAAAAAAGGACTTTTTTCATCAAACAACATACAGAAGGTGGAAGTATGGGCAGGCTAAAAGGAGGGATTTAGAAACACTTCCTGGCAAGTCTGGAGAGCATTAGGAAAGCCAGGCAGAGTGGATGCTCTTCAGAGACTTCAAGGGTAACAAGATCAGCTTTTGCAGAAGGAAAAGGCTGAATAAGGGAAGTGTGGACCTGTTGAGGGGGAGAGTAGATGCAGCCAAGGCTGAGGTGCTCAGTGCCTTCTTTGCCTCACTCTTCCCCAACAACGTACTTCTGACTAGAAGCAGGGTTCTAGGAGGCAATGAGCAGCCAGCAGTAGGTGGTCAGGTAAATCCCAACCAGCCAAGGCAGGGACTGGTGGAGAGCACTAGCCTGACAGGAGTCCATGGGATAGGGCAGCATGCATCAAAGGTTGCTGAGAGAGGTGCTCAGTGTCTCAGACAGCAATGTCTCTAAAGCATGGCTACTTGCTCTAATTTCTGGGAGGTGAAAGAGATTGGAATTGATCCCTGACAGGTGGAGAAAGGAAATATCCAGACTATATGGCAAAAAGAAATAAATTAAGAGATGACTAATGGAATTAAGGCTGGTGATTGAGCATCAGGGAGTGAGTCCTCTCTGAGCATCAGGAGTGAGTCCTCTCTGAGAATCAGGAGTGAGTCCTCTCAGCATCAGGGAGTGAGTCCTCTCTGAGCATCAGGAAGTGAGTCCTCTCTGAGCATCAGGAGGGAGTCCTCTCTGAGCATCAGGAGGGAGTCCTCTCTGAGCATCAGGAGGGAGTCCTCTCTGAGCATCAGGAGGGAGTCCTCTGAGCATCAGGGAGTGAGTCCTCTCTGAGCATCAGGGAGTGAATCCTCTCTGAGCATCAGGAGTGAATCCTCTCTGAGCATCAGGAAGTGAGTCCTCTCTGAGCATCAGGGAGTGAGTCCTCTCTGAGCATCAGGGAGTGAATCCTCTCTGAGCATCAGGAGTGAATCCTCTCTGAGCATCAGGGAGTGAGTCCTCTCTGAGCATCAGGGAGTGAGTCCTCTCTGAGCATCAGGGAGTGAATCCTCTCTGAGCATCAGGAGTGAATCCTCTCTGAGCATCAGGGAGTGAGTCCTCTCTGAGCATCAGGGAGTGAATCCTCTCTGAGCATCAGGAGTGAATCCTCTCTGAGCATCAGGGAGTGAGTCCTCTCTGAGCATCAGGGAGTGACTCCTCCCTGAGCACATGAAGGAGAAGCAACTGCCTGTGAGCAGGTGACACTGATTTACCAAAGGTAGGTTATGCCTAGCCATTCTGGTTGCCTTGTTTCTGGACTAGAGAAATGGATGTAGTTTAACTTTAGCAAGGCTTTTGAAATTGTTCCTCACCAGCATTCTTACATTCACATTAGGCTATTAGGTCTTGATTGGGTGGGGAATTCAGGTGGATGAATTGCTGGCTGGATAATCAGGCTCAAAGAGTAGCTCACCAAGAATCTGGTAAGAGGTACTACAGAAGTCTAACCTGGGACACGCTTCTATCAATAATCTGAAGGTGGTAAGTAGCCTCTTGGCAAGATTGCAGCCAACATGACACTGGGGACCAGCTGATTGCTCAAGAACAGGCTGAATTTGGATGGAGGTGGTGTGAAATTCAGCAAGGGTAAGCATGAAGTTCTGCATGGGACAGCAATGTGCCCTTTTGGCCAAGAGAGCCAATGGGAGCCTGGGGGGCAGCAAGAAAAGTGTGTCCACAAGGGATAAAGAGGATCTTCTCCCTCTCTGCTCTGCCCTGCTGAGACCACAGCTGCAATCCTGTGTCCAGTTTGGGGCTCCCCAGTTCAAGAGAGACAGAGACCTGCTGGAGAGAGTCCAAGGGAGAGCCAGGAGGATGCTTAGGGGACTTGAGCATCTCCCCTGGGAAGACAGCCTGAGAGCCCTGGGGCTGTTTAGTCTGGAGAAGAGAAGGCTGAGAGGGGATCTGATCAATGTCTATCAATAGCTGAGGGGTAGGGGTCAAGGGGAGGGGGCCAGGCTCTTTTGGGTGGTGCACAGCAAAAAGCCAAGGAACAATGGAGACAAATTGACCATAGAAGGTTCAGTTCAACATGAGGAGAAACTTCTTTCCAGGGAGGGTGACAGAGCCCTGGAGCAGGCTGCCCAGAGAGGTTGTGGAGTCTCCTTCTCTGGAGACTTTCCCAGCCCACCTGGATGCATTCCTGTGCAGACTCTCCTGGGTGATGCTGCTCTGGCAGGGGGGTTGGACTGGATGATCTCTGGAGGTCCCTTCCAACCTCTAATGTACTGTGAGACTGTGGAACTGTGATAGTAACTCTGCTATGGGCTCTGTGCTACTGCTGCTGCTGCTGCTGCTGCACTCCTGTATCTCCTGGCAGCACTCAGGAGAGCAGCAAACTACCACAGGATGCCTATTGCAACGTCCTGGAACTGCTGTGTTATTTGTCATACACACTGCTGGAGAAGCAGAGAAAAAGCATTTCCTGGGTCTCCAGTTCCTAGTGACAACACCTAGCAAAACTGCAGTCATTATTTTACAAGAATCTGGGCACCCATGTAATTTCTAATCTAACAAGCATCAAAGTGTTTTTCTGAGGTGCTGTTGCTAACTGGTGTGTAAATGACACCTGTAGCTGCTGACACAAACTAGCACACAGAGAAACAGCTTTCAGTTGGAAAGCTGCTACTCAGAGAGGGACCTGGGGGCATTGGTTGACTAAATATGAGTCAGCAGTGCCCAGGTGGCCAAGAAAGCCAAAGGCATCCTGGCTGGGATCAGCAATGCTGTGTCCAGCAGGAGCAGGGGATTGTCCCCTGGGACTCAGCTCTGGGGAGGCCACACCTGGAGTGTTGTGTCCAGTTTTGGGCACCTGAATCCAAGAGAGATGTGGAGGTGCTGGAGGGAATGCAGAGGAGGGCAAGGAAGCTGTGAAGGGCCTGGAGAATAAATCTGACTGTGTTTGAAGGTGGTTTGGATGTGGTGCTTGGGGCTACGGTTTAGGGGTGACCCGTGTAGAGTAGAATTCTGGGTTGGATTTGATGATGCTGAGGGTCTGTTCCAACCTGCATGTTTCTGTGATTCTGTGAAGTGAATGACTTCGTACTTACAACCACTATCTCTGCCTTCAGCTCAAAGGAAACAAACAAACATATTAGGCTCTGCATATGTTTCTTTCCCCATAGCACATCCTCTTCTTGACATTCAACCCCTAAGCTCAGGATAGGAAGCATGACTTAGTTAACATGACACAGAAAATGCAGGAAAACAAAAGGTGAGTCCTATGAAGGAATAATCAAGTTGCTTTTCAGGTGATTAAATTTCACTGAGGTCAGAGGCTTTAGCATCAAAGGATCTCTGTAGATGTGAGTTATAAATCGATTTACGCCACACTTCTTGTCAGACTTTGTTGCAGAGAATTGTTTGCAAGAAGTAGGCATTAAATTTCAGGAGAAAAATCCCAGGCTTACAGAATGTCAGGGGTTGGAAGGGACTTCCAGAGATCATCATGTCCAACCCCCCTGCCAGAGCAGGACCAGAGAATCCAGCACTGGTCACACAGGAATGCATCCAGATGCGTCTTGAAAGTCTCCAGAGAAAGAGGCTCCACATTCTCTCTGGGGAGCATAAATAACTGATGAAGCTCACACTGAAGTCTGTCCTTATGACTAATTCAGGTAAGCCTTTCCAATGTCCTCTTATTCTTTTTTTTCTTTCTTTTTCTTAAGAGTCATAGAATCAGTCAGGGTTGGAAGGGACCTCAAGGTTCATCTACTTCCAACCCGCCTGCCATGGGCAGGGACACCTCACACTACAGCAGGCTGGCCAGAGCCTCATCCAGCCTGGCCTTAAACACCTCCAGGGATGGGGCCTCAACCACCTCCCTGGGCAACCCATTCCAGGTTCCCACCACTCTCATGGTGAGGAACTTCCTTACATCCTTACATCTGAATCTCCCCACTTTCAGCTTTATTCCATTCCCCCCAGTCCTGTCACTACCTGATAGCCTCAAAAGTCCCTCCCCAGCTTTCTTGGAGCCCCCTTCAGATACTGCAAGGCCACAAGAAGGTCTCCTTGGAGCCTTCTCTTCTCCAGACTGCACAACCCCAACTCTCTCAGTCTGTCCTCATAGCAGAGCAGCTCCAGCCCTCTGCTCATCCTTCTGGCCCTTCTCTGGACACCTTCCAGCACCTCCAGATCCTTCTTGGAACAGAGGCTCCAGAACTGGACACAGAGCTCCAGGTGTGGTCTCAGCAGAGTGGAGCAGAGGGGGAGAATCCCCTCCCTGGCCCTGCTAGCCACACTTCTCTTGCTGCAGCCCAGGCTCTGCTTGGCTCTCTGGGCTGCAAGTGCACATTGAGAGCTCCTGTTGAGCTTCTCTTTTTTTCTTCTGAGAGATTAAGGATTTAATCACAGGGAACAGGTCACAGTAAGCCAAGACTGCAGTGACAGCTGCATCAGAAATTAGTAATACTACCTTCTAGCCAATCTGAAGATCTAGGTAAACCATACTAAAAGAAAGGTTACAGAAGATTCTGTTTTTCAGTGTAAGGAAGTATCTACTCCAATTACTGCATTCTTGTGCAACCTCCCTTGCAGAAAACTTGTAGGCAGTTTTATTGAGCCTTTTAAAGCCCTGGGGACATCTTAGCTTCAAGTGAATCATGGTTTAGGGAAAATGTTGAGAAAAGAATGAGTAGGCAAAACAAGGATGACAAAATCACACAGAATCACAGAATTGTCAGGGCTGGAAGGGACCTCAAGGATCACCAGTTCCAACCCCCCTGCCATGGGCAAGGACAGTTTCCACTACATGGCCCTAAAGACTTTTAGGGATGAGGCTGCCACCACCTCCCTGGGCAACCTGTGCCAGTGTCTCACCACCCTCATGGGGAAGAATTTCTTCCTGACATCCAATCTGAATCTTCCCTCCTCTAGCCTGGATCCATTCCCTCAAGTCTTATCGCTCCCTGACACCCTAAAGAGTCCCTCCTCAGCTTTCTTGGAGCCCCCTTCAGATACTGGAAGGCCACAAGAAGGTCTCCTCAGAGCCTTCTCCAGACTGAACAGCCCCAACTCTCTCAGTCTGTCCTCATAGGAGAGGAGCTCCAGCCTTCTGATGATACTCATGGCCCTTCTCTGGACACCTTCTAGCACCTCCAGATCTTTCTTGTCACACATGCTTACTGCTATGCCTCCATTATTCAGAGGTGGAGGTGTGGTCTATCAAATAGGACATTACCCTCATAACAGAGAGAACCTAACATCAGCTCATCTTATGGAAGACACTGGCCACCAACTCTACCCCATTAACAATCCTAAAGCTCACAATAGCAATTCTGGCTCAGTGAGGAAATTCACAGCATCAGCACCTATGAGAAATAGCTCAAGACCTCCAAATTCATTTGGCATTAACCAGGAAAAGCCACTCTTAATTACTCTTCTTAATTACATTTACACTCTTAATTTACATTTACACCCTTAATTTACATTTACACCCTTAATTACTATTACTATCCATACTGCATGTGAGATAGTGATCTAAAGATTCAGGCAACACAGAAATGATGCTTCACTTTGCTGCCACAATGTTTTGGCATCAGAAATGCTGACTGTCTTGCTTTAAATGTCATTTGCCACATGGGTCAAGTGTGAACAGAAGATGCACCTAGGAACTACTCTATCACTTGCCTGCCTCTGCTCCTTATGTTGCCTGTTGGCAGAAGATGAAAAACCTGAGCTCCCATAGGTTTTAGGAGCAGCCATTTGTCTGGAAAAGGAGATTAACTCCCACCCTTACCATTCTTGTTCCTCCAAGGTAATTTAAAATTTGTAATAATTTGATAAATAGAGTCAGAGTGCCATAGAATAGCTTAGGGTGGAAAGGAAAGGTTGGAAAGGAAAGGTTGGAAAGGTTGGAAAGGAAAGGTTGGAAAGGATGGAAAGGAAAGGTTGGAAAGGAAAGGATGAAAAGATTGGAAAGGTTGGAAAGGAAAGGTTGGAAAGGAAAGGATTGAAAGGAAAGGTTGGAAAGGAAAGGTTGGAAAGGACAGGTTGGAAAGGAAAGGATGGAAAGGATGGAAAGGAAAGGTTGGAAAGGAAAGGTTGGAAAGATTGGAAAGGAAAGGTTGGAAAGATTGGAAAGGAAAGGTTGGAAAGGAAAGTATAAAAAGGTTTGAAAGGCTGGAAAGGAAAGGTTGCAAAAGGAAAGGATGAAAAGTTTGGAAAGGTTGGAAAGGACAGGTTGGAAAGGATGGAAAGGAAAGGTTGGAAAGGAAAGGATTGAAAGGTTGGAAAGGTTGGAAAGGAAAGGTTGGAAAGGACAGGTTGGAAAGGATGGAAAGGAAAGGTTGGAAAGGAAAGGATTGAAAGGTTGGAAAGGTTGGAAAGGTTCCAACCTCCCCACCATGGGCAGGGATGCCTCTCAACTAGACTCAGCTGCTCAAGGCTTCATCCAATCTGGCCTTGAACACCCCCAGGGAGGAGTCATCTACAACCTCCCTGGGCAGCCTATTCCAGAGGCTCACCACCTTCGTACTGAAGAACTTCTTCCTAAGCTCCAGTCTAAACCTACTCTCCCTCAGCTTAAAACCATTCCCCCTTCTCCTGTCTCTAGACACCCTCATAAAAAGTCCCTCCCCAGCCTTCCTGTAGGTTCTTGGGGTTTACAGTTAGCACAATTAATCAGGGAAGCAGAGAACAAATGCCATCAACTTCAAGGGAGGTTCTACTTTGAGAGTCCTCAGGGAAAGGGAACATTTCACTAATCCTCTCTAGTGCACTGCATAAAACATGTTGCATGCTCTTCTGCTCAAAGTAGCCTTCTGGAGGAAGAGTGGCCCAACCTTCATACCAGCCAAATATGCAAGAACACAAATTAGCTGCACATAGAAAAGCTGAAATGCAGTGATGTTTCATGGAAATGACATCTGCTGCAAGTTGCTAGAATCCTCCTCTCTGTCCTAAAAGTTAGCACAAGGACTGAACCTTCATCACCACAAGGCAATATCTGATGCTGGCTGGAAATCAGTGAGACCTGGACAGACAGGACAGCTGGACAAAGAGGAAGCTAATGAGGTTCAACAAGGATGAGTGAAGAGTCCTGCACCTGGGAAGGAAGAATAAACTGCAGCAGGACAGGTTGGGAGGGGATCTGCTGGAGAGCAGCCCTGGGGAGAAGGACCTGGGAGTGCTGGGGGACAAGAAGTTCTGCATGGGACAGCAATGTGCCCTGGGGGCCAAGAAGGCCAATGGGGTCCTGGGGTGCATTCAGTGTGTCCAGCAGATCCAGGGAGGTTCTCCTCCCCCTCTCCTCTGCCCTGGTGAGGCCACAACTGGAATATTGCATCCAGTTCTGGACTCCCCAGTTCAAGAGGGAAAGGGATCTGCTGGAGAGAGTCCAAGGGAGGGCTACAAGGATGCTGAAGGGACTGGAGCACTGCCTGGGGAGGAGAGGCTGAGAGCCCTGGGGCTGGAGAGGAGAAAACTGAGAGGGGATCTAATAAATGTTTATAAATACCTGAGGACTGGGGGTCAGGAAGGAAAGGAAAGGGACAGTCTCTGCTCACTTGTGCCCTGTGATACGACAAGGGGCACTGCATATAAACTACAGGTAGCTCCACCTCAACATGAGGAGGAACTTCTTCATTGTGAGGGTCCCAGAACACTGGAACAGGCTACCCAGAGAGGTTGTGGAGTCTCCTTCTCTGGAGCCTTTCCAGCCCTGTGTGACCTGTGTTAGATTCAATGGTCCTGCTCTGGTTGGACTCAATCATCTTTGGAGGTCCCTTCCAAACCCTAACTTCCTGTGAGCCTGTGATCCTATGAGATGTGGCCAATCTATGACTGTGAAATCTGAAATCTGATACCCTGTTAACTATTTCTTTCAAAGTGCAAATGCATTGACTTAAACTCCTTCCTTTTTCCCTAACGTCTCTGAAGCTGGCTGGATAGCACTTGTGCTGCTTTCTTTGAGCACTTAAACTAATTTCCATTCTGGCCTTCAGAACTCCCTGAGGTACAATTTGATCTGCTAAAAAAAAAAAAAAAAAAAAAAAGAAAAAAAAAAAAGAAGAGAAAAGTAGGCTCAGCTCTTTTTCTTCATTGCTTATTTATGTTTCCCACTTTGCAGTAATTCAGCATGGTAAACAAACAGCCTCTCTTCTATGTGCTGGTTTGAGTTCCAATTTGGGCAGTTTTGTAAACTAAAGTTCCACACTCCCACTGTAGTTAGAATAACTTCTTTCCCCAATGGATACTTAGCATGTGCTAATTACTCTTATTTTTGAGCTGCAAGCCCTGGTGAAAAAATGTCTCCATTCTTTCATTTCAGGAGCTTTCCAGCTGCAACATTTTCTACTGAATAAAACATTTTCAGTGACTTTGCTCATAAATAATACAGCACAAAGATCAATGTCGTCCCAACTCTACATAATGGCCTCAGAATTCCACTGAGGGTTTTCTACTGACATCATAATAAACTGCAAGAAAAGAGCTGAAGAATTATTTAAGCATGGGGGGGGGGGTGGGGTGGGGTGGGGTGGGGTGTTGTATTTTATTCTTTTTTACAAAGGATAAGAAAATTCAGAAAATTTGTTACAGAAATGTGAACATTTTTCAGGACTACTTTTGGGCTCCCCAGGTCAAGAGAGACAGAGACCTGCTGGAGAGATTCCAAGGGAGAGCCAGGAGGATACTTAGGGGACTTGAGCATCTCCCCTGGGAAGAGAGACTGAGAGCCCTGGGGCTGTTTAGTCTGGAGAAGAGAAGGCTGAGAGGGATCTGATCAATGTCTATCAATAGCTGAGGGGTGGGGGTCAAGGGGAGGGGGCCAGGCTCTTTTGGGTGGTGCACAGGAATAAGCCAAGGAACAATGGAGACAAACCTGAACAGAGAAGGTTTCAGCTCAACATGAGGAGAAACTTCTTTCCAGTGAGGGTGACAGAGCCCTGAAGCAGGCTGCCCAGAGAGGTTGTGGAGTCTCCTTCTCTGGAGCCTTTCCAACCCCAGATGGATGCATTCCTGTGCAGACTCCCTTGGGTGATGCTGCTCTGGCAGGGGGGTTGGACTTGGATGATCTCTGGAGGTCCCTTCCAACCTCTAATATACTGTGAGACTGTGATACTCTGATACTTTAAATCTGGAAGGGATATAATTTCACAGCATGGTGCAGAGGTTTGTAAGGACAAACTGAATGACTGAACATATAATTATTTATTTTGCATGTTCACCGTCCTCTGTTGTTTCTTCATGTTCCTTATGTGAAGAAAAATGTTTATTTATTTATTTAAAACAAAACACCTCAACCTCCCTCAAAACCTCAAGATGGATGTTGACAACATTGATGCAGAAAATCATTTTGCTCTCTTATAAGGTCAATGGCATCCTGGCCTGCATCAGGAACAGTCTGGCCAGCAGGAGCAGGGAAGTCATTCTGCCCTGTGCTCAGCACTGGTTAGGACACACCTGGAGTGCTGTGTCCAGTTCTGGGCCCCTCCATTCAAGAAAGATGTTGAAATCCTGGAATGTGTCCAGAGAAGGGCAAGAAGGCTGGGGAGGGGTCTGGAGCACAGCCCTGTGAGGAGAGGCTGAGGGAGCTGGGGGTGTTTAGCCTGGAGAAGAGGAGGCTCAGGGGAGACCTCATTGCTGTCTACAACTCCCTGAAGGGAGGTTGTAGCCAGGTGGGGGTTGGGCTCTTCTCCCAGGCAACCAGTGACAGAAGGAGAGGACACAGTCTCAAGCTGCACATGGGGGAGGTTTAGGCTTGATCTTAGAAAGAAGTTCTTCCCAGAAAGAGAGATTGGCCATTGGGATGGGCTGCCCAGGGAGGTAGTGGGGTTGATGTCTCTGAAGGTGTTTAAGAAAAGCCTGGATGAGGCACTTAATGCCATGGTCTAGTTGATTAGTTAGGGTTGGGTGCTAGGTTGGACTTGATGATCTTGAAGGTCTCTTCCAACCTGGCTGATTTTGATAAACTGTGCAGGGATTGGTATTGGGACTATTGAGTCAAACAGTTGGGTTGTGTCAAAATGCCCCTGCAGCACTCCATGACCTCAAGGATGCTATTCAGATCTCCAAAAGGGTAACTCACTTTGGCTGGTAACACAACTGCATCAGGGAAATTTCTTGTCAGTGTTATCTTAGTCTTTACATGTCTCTGCCTTAAGAGTGTTGAAGCTGTTGGCTCAGAAAAACTCTTCATTTCCATTTGGGAATGAATAAGGACTGGTAGTGCCTGGGCAGTTTGGGCCACGAGACACCAACCTGCCCCTCTGCCACACCTCAGCCAAGGACAGGGAGAAACAGAAAGAGCCTACAAAGTTTAAGAGGATGCTTCTAAATGGAGGAGAGCCAGGGGATAACCATTCACTGCAAGGGACGGGTTGCTTCTGCTCTTGGGTCTGAGATTTGGCTTCCAGTCACAACTAAAACTTGGCTGCCATTGTGGATGTTTACCTGTCTATGTGTCATTAAAGCCTGGGTTGGTTTTAGCACAGAAAATCCTCATCTGGGGGAGAAGTGCCTTAGTGAGATCACGGTGGCTGGCTGGCATGCAGTGACAATTAACAAGAGGACACAGTCTCAAGCTGCACCAGGGGAGGTTTGGGCTGGATGTGAGGAAGAAATTCTTCCCAGGAAGAGAGATTGGCCATTGAGATGTGCTGCCTAGGGAGGTGGTGGAGTCACCATTCCTGGTGACCAGCCTGGATGAGGCACTGAGTGCCATGGATTAGTTGATTAAATGGGGTTGGGTGATAGGTTGGACTGGATGATCTCAAACCAACCTGGTTAATTCTGTGATTCTGTGACACTTGAACCTAACCTACAAATTCACAGGAGGTCAAGGGAAATCCCTGCCCAGTCTAAACTATTGGCTCATGGTCTCAGGAGGCATTTCAAAGAGATTTGTAAAGCAGCTGAATTAGAGGCAGCGAGATCTTAAGTGCTAATGCACAGCAGACTGGGACTTGAATCAACAGCTGGGATGAGAAAACTGAATTTTCCCTATGGTCAGCATTGAGCCTGATTTGAAGATCAGGTTCTTACCTTTCTGGAGGAAGAGGTCCATCAGTTTGTACCTCCCTCCCTTCTTTAAAGTCACTCTCTCATTTTTGCAAAGGAGGATTTGTGAAAGGCTAACTTTGCTACTCTCATGGACTCGTACTTTCCTGAACTCATGGCCTCAAGATTGAAAACTTGCTATGGAAAAAATGGTCAGCTGCCCCTTGAAGTGCTTCCCTAGCTGATGTTTCCCTGTATTTCCTCATCTCTGCTTAACTGTGAAGGAGAGATTTGGGGGTGGTGGAGGTCAACAGAGCAGTGGGAGCTCCATAACACAGCAAGCAGCTTTCACAAGGAGAGGAAACTAGAAAAAAATAGGACAGAGAGAGGAGGGAGGAGACTTTAGAAAGGTCCCTGTCATACAGAGACATGAGATGATCCAGGGAAAAAAAAAGACTGGGAAGTCTGACAGAAAAAGAGTCCTCCATAAAAGGTACAGGAGAAGATGTGGATGTTCAGGTTAGGGAGGCATGAATCAAAAGAACCAAACAGAAAAAAAAAAAAGAGAACAATCTGATGATCTTTTAATGTGGTAAGAGGATATGTGGGAGGGTATGTGGGAGTAGGGAGAGCAAAGATGGCTAGTAAGGGAACTTTTATTGTTGCTATCAACACATCATTGCTTTGGAAAAGTAAAGGTGGATTCAGCTTTGAGCTTCCCACACTTTGAAGAAGTATTCGGACTCCTCTTGACCAAAGTGTCAGATCTCAAGTGTTTTGAGATGCATCTGAGCAGAGAGCACAGCCTGAAAACACACAGCAACCACTCACACTTTCCCATTTCAGACCCAGTTGTCTCAACCTCCACAGCTTCTGTGCATACAGATAAATGGATAGGTGCCTGCCAGAGGGCAAATATTCCTCTTCGAAAGGCAAAGTATCTCCAGGGAGATTGGCAGTTTATGGTATGCTGTTAATTTTTAGCTTCCAAACTACTTCTCAGGATGATAAAAAGTTCTCCCTCCTCTCACATTTAAGCAGAGCATCCATCCCCCTCTCCATGTATAGCTAAGTTCAACCTCCTTTCCCTCAGTTCATTCTCTCTTTATCAACTTACTGGATGGAGTTCTCAATGCGTGTGATGGTGAGGAAAGCTGCTAGGTTTGCCGTGTAGGAGGAGATGACAATCAAAGCAAAGAGCCACCAAGCTCCCATCATCAGCCGGGTTGCCAGGGTTGTGTATGGAACCTCTCCTCCTGTGAAGAAGGAAAACCAAGAGTTTGCATTTGGCAGAAGGTCCTCGTTGCTCACACATAGGCCACAAGGACAGAGCAAGGGCAGAGCAGTTTACTGAAGGAATCACAGAATGGTCCAGGCTGGAAGGGACCTCCAAAGCTCATCCAGTCCAACCTCCCTGCAGTCAGCAGGGACATCCCCAACTAGATCAGGTTGCCTCATTGAGCCTCACCTTGAATACCTCCAGGGAAGGAGCCTCAACCACCTCCCTGGGAAACCTCTTCCAGGGTTCCACCACCCTCATGGTAAAGAACTTGTTCCTCACATCCAATCTCAATCTGCTCTGCTCTAGTTTGAAGCCATTGTCCCTCATCCTGTCCCTGCAGCCCTTTGCAAACAGTCTCTGTGCAGCCTTCCTGTAGCCTCCTTCAGGTCCTGGCAGGCTGCTCTTAGGTCTCCCTGGAGCCTCCCGTTCTCTGTGTGAGGAAGAAGTTCTTCCCCATGAGAGTGGTGAGAGCCTGGAACGGGTTGTCCAGGGAGGTGGTTGAGGCCCCATCCCTGGAGGTGTTTAAGGTCAGGCTGGATGAGGCTCTGGCCAGCCTGATCTAGTGTGAGGTGTCCCTGCCCATGGCAGGAGGGTTGGAACTGGCTGATCCTTGAGGTCCCTTCCAACTCTGACTGATTCTATGATTCTATGTTGAACACCCTCAGATCCCTCAGCCTGTCCTCAGAGCAGAGCTGCTCCAACCCCCTGATCATTCTCATGGCCCTCCTTTGGACCCTCTCCATCAGGTCCATGTGCTTCCTCTATTGAGGGTTCCAGACCTGTACACAGCACTGCAGGTGAGGTCTCAGCAGAGCAGAGCAAAGTGGCAGAATCACCTCTCTGGATCTGCTTTGGATGCAGCCCAGGCTGTGATTTGCCTTCTGTGCTGCAAGCTCACACTGCTGAGAGTGACTTGGAGCCACACTTTCTATGCAATTAAAAGTACTGAAGGAAGCCCCCACAGTCAGCTGCCATTGCTGTATTTAATCTCTTTCACTATTGTGCCTTTAACTGCAATTCATTTGCCAGTCCTGTCCAGGAATGGAAATTGGCTTCAAGATCTCAGAACAAACCCAACAAAAGTAAATTCTCACAGTGCTTTCCTTAGAGATCTTATCTACTAATCCTAATTAAGTTTTTCATGCATTCTTGAGAACATAAAGTGAAGAAAAAAAAAAAACCCAACCATTAAAGCACCATTCACTTCTCACAGCTCTGTAGGCAGGCAGATGCTCATGAGAGCAGTACATATTTGTATGACTGGCTGTGAAGGAACTTGGATATGCAAAAAAACCCTCCCAAAATTCCATGTAGTGCAGAATACTAAATTGTTTTATACTCCCATAGCTGCTCTCCTCTAAAATACAATTGCTATGCAAGCAAAGTGTTAGCAGCAATTAAACCTACCAGGATTACACAGGATCACAGAAACATTCAGGTTGGAAAAGACCCTCAGGAGCACCAAGTCTAACCCAGAACCCTACTCTACAAGGGTCACCTCTAAACCAAACACCACATCCAAACCATCCAGGCTTGGGGACTCCACCACCTCCCTGGGCAGCACATTCCAATCCCTGACCACTCTTGATGGGAAAAAATTCTTCCTCGTGTCCAGTCTAAACCTACCCAGTCACAGCTTGAGGCTGTTCCCTCTTGTTCTATCACTAATTACCTGTGAGAAGAGACCAGCACCAACCTCTTCACAAGGTCCTTTCAGGTAGCTGCAGACAGCAATGAGGTCTCTCCTCAGCCTCCTCTTTTCCAAACTAACCATCCCCAGCTCCTTCAGTCTCTCTTCATAAGAGTTATTCTCCAGGCCCTTCTCCTCTGCACTGGCTCCAGCACCTCCACATCTCTCTTGTATTCAGGTGCCCAAAACTGGAAAAAACTCTTCCTAATGTCCAGTCTAAACCTACCCAGTTGCAGCTGGAGGCCATTCCCTCTTGTTCTGTCGCTAATTACCTGGGAGTAGAGACCAGCACCAGCTGCACACCACCACTTATGTAACCGAGGCAGAGTTTAGCAAGCCAGGAAAAGCATTAATCAAATAGCTGCCCCAAATATGCACCACTTTGCAGTCTTTGAAAGAGCTCTTACAGCTCATATGAACCAGAAGAAAAATAATTGTTTAAAAAAATTGCCATTCTGTCTGCAGTTTTGTCACAGCTACAAGGAACCAGAGAGGCAGGGGGGAAGTGCAGCAAACAGCCATAGTCACAGAGCCACAGA